>NC_041386.1:472379980-472550158 GCF_002162155.2 Triticum dicoccoides | reverse complement strand
GTTATTTTCTGAACTTCATAGATGATTTGAGCAGATATGGGTATATCTACTTGATGAAACATAAGTCTGAAACATTTGAAAAGTTCAAAGAATTTCAGAGTGAAGTGGAAAATCATCGTGACAAGAAAATAAAGTTTCTACGATCTGATCGCGGAGACAAATATTTGAGTTACGAGTTTGGTCTTCAATTAAAACAATGTGGAATAGTTTCACAAACTCATGCCACATGGAACACCACAGCATAATGGTGTGTCCGAACGTCATAACCGTACTTTATTGGATATAGTGCAATCTATGATGTCTCTTACCGATCTACCACTATCGTTTTGGGGTTATGCATTAGAGACAGATGCATTCACGTTAAAAGGGCACCATCTAAATCTGTTGAGACGACACCGTATGAACTGTGGTTTGGCAAGAAACCAAAGTTGTCGTTTCTTAAAGTTTGGGGTTGCAATGCTTATGTGAAAAAGTTTCATCCTGATAAGCTCAAACCCAAATCGGAAAAGTGTGTCTTCATAGGATACCCAAAAAGTTACTGTTGGGTACACCTTCTATCACAGATCCAAAGGCAAGACATTCGTTGCTAAGAATGGATCCTTTCTAGAGAAGGAGGTTCTCTCGAAAGAAGTGAGTGGGAGGAAAGTAGAACTTGATAAGGTAATTGTACCTTCTCCCTTATTGGAAAGTAGTTCATCACAGAAATCTGTTCTTGTGACTACTACACCAATTAGTGAGGAAGCTAATGATGATGATCATGTAACTTCATATCAAGTTACTACCGAATCTCGTAGGTAAACCAGAGTGAGATCTGCACCCGAGTGGTACGGTGATCCTGTTCTGGAAGTCATGTTACTAGACCATGACGAACTTGCGAACTATGAGGAAGCGATGATGAGCCCAGATTCCGCGAAATGCTTTGAGGCCATGAAATCTGAGATATGATCCATGTATGAGAACAAAGTATGGACTTTGATGGATTTGCCCGATGATCGGCAAGCCATAGAAAATAAATGGATCTTCAAGAGGGAGATGGACGCTGATAGTAGTATTACTATCTACAAAGCTAGACTTGTCGAAAAAGGTTTTTGACAAAGTTCAAGGTGTTGACTACGATGAAATTTTCTCACTCGTAGTGATGCTTAAGTCTGTCCAAATCATGTTAGCAATTGCCGCATTTTTATGAAATCTGGCAAATGGATAAACAAAACTACATTCCTTAATGGATTTAAAGAAGAGTTGTATATGATGCAACCAGAAGGTTTTGTCAATCCTAAAGGTGCTAACAAAATATGCAAGCTCCAGCGATCCATCTATAGACTGGTGCAAGCATCTCGAAGTTGGAATATACGCTTTGATAAGTTGATCAAAGCATATAGTTTTATATAGACTTGCGGTGAAGCCTGTATTTACAAGAAAGTGAGTGGGAGAACTACAACATTTATGATAAGTATATGTGAGTGACATATTGTTGATCGGAAATAATGTAGAATTATTCTGTAAAGCATAAAGAAGTGTTTAAAGAAGTTTTTCAAAGAAAGACCTCGATGAAGCTGCTTACATATTAAGCATCAAAATCTATAGAGATAGATCAAGACGCTTGATAAGTTTTCTCAATGAGTACATACCTTGACAATATTTTGAAGTAGTTCAAAAATGGAACAGTCAAAGAAAGAGTTCTTGGCTGTGTTACAAGGTATGAAATTGAGTAAGACTCAAAGCCCGACCACGGCAGAAGATAGAAAGAGAATGAAAGTCATAGGTTCTATAAAGTATGCCATGATGTGTACCAGATCTATTGTATACCCTACACTGTGTTAAGCAAGGGAGTACAATAGTGATCTAAGAGTAGATCACCGGACATTGGTCAAAATTATCCGTAGTGGAATAAGAAAATATTTCTCGATTATGGAAGTGACAAAAGGTTCATCTTAAAAGTTACGTCGATGCAAGTTTTGACACAGATCTGGATGACTCTAAGTCTCGATCTAGATACATATGGAAAGTGGGAGCAATTAGCTAGAGTAGCTCCGTGCAGAGCATTGTAGACATAGAATTCACAAAATACTTACGGATCTGTATGTGACAGACCCGTTGACTAAAATTATCTCACAAGCAAAACATGATCACACCTTAGTACTCTTTGGGTGTTAATAACATAAATGATGTGAACTAGATTATTGACTCTGGTAAACCCTTTGGGTATAGGTCACATGACGATGTGAACTATGGGTGTTAATCACATGGTGATGTGAACCCTTAGTGTTGAATCACATGGCGATGTGAACTAGATTATTGACTCTAGTGCAAGTGGGAGACTGAAGGAAATATGCCCTAGAGGCAATAATAAAGTTATTATTTATTTCCTTATATCATGATAAATGTTTATTATTCATGCTAGAATTGTATTAACCGGAAACATAATACATGTGTGAACACATAGACAAACAGAGTGTCACTAGTATGCCTCTACTTGACTAGCTCGTTAATTGAAGATGGTTATGTTTCCTAACCATAAACAAAAGAGTTGTTATTTGATTAACGGGATCACATCATTAGGAGAATGATGTGATTGACATGACCCATTCCATTAGCTTAGCACCCGATCGTTTAGTATGTTGCTATTGCTTTCTTCATGACTTATACATGTTCCTATGACTATGAGATTATGCAACTCCCGTTTGCCGGAGGAACACTTTGTGTGCTACCAAACATCACAACATAACTTAGTGATTATAAAGGTGCTCTACAGGTGTCTCCAAAGGTACATGTTGGATTGGCGTATTTCGAGATTAGGATTTGTCACTCTGATTGTCGGAGAGGTATCTCTAGGCCCTCTCGGTAATGCACATCACATAAGCCTTGCAAGCATTGCAACTAATGAGTTAGTTGTGAGATGATGTATTACGGAACGAGTAAAGAGACTTGCCGGTAACGAGATTGAACTAGGTATTGAGATACCGACGATCGAATCTCGGGCAAGTAACATACCGATGACAAAGGGAACAATGTATGGTGTTATGCGGTCTGACCGATAAAGATCTTTATAGAATATGTAGGAGCCAATATGGGCATCCAGGTCCCGCTATTGGTTATTGACCGGAGACGTGTCTCGGTCATATCTACATTGTTCTCGAACCGTAAGGTCCGCACGCTTAAGGTTTCGATGACAGTTATATTATGAGTTTATGAGTTTTGATGTACCGAAGGAGTTCGGAGTCCCGGATGGGATCGGGGACATGATGAGGAGTCTCGAAATGGTCGAGACGTAAAGATCGATATATTGGACGACTATATTCGGACATCGGGAAGGTTCCGAGTGATTCGGGTATTTTCGGAGGTACCGGGGAGTTACGGGAATTCGCCGGGGAGTATATGGGCCTTATTGGGCCATACGGGAATAGAGGAGAGAGACCAAAAGGAAGGAGGCCTGCGCCCCCCCTCTGGTCCGAATTGGACAAGGGGCGCAGCCCCCTTTTTCTTCTTCCTCTCCCCCTCTTCCCCCTTCTCCTACTCCAACAAGGAAGGAGGGAGTCCTACTCCCGGTGGGAGTAGGACTCCCCTTGGCGCGCCCCCTCCTAGGCCGGCCGCCCCCTCCCCCTTGCTCCTTTATATACGGGGGCAGGGGGCACCTCTAGACAGACAAGTTGATCTTTGTGATCGTTCCTTAGCCGTGTGCGGTGCCCCCCTCCATGATATTACACCTCGGTCATATTGTAGCGGTGCTTAGGCGAAGCCCTGCGACAGTTGAACATCAAGATCGCCACCACGCCGTTGTGCTGACGGAACTCATCCCCGAAGCTTTGCTGGATCGGAGCCCGGGGATCGTCATCGAGCTGAACGTGTGCCAAGAACTCGGAGGTGCCGGAGTAATGGTGCTTGGATCGGTCGGACAGTGAAGACGTACGACTACATCAACCACATTGTGCTAACGCTTCCGTTGTCGATCTACAAGGGTACATAGATCACACTCTCCCCTCTCGTTGCTATGCATCACCATGATCTTGCGTGTGCGTAGGAAATTTTTTGAAATTACTACGTTCCCCAACAAACGCATGCAGAAGGGCCCCACGCTCTTTTAAATATGAGATTGCATGGGAGCGGGACCCTACGCTGGAACCAGCGGTGCAGACAGCTTGGGCGCGGACAGAGGGAGATTCGGTCGCCAGCCTAAACGACAAGCTAAAGTCGGTATCTTCGGACCTAGCGCAATGGGACAAGGACCACTTCGGTAATGTCAGGCGCGTGATCCAACGCCTAAAAGCAGAACTACAAGAGATACGTGTGATCCAAGGCGGATTTGGTCCATCTCACACTGAATTAAAAATAGTGGAAAAATTGACAGAGCTTTACCATAGGGAAGAAATATTGTGGAGACAGAGGTCGAGGCTGGAATGGTTGATGCACGGCGACAAGAACACGTATTTCTTTCATCTCATGGCCAGCAGGAGACGGAGGAAAAATCAAATCAAATCGCTGGAGAGACCGGATGGCCAGTTAACTGATAATTTGGCAGAGATGGAAACGATGGCTACTAATTTTTATCAAAATATGTACACTACCGAGGGTGTTCATGATATGGATCAGGTGCTCGACACAGTCCCGGCCAAAGTGACAGAGGCCATGAATGAATTACTGAATGCACCTTATAGCCAGGATGAAGTAAAAATCGCGTTGTTTCAGATGTTCCTGATCAAGTCACCGGGGCCAGATGGCTTCCCGGCACATTTTTTCCAACATCATTGGGACACATGTGGGGATGACGTGACATTGGCAGTATTGAGGATAGTAAAAGGAACGGAGTCGGCTGAGAGCATAAATGAAACTTTGTTGGTACTTATACCAAAGGTAAAAAACCCAACTCTTCTGTCTCAATTTCGTCCTATCAGTTTGTGTAATGTATTATACAAGATAGCGTCGAAGGTGATCTCTAATAGATTGAAACAGGTGCTTCCTGACATAATCTCGGAAGAACAGTCAGCCTTTGTTCCTGGCAGGTTGATTACAGATAACATCATTACGGCTTACGAGTGCTTGCATTTCATGAAGAGAAACAAAGCAAAGAAACATCAATCCTGCGCACTCAAGCTTGACATGATGAAAGCCTATGATAGGGTCGAGTGGACTTATTTAAAAGCAATCATGCTCAAGTTGGGCTTCACAGAGAGATGGGTGAATATTGTGATGAGCTTGGTTACAACAGTCAAATTTTCTGTTTTGTTCAATGGGAAGAAACTGCAACAGTTTATCCCTTCAAGAGGGATCAGACAAGGGGACCCGATATCTCCATACTTGTTCTTGCTAGCAGCAGAGGGCCTTCCGTGCCTGTTAAAATCAAAGAGTGAGTCATCAAACTTGCATGGCCTACAGGTAGCTACTACGGCGCCACCAGTGAGCCATCTTCTATTTGCTGATGACAGCCTGCTGTTTTTCAAGGCAAACAGTGTGGGGGCAAACAAGGTGAACCAAGTTCTGGAAACATATTGTCAAGCAACTGGGCAGCGCATCAACTACTCAAAATCTTCATTGTATTTCAGCAAAGGGGTGCCGGATACAGTGAGACAGGAGATAAAGGATACACTCAATGTTCCTAATGAAACTCTCAACGAGAAGTACTTAGGGATGCCTTCAGATATTGGTAATTCAAAAAATGGTGCATTCAAGTATCTTAAGGACCGTCTGTGGAGTAAGGTACAAGGGTGGATAGAGCAAACGCTTTCCATGGCAGGGAAGGAAGTTCTTGTAAAGGCTGTGGCCCAGGCGGTACCGATTTTTTCGATGTCCTGTTTTAAACTTCCCAGAGGGCTTTGCGAACACCTAAACATGCTCATTAGATAGTTCTGGTGGGGAAGCAAAGAGGGGAAATGCAAACCTCATTGGGTTTCCTCGAAAACTATGACCCAACCTAAGAGCATGGGGGGCTTAGGGTTCAAAGATTTCGAACTGTTTAATCTGGCAATGCTGGCTCGTCAGGCATGGCGCCTCTTGCAGACTCCTGAAACCCTGAGTGCGCGAATTCTGAAAAGTGTTTACTACCCAACTACAGATCTTCTGGGTGCCGAGTTAGGGAGTCACCCGAGCCAGGTATGGAGAGCAATAGTAGAGGGCAGAGATACGCTCAAGCATGGGCTGATCAGGAGGATTGGTAATGGAAGCACAACGGATATTTGGACACACAACTGGTTGCCAAGGGACGAGATGAAAAGGCCCTATGCTTGCCGAACACTGAACCCACCTATGCTAGTTGCTGAACTCATCTCTCCCGTGTCAGCAACGTGGGATAAACACCTGGTGCAAGCTACTTTCTTGCCAATGGATGCCCAAGTGATATTGGGGATACCGTTGTGCACTCGTAACATTCCTGACTTCTGGGCTTGGCACCACGAAAAGCACGGTTGCTTCTCAGTAAAATCAGCGTATAATATGCTTGCTGCAACTAGAAACAGAAGGGAAGCATGGCTTGAGGAGGGGCCAGGGCCGTCTAGCTCTAGGGCTGAGGAAGGAGCATGGAAACATTTGTGGAAAACTCAGGTCCCAGGGAAAGTTCGCATGTTCTTATGGCGCCTATCTAAACACTCATTGCCGACAAATGATGTCCGGGCACATCGGCACATGTCTGATTCACCCTGCTGTGGTCTATGTGGGGCGCGGGACTCATGGCGTCACTCCCTCGTTGAGTGCACTTCTTCGAGAAGCGTTTGGGCTCTAATGAATGAGGAGGTTACACATAAAATCATATCAACAACCGAACCCAAGGCGAAGAAATGGCTATTCACTCTGATGGATTCAATGTCCCACAAAGATTTTGTCCTTGTGGCCGTGACACTCTGGTCGATTTGGTACGCTAGGAGGAAAGCCATCCATGAGGCGATCTTCCAAAGTCCCCACGCCACACATGGTTTTATCATGAGCTTCATCTCTGAACTGGAAGGGATAAAGGGCAGCCAAGAGCAAAGAGACAGGATCGTGCTGACGCCCATACATAGAAATTTGAAGCCGAAAAAACCACCAACAGGATACTGCAAAATCCATGTTGATGCAGGAGTCCGGGGAAGGACAGGGGGTGCAGCCGCTGCAGTCTGCAGGGATGAAGGTGGTAATTATCTTGGCAGCTCTGCTCTTGTGATTGAAGGTGTTACCGATCCAGCAAGTCTAGAAGCAATAGCATGCCGGGAGGCACTAGCCCTCGCCGAGGACTTGGACATTCATCATTTTGTGGTTGCTTCGGACTACCAGCAGGTGGTGTCGGATATCAGGAGAGATGGCCGAGGTCCATATGGAGCAATCATCAGCGAGATAAATCTGAAAGTTTCATCTTTCCATTGTGCTTTTACTTTCGAAAGTCGTGCTGTTAATTATGAAGCACATAGCTTAGCAAAATTTTGTTTAAATAGGGGTCCGGGCAGGCACGTTTGGCTTGGTGCCCCTCATGACCCAAGATGTATCCCACTCAATGTGGAATTCCATGAATAAAGTTGGTTTTCCACCCTAAAAAAACTACTAGAAAATGGACAAAAGACTACTAATAAAGCTTCGTGGACTTGTCTAAAAAAACTACTAGAAAAAAATAACTAGGTGCGCCACATCGACTACTATACGGCAAAGGAAACAATTTGAATCAGCAGACTGTCCGGAGGCGCTCGGCCGGTCGCCTCCCTCATGCGCAAGCATGTGACACCCAAGACACGACACGTGGATCAAGGCCTCATACGCTCCACTTCCGCCTTCTCTCTTCCTTATCCTCTTCGCGGCCTTCATCCTTCATTTTCCTCTCAGCCACGAACTCACGAGTCATTTTGGCCGAGCGCCGTGTTTACATCCATACCGCATCTTACCTCGGTGAGGATTAGCCGTCGATGCAACATTTTCCCTCCTCCCATCTGGGGCACTGCTATCCCAAGGAAAGAGCGCTCCATGGTGACTCGATTCGCGGTGGTTATGGTCCCAGCTAAAAATGATGGTGAGCTGCGACATTGCCCACAAGACATGGTACCAACATGGTGTTTGTGGGTGTAGCAACCACGGTTTGTTTAGCTACAACCGCATGTTGGTGGAGCTGAATCCATTGGCGACTGAAGACGACGAGCTGCAACCGCGCAACTGGGGAGCTACAACCAACGGTGACGAAAGCTGCAACAGTTGACGGTTGGGCGACAAAAGCTGCAACCGGCGAAGATGAATGTTCTGATCGTGCGTCGTGATGTTGGAACCAGGCAATGGTGGTGCTACCTGATGGCTTGTGTCCGCTCAGTACTTCCCCGAAGAGGAAGGGATGATGCAGCACAACTATGGTGGGTATTTCCCTTAGTTATGAAACCAAGGTTATCGAACCAGTAGGAGAACCAACCAACACTATGTAAACGGTACCTGCACACAAAGAACAAATACTTGCAACCTGACTCGTAAGAAGGGTCGGCAATCCCTCTCACGTAAAAGATAGATTGGTTTGTATGATTTTGGATAAATAGATTTCACGATGAAACAAAATAAAATAAAGAAAGAAAAAATGCAGCAAGGTATTTTGGGTTTTTTAGAATAATAGATCTGAAAGAAAAAGCAAATAAAAATAGATCTCAAAGCAAATATGATAAAGAGTAGACCCGGGGTCCGTAGATTTCACTAGTGGCTTCTCTCGAGAAAAATAGCATATGACGGGTAAACAAATTACTGTTGGGCAATAGATAGAACTTCAAATAATTATAACAATATCCAGGAAATGATCATTATATAGGCATCACATCCAAAATTAGTAGACCGACTCTTGCCTGCATCTACTACTATTACTCCATACATCGACCGCTATCCAGTATGCATCTAGTGTATTAAGTTCATAGAAAACGGACTAATGCAATAAGAACGATGACATGATGTAGACAAGATCTATTCATGTAGGAATAGACCCCATCTTGTTATCTTTAATGGCAACGATCAATACGTGTCTTACTACCCCTTCTATCACTGGGAAAGAACACCGCATGACCGAACCCATCACAAAGCACCTCTTCCCATGGCAATAAAAATTGATCTAGTTGGCCTAACTAAACCAAAGATTCGAATAAGAAATGTGTGGCTATAAGTAATCATACATATAAGAGATCAAAACTCAAATAACTTTCATGGATAAAATAGATCTGATCATAAACTCAAAATTCATCTGATCCCAACAAACACATCACAAAAAGAGTTACATCAAATAGATCTTCAAGAGACCATTGTATTGAGAATCAAAAGAGAGAGAGAGGAAGCCATCTAGCTACTAACTACGGAACTGTAGGTCTACAATGAACTACTCACGCATTATCAGAGAGGCACCAATGAGGATGATGAACCCCTCCGTGATGGTGTCCAGATTGGATCTGATGGTTCTGGAACTTGCGGTGGATGGAATTGTGTTCCGTTGACACCCCTAGGGCTTTTGGATTTTCGGGGTATTTATAGAGCAAAGAGGCAGTGCGGGAGGTCGCCGAGGTGGGCCAACCCACCAGGGCCCAGGCGCGCCCAGGTGGGTTGTACTCCCCTTGGAGCCCCCTCTAGTACTTCTTTGGCCCAACAGGTGTCTTCTGGTCCAGAAAAATTCTCCAAAAAGTTTCACTACATTTGGACTCCATTTGGTACTAATATATTGCAAAGTAAAAAGCAAGCAAAAAACACCAACTGGCACTGGGCACAATGTCAATAGGTTAGTCCCAAAAAATGATATAAAGTTGCTATAAAATGATTGTAAAACATCCAAGAGTGATAATATAACAGCATGGAACAAGCAAAAATTATAGATACGTTAGAGACGTATCGGCATCCCAAGCTTAATTCCTACCCGTCCTTGAGTAGGTACTTGGCTTGGTTCTGGCCCTACCAGTTGCCGTGGATCAAGCTTTAGCTGATTGTAATCTTATTGTCACTGAGTACCCTCCATTCTTAAATCGTTGTCTTTCTAGAGACTTTAACAAGTGATTACATACGAAGCAAAATGAGTGAATCTACACTCTAAAATATGTCTATATACATCCGTGTGTGATAGTTCATTTGAAATCGATAAAAACAGAATTTTTGATGTGGAATGTTGCCTAACATGTTCATCACATATTATTTTCTTTTGTAGCATGGACATATGGACTTTTATATGGTTCAAAGCAATAGTCTAGTTTTGACATGAAGATTTCAATACTCAAGCATATCAACTAGCAACCATGTCTTTCAAAATATCAACACTAAAGCAAGTTATCCCTAGCCCATTATGCTCAATTATTGATCCATTCATGAAACACACTCGCATATTAGCTACATCCAATGCTCAAGTAGGATCATAGTGCCCCTTAGTTGGTGCTTTATAAGAGAAGATGGAGACTCGAATAAAAATAAAATTTGCATAAAGTAAATAGAAAGGCCCTTCGCGGAGAGAAGTGGGGATTTGTAGAGGTGTGAGAGCTCAAAGCGAAAAATAGAGATAAAACATTTTGGGTGGCATGCTTTTCCTGACAACGAAAATGATCGAGTAGTTCCCAATACTTTCCATGCTAGATATATCATAGGTGGTTCCCAAACAGAAAATAAAGTTTATTCATTTTTCCACCATACTTTCACATTCCACGGCTAGCTGTATCCACGGGTGTCATCCATACCAACACATTCCAAGAAATTTATTATTTGACAACATAAAGTAAATTTATTTTTCATTTCGGGACTGGGCATCCCTAATACCTTTGTCGTACTCTCGTGCAATGACAAGTGAATAAACACTCATCTTGAGAATAACACATCTAGCATGGAAAAATATCAGCCACCCCTACCGTTTCATGAGTGGTACGAGCACACAAAAAGGAAATTATTTTGAAAATTAGAGATGGCTCATACAAATTTGCTTAGAACGGCACGGGAATACCGCATATAGGTAGGTATGGTTGTTGGGGAACGTAGTATTTCAAAAAAAATCCTATGATCACGCAAGATCTATCTAGGAGAAGCATAGCAATGAGCAGGGAGAGTGTGTCCACGTACCCTCGTAGACCGAAAGCAGAAGCGTTTAGTAACACGGTTGATGTAGCCGAACGTCTTCGTGATCCAACCAATCCAAGTACCGAACGTACGGCACCTCCGCGATGTGCACACGTTCAGCTCGCTGGCGTCCCTCGAACTCTTGATCTAGTTGAGGCCAAGGGAGATTTCCGTCAGCACGACGGCGTGGTGACGGTGATGATGAAGTTACCGGTGCAGGGCTTCGCCTAAGCACTACGATGATATGACTGAGGTGTGTAACTGTGGAGGGGGCACCGCACATGGCTAAAAGATAAACTTGTGTGTCTTTGGGGTGCCCCTGCCTCCGTTTATAAAGGAGGGAGAGGGAGAGGCAGCCGACCCTAGGGGCGCGCGCCAAGGTGTGGAGTCCTACTAGGACTCTCTGGTCCTAGTAGGATCCCACCTCCCACATGGAGTAGGAAAGGGGGAAGGGAGAAGGAGAAGGAAGGGGGGGTGGCCCCCTTCTCCTAGTCCTAAGCGGCCTCCTGCCAAAGGGGGTGCACTAGCCCCTTGTGGGCTGGTGTGCTTCCCTCTTATGGCCCATAAGGCCCATAACTTCTCCCTGGCTATATAATACAGGTTCGCTACAGGTGAGAAGGTTTCATCGTAGTCAACTCATTGAACTTATCGAAAACCTTTCGCAACAAGTCGAGCTTTTTAGATAGTAACACTACTATCAGCGTTCGTCTTCCTCTTGAAGATCCATTTATTTTGAATGGCTCACCGATCATCGGGCAAGTCAATCAAAGTCCATATTTTATTCTCATACATGGATCCCATCTCAGATTTCATGGCCTTAAGCCATTTCGCGGAATCTAGGCTCATCATTGCTTCCTCATAGTTCGTAGGTTCGTCATGGTCTAGTAACATGACTTCTAGAACAGGATTACCGTACCACTCTGGCGCGGAACATACTCTGGTTGACCTACGAGGTTCGGTAGTAACTTGATTTGAAGTTTCATGATCATCATCATTAACTTCCTCACCAATTGGCGTAGGCATCACTGGAAATGATTTCTGTGATGAACTACTTTCCAATTCGGGAGAAGGTACAATTACCTCATCAAGTTCTACTTTCCTCCCACTCACTTATTTCAAGAGAAACTCCTTCTCTAGAAAGGATCCACTCTTAGCAACAAAGATCTTGCCTTCAAATCTGTGATAGAAGCAGTACCCAACAGTTTCTTTTGGGTATCCTATGAAGACGCACTTCTCTGATTTGGGTTTGAGCTTATCAGGCTGAAACTTTTTCACATAAGCATCACAACCCCAAACTTTAAGAAATGACAGCTTAGGTTTCTTGCTAAACCACAGCTCATCCGGTGTCATCTCAAAGGATTTTTAGACTGTGCCCTATTTAACGTGAATGCAGTTGTCTCTAATGCATAACCCCAAAACGATAGTGGTAAATCGGTAAGAGACATCATAGATCACACCATATCTAATAAAGTACGGTTACGATGTTCGGACACACCATTACGTTGTGGTGTTCCAGGTGGTGTGAGTTGTGAAACTATTCTACATTGTTTCAACTGAAGGCCAAAATCGTAACTCAAATATTTCGTCTCCGCGATCAGATCGTAGAAACTTTATTTTCTTGTTACGATGATTCTCCACTTCACTCTGAAATTCTTTGAACTTTTCAAATGTTTCAGACTTGTGTTTCATTAAGTAGATATACCCATATTTGCTCAAATCATCTGTGAAGGTCAGAAAATAATGATACCCGCCGCGAGCCTCAACACTCATTGGATCGCATACATCAGTATGTATTATTTCTAATAAGTCTATTGCTCGCTCCATTGTTCCGGAGAATGGAGTCTTAGTCATCTTGCCCATGAGGCATGGTTCGCAAGCATCAAGTGATTCCAAAAGCCCATCAACATGTGATACGTCCATTTTGCATCATGCTTTTATATCGATATTTATTGCATTATGGGCTGTTATTACACATTATGTCACAATACTTATGCCTATTCTCTCTTATTTTACAAGGTTTACATGAAGAGGGGGAATGCCGGCAGTTGGAATTCTGGGCTGGAAAAGGAGCAAATATTAGAGACCTATTCTGCACAACTCCAAAAGTCCTGAAACTTCACGGAAGTCATTTTTGGAATTAATAAAAAATACTAAGTGAAGAAAGTACCAGAGAGGGCCCACACCCTGGCCACGAGGGTGGGGGCGTGCCCTACCCCCTGGGTGCGCCCCTTGCCTCGTGGGCCCCCTGGTGGCCCTCCGATGCCCATTTTTGTCTATATGGAGTCTTTCGTAGAGAAAAAAAATCAGAAGCAAGCTTTTGGGAAGAAACTCTGCCGCCACGAGGCGGAACCTTGGTGGAACCAATCTAGGGCTCCGGCAGAGCTGTTCTGTCGGGGAAACTTCCCTCCGGGAGGGGGAAATCATCACCAACGATCCTCTCATCGGGAGGGGGGCAATCTCCAGCACCATCTCATCTCAAACCCTAGTTCATATCTTATATCCAATCTTTGTATCCAAACCTCAGATTGGTACCTGTGGGTTGCTAGTAGTGTTGATTACTCCTTGTAGTTGATGCTAGTTGGTTTACCTGGTGGAAGATCATATGTTCAGATCCATTATGCATATTAATACCCCTCTGATTATGAACATGAATATGCTTTGTGAGTAGTTACGTTTGTTCCTGAGGACATGGGAGAAGTCTTGCTATAAGTAGTCATGTGAATTTGGTATTCGTTCGATATTTTGATGAGATGTATGTTGTCATCCCTCTAGTGGTGTCATGTGAACGTCGACTACATGACTGCTACCTCTTGAGCTTGCGTTGGTTTTCCCCGAAGAGGAGAGGATGATGCAGCAGAGTAGCGTAAGTATTTCCCTTAGTTTTTGAGAACCAAGGTATCAATCCAGTAGGAGGCCACGCTCAAGTCCCTCATACCTGCACAAAACAATAGCTACTTGCAACCAACGCGATTAGGGGTTGTCAATCCCTTCACAGTCACTTACAAGAGTGAGATCTGATAGATAGTATTTTTGGTATTTTTGGTATAGAGATGCAAAGTGAAAAGTAAAAGGCAAAGTAAAAAAGCAAAGCAAGATTAAAGTGATGGAGATTGATATGATGAGAATAGACCCCGGGGCCATAGGTTTCACTAGTGGCTTCTCTCAAGAGCATAAGTATTCTACGGTGGGTGAACAAATTACTGTTGAGCAATTGACAGAATTGAGCATAGTTATGAGAATATCTAGGCATGATCATGTATATAGGCATCACGTCTGTGACAAGTAGACCGAAACGATTCTGCATCTACTACTATTACTCCACTCATCGACCGCTATCCAGCATGCATCTAGAGTATTAAGTTAAAAACAGAGTAACGCTTTAAGCAAGATGACATGATGTAGAGAGATAAATTCATGCAATATGAAATAAACCCCATCTTGTTATCCTCGATGGCAATAATACAATACGTGCCTTGCGGCCCCTTCTGTCACTGGGAAGGGACATCGCAAGATCAAACCCAAAGCTAAGCACTTCTCCCATGGCAAGAAAAACCAATCTAGTAGGCCAAACCAAACTGATAATTCGAAGAGACTTGCAAAGATAACCAATCATACATAAAAGAATTCAGAGAAGATTCAAATATTATTCATAGATAGACTTGATCATAAACCCACAATTCATCAGTCTCAACAAACACACCGCAGAAGAAGATTACATCAAATAGATCTCCAGGAGAGAGGGGGAGAACTTTGTATTGAGATCCAAAAAGAGAGAAGAAGCCATCTAGCTACTAACTATGGACCCGAAGGTCTGAGGTAAACTACTCACACTTCATCGGAGATGCTATGATGATGTAGGAGCCCTCCATGATGACGGCCCTCTCTGGCGGAGCTCCGGAACAGGCCCCAATATGGGATCTCGTGGATACAGAAAGTTGCGGCGGTGGAATTAGGTTTTTGGCTCCGTCTCTGTTCGTTTGGGGGTACGTAGGTATATATAGGAGGAAGAAGTACGTCGGTGGAGCTTCGGTGGGCCCACGAGGGTGGGGCGCGCGCCTGGGGATATAGGGCGCGCCTCCTACCTCGTGCCCACCTCGAAGCTTCCTTGGCGTAGGGTCCAAGTCTCCTGGGTCATATTCGGTGAGAAAATCACGTTCCCGAAGGTTTCATTCCGTTTGGACTCCGTTTGATATTCCGTTTCTTCGAAACACTGAAATAGGCAAAAACAGCAATTCTGGGCTGGGCCTCCGGTTAATAGGTTAGTCCCAAAAATAATATAAAAGTGGAAAATAAATCCCAATATAGTCCAAAATAGTAGATAATATAGCATGGAGCAATCAAAAATTATAGATACGTTGGAGATGTATCAGGCATCCCCAAGCTTAATTCCTGCTCGTCCTCGAGTAGGTAAATGATAAAAAGAGAATTTTTGATGCGGAGTGCTACTTGGCATAATTTCAATGCAAATCTTCTTAATTGTGGTATGAATATTCAGATTAGAAAGATTCAAGACAAAAGTTCATATTGACATAGAGAATAATAATACTTCAAGCAAACCAACAAAGCAATTATGTTTTCTCAAAGTAACATGGCCAAAGAAAGTTCATCCCTACAAAATCATATAGTTTAGTCATGCTCCATTTTCGTCACACAAGAATGCTCTCATCATGCACAACCCCGATGACAAGCCAAGCAATTGTTTCATACCTTAATAATTTCAAACTCATAAACTTTCACACAATACATGAGCGTGAGCCATGGATATAGCACTATGGGTGGAATAGAATATAATGATGGGGGTTATGTGGAGAAGACAAAAAGGAGAAAGTCTCACATCAACGAGGCTAATCAATGGGCTATGGAGATGCCCATCGATTGATGTTAATGCAAGGAGTAGGGATTGCCATGCAACGGATGCACTAGAGCTATAAATGTATGAAAGCTCAACAAAAGAAACTAAGTGGGTGTGCATCCAACTTGCTTGCTCACGAAGACCTAGGGCACTTGAGGAGGCCCATTGTTGTAATATACAAGCCAAGTTCTATAATGAAAAATTCCCACTAGTATATGAAAGTGACAAAACACGAGACTCTCTATCATGAAGATTTTGAAGCACAAGTGTGGAAAAAAGGATAGTAGCATTGCCCCTTTTTATTTATTTTCTTTTTTTGGGCCTTCTTTTTTCTTTGGCCTTTCTCTTTTTATTTTCTTTTTGGGACAATGCTCTATTGAATGATGATCTACACACTTCTATTTATTTACAACTCAATGATTACAACTCGATACTAGAACAAAGTATGACTCTATATGGATGCCTCCGGCGGTGTACCGAGATATGCAATGAATCAAGAGTGACAAGTTTGAAAGAATTATGAACGGTGGCTTTGCCACAAATACTATGTCAACTTCATGATCATGCTAGCAATATGACAATGATAAATGTGTCATGATAAACTGGATGGTGGAAAGTTGCATGGCAATATATCTCGGAATGGCTATGGAAATGCCATAATAGGTAGGTATGGTGGCTGTTTTGAGGAAGATATAAGGAGGTTTATGTGTGAAAGAGCGTATCATATCACGGGGTTTGGATGCACCGGCGAAGTTTGCACCAACTCTCGATGTGAGAAAGGGCAATGCACGGTACCGTAGAGGCTAGCAATGATGGAAGCGTGAGAGTGCGTATAATCCATGGACTCAACATTAGTCATAAAGAACTCATATACTTATTGCAAAGATCTACAAGCCATCAAAAACCAAAGCATTACGCGCATGCTCCTAGGGGGATAGATTAGTAGGAAAAGACCATCGCTCGTCCCCGACCATCACTCATAAGGAGGACAATCAAATAACACCTCATGTTTCAAATTTGTTGCATAACATTTACCATACGTGCATGCTACGAGACTTGCAAACTTTAACTCAAGCACTTCTCAAATTCACAATTACTCTACTAGCATGACTTTGATATTACTACCTCCATATCTCAAAACAATTATCAAGCATCCAACTTTTCTTAGTATTCAACGCACTCAAAAGAAAGTTTCACAAATCTTGAATACCAAGCATGTTATTATTAAGCAAATTACCATGCTATTAAGACTCTCAAAATAATTTAAGTGAAGCATGAGAGATCAATAGTTTCTTTAAAACAAAACCACCACCTTGCTCTAAAGATCTAAGTGAAGCACATAGAGCAAAATTATAACGCTCAAAAGATATAAGTGAAGCACATAGAGCAAAACTACATAGCTCAAAAGATATAAGTGAAGCACATAGAGTATTCTATCAAATTATAATTCATGTATGGCTCTCTCAAAAGGTGTGTACAGCAAGGATGATTGTGGCACACTAACAAACAAAGACACAAATAATACAAGATGCTCCAAGCAAAACACATATCATGTTGATGAATAAAAATATAGCTCCAAGTAAATTACCGATGGAAGTAGACGAAAGAGGGGATGCCTTCCGGGGCATCCCCAAGCTTTGAATTTTTGGTGTCCTTGGATTATCTTGGGGGTGCCATGGGCATCTCGAAGCTTAGGCTCTTACCACTCCTTGTGTTGGGGAACGTTGCAGAAAACAAAAAATTTCCTACGGTTTCACCAAGATCCATCTATGAGTTCATCTAGCAACGAGTGATCGGATTGCATCTACATACCTTTGTAGATCATGCGCGGAAGCGTTTAAGGACGGGGATGAGGAAGTCGTACTCGACGTGATCCAAATCACCGGAGATCCTAGCGTCGAACGGACGGCACCTCCGTGTTCAACACACGTATGGTCAGCGTGACGTCTCCTCCTTCTTGATCCAGCAAGGGGGAAGGAGAGGTTGATGAAGATCCAGTAGCACGACGTTGTGGTGGTGGATGCAGGGCGTCACCGCAGCAGGGCTTCGCCGTTATACTGCGAGAGGGAGAGGTGTAGCAGGGGAGAGGGAGGCGCCAAGACTCAAGGGTGTGGCTGCCCCCTCCCTCCCCCCCACCCTTTATATAGGCCCCCTAGGGGGGTGCGCCGGCCCTAGGAGATGGGATCTCCTAGGGGGGGCGGCGGCCAAGGGGTGGAGTGCCCCCCAAGCCAGGTGGGGC
Source organism: Triticum dicoccoides (assembly GCF_002162155.2). Taxonomy (NCBI): domain Eukaryota; kingdom Viridiplantae; phylum Streptophyta; class Magnoliopsida; order Poales; family Poaceae; genus Triticum; species Triticum dicoccoides. The sequence goes on along the minus strand of NC_041386.1, from coordinate 472,532,075 downwards.
GCCCCCCACCCTAGGGTTCCCAACCCTAGGCGCATGGGGTGGGCCAAGGGGGGCGCACCAGCCCACTATGGGCTGGTTCCCCTCCCCACTTTGGCCCATGGGGCCCTCCGGGATGGGTGGCCCCACCCGGTGGACCCCCGGGACCCTTCCGGTGGTCCCGGTACAATACCGGTGACCCCCGAAACTCTCCCGATGGCCGAAACTGCACTTCCTATATATAATTCTTCACCTCCGGACCATTCCGGAACTCCTCGTGACGTCCAGGATCTCATCCGAGACTCCGAACAACTTTTGGGTTACTGCATATTCATATCTCTACAACCCTAGCGTCACCGAACCTTAAGTGTGTAGACCCTACGGGTTCGGGAGACATGTAGACATGACCGAGACGGCTCTCCGGTCAATAACCAACAGCGGGATCTGGATACCCATGTTGGCTCCCACATGCTCCTCGATGATCTCATCGGATGAACCACGATGTCGAGGATTCAAGCAACCCCGTATACAATTCCCTTTGTCAATTGGTACGTTACTTGCCCGAGATTCGATCGTCGGTATCCGAATACCTCGTTCAATCTCGTTACCGGCAAGTCACTTTACTTGTACCGTAATGCATGATCCCGTGACCATACACTTGGTCACTTTGAGCTCATTATGATGATGCATTACCGAGTGGGCCCAGAGATACCTCTCCGTCATACGGAGTGACAAATCCCAGTCTTGATCCGTGTCAACCCAACAGACACTTTCGGAGATACCCGTAGTACACCTTTATAGTCACCCAGTTACGTTGTGACGTTTGGTATACCCAGAGCACTCTTACGGTATCCGGGAGTTACACGATCTCATGGTCTAAGGAAAAGATACTTGACATTGGAAAAACTCTAGCAAACGAACTATATGATCTTGTGCTATGTTTAGGATTGGGTCTTGTCCATCACATCATTCTCCTAATGATGTGATCCTGTTATCAATGACATCCCCATGTCCATAGCCAGGAAACCATGACTATCTGTTGATCAACGAGCTAATCAACTAGAGGCTCACTAGGGACACATTGTGGTCTATGTATTCACACATGTATTACGATTTCTGGATAATACAATTAAAGCATGAACAATAGACAATTATCATGAACAAGGAAATATAATAATCATTTTATTATTGCCTCTAGGGCATATTTCCAACAGTCTCCCACTTGCACTAGAGTCAATCATCTAGTTACATTGTGATGAATCGAACACCCATGGAATTTTGGTGTTGATCATGTTTTGCTCTAGGGAGAGGTTTAGTCAACGGATCTGCTACATTCAGGTCCGTATGTACTTTACAAATCTCCATGTCTCCATTTTGAACACTTTCATGAATGGAGTTGAAGTGACGCTTGATATGCCTGGTCTTCCTGTGAAACTTGGGCTCCTTGGCAAGGGCAATAGCTCCAGTGTTGTCACAGAAGAGAGTCATCGGGCCCGACGCATTGGGTTTGACTCCTAGGTCGGTAATGAACTCCTTCACCCAGACTGCTTCGTGTGCTGCCTCCGAGGCTGCCATGTACTCCGCTTCACATGTAGATCCCGCCACAACGCTTTGCTTGCAACTGCACCAGCTTACTGCCCCACCATTCAAAATATACACGTATCCGGTTTGTGACTTAGAGTCATCCAGATCTGTGTCGAAGCTAGCATCGACGTAACCCTTTACGACGAGCTCTTCATCACCTCCATAAACAAGAAACATTTCCTTAGTCCTTTTCAGGTACTTTAGGATATTCTTGACCGTTGTCCAGTGTTCCTTGCCGGGATTACTTTGGTACCTACCTACCAAACTTACGGCAAGGTTTACATCAGGTCTGGTACACAGCATGGCATACATAATAGAACCTATGGCTGAGGCATAGGGGATGACACTCATCTCTTCTATATCTTTTGCCGTGGTCGGACATTGAGCTAAGCTCAATTTCACACCTTGCAACACAGGCAAGAACCCCTTCTTAGACTGATCCATATTGAACTTCTTCAATATCTTATCAAGGTATGTGCTTTGTGAAAGACCTATGAGGTGTCTTGATCTATCTCTATAGATCTTGATGCCTAATATATAAGCAGCTTCTCCAAGGTCCTTCATTGAAAAACTCTTATTCAAGTAGGCCTTAATGTTGTCCAAAAGCTCTATATCATTTCCCATCAAAAGTATGTCATCTACATATAATACGAGAAATGCCACGGAGCTCCCACTCACTTTCTTGTAAACGCAGGCTTCTCCATAAGTCTGCATAAACCCAAACGCTTTGATCATCTCATCAAAGCGAATGTTCCAACTCCGAGATGCTTGCACCAGCCCATAAATCGAGCGTTGGAGCTTGCACACCTTGTCAGCACTCTTAGGATCAACAAAACCTTCCGGCTGCATCATATACAGTTCTTCCTTAAGATAACCGTTAAGGAATGCCGTTTTGACGTCCATTTGCCATATCTCATAATCATAGTATGCGGCAATTGCTAGCATGATTCGGACGGACTTCAGCTTTGCTACGGGAGAGAATGTCTCATCGTAGTCAACCCCTTGAACTTGTCGATAACCCTTAGCGACAAGCCTAGCTTTATGGATGGTCACATTACCATCTGCGTCTGTCTTCCTTTTAAAGATCCATTTATTTTATATGGCTCGCCGATCATCGGGCAAGTCAGTCAAAGTCCATACTTCGTTTTCATACATGGATCCTATCTTGGATTTCATGGCTTCCAGCCATTTGTCGGAATTCGGGCCCGCCATCGCTTCTTCATAGTTCGAAGGTTCACCATTGTCTAACCACATGATTTCCAAGACAGGGTTGCCGTACCACTCTGGTGCGGAACGTGTCCTTGTGGACCTTCAAAGTTCAGTAGGAGCTTGATCAGAAGTATCTTGATCATCATCATTAACTTCCTCTCTAATTGGTGCAGGCACCACAGGAACATTTTCCTGAGTTGCGCCACTATACGGTTCAAGAGGTAATACTTCATCAAGTTCTACTTTCCCCCCACTTACTTCTTTCGAGAGAAACTCCTTCTCTAGAAAGGATCCATTCTTGGCAACAAAGATCTTGCCTTCGGATCTGAGGTAGAAGGTATACCCAATAGTTTCTTTAGGGTATCCTATGAAGACGCATTTTTCCGACTTGGGTTCGAGCCTTTCAGGTTGAAGTTTCTTGACATAAGCATCGCATCCCCAAACTTTTAGAAACGACAGCTTAGGCTTCTTCCCAAACCATAATTCATACGGTGTCGTCTCAACGGATTTCGACGGAGCCCTATTTAAAGTAAATGCGGCAGTCTCTAAAGCATAGCCCCAAAATGACAGCGATAAATCGGTAAGAGACATCATAGATCGCACCACATCCAATAGAGTGCAATTACGACGTTCGGACACACCATTACGCTAAGGTGTTCCAGGCGGCGTGATTTGTGAAACTATTCCACATTTTGTTAAGTGTGTACCAAATTTGTGACTCAAGTATTCTCCTCCATGATCTGATCGCAAAAACTTGATTTTTCTGTCACGTTGATTCTCAACCTCACTCTGAAATTCCTTGAACTTTTCAAAGGTTTCAGACTTGTGTTTCATTAAGTAGATATACCCATATCTACTCAAGTCATCATGAGGGTGAGAACATAACGATAGCCACCACGAGCCTCAACACTCATTGGACCGCACACATCAGTATGTATGATTTCCAATAGGTTGGTTGCTCGCTCCATTGTTCCTGAGAACGAAGTCTTGGTCATCTTACCCATGAGGCATGGTTCGCACGTGTCAAATGATTCGTAATCAAGAGACTCTAAAAGTCCATCTGCATGGAGCTTCTTCATGCGTTTGACACCTATGTGACCAAGGCGGCAGTGCCACAAGTATGTGGGACTATCATTATCAACCTTACATCTTTTGGTATTCACACTATGAATATGTGTAGCATTACGCTCGAGATTCATTATGAATAAACCATTCACCATAGGAGCATGACCATAAAACATATCTCTCATATAAATAGAACAATCATTATTCTCGGATTTAAATGAGTAGCAATCTCGTATTAAACAAGATCCTGATACAATGTTCATGCTCAAACTTGGCACTAAATAACAATTATTGAGGTCCAAAACTAATCCCGTAGGTAAATGTAGAGGTAGCGTGCCGGCGGAGATCACATCGACCTTGGAACCATTCCCGACGCGCATCGTCACCTCGTCCTTCATCAGTCTCCGTTTATTCCGCAGCTCCTGCTTTGAGTTACAAATGTGAGCAACTGCACCAGCATCAAATACCCAGGAGCTACTACGAGTACTGGTAAGGTACACATCAATTTCATGTATATCACATATACCTTTCGTTTTGCCGGCCTTCTTGTCCACTAAGTATTTGGGGCAGTTCCGCTTCTAGTGACCACTTCCCTTGCAATAAAAACACTTAGTCTTGGGCTTGGATCCATTCTTTGGCTTCTTCCCGGCAGCTTGCTTACCGGGCGCGGCAACTCCCTTGCCGTCCTTCTTGAAGTTCTTCTTACCCTTGCCTTTCTTGAACTTAGTGGTTTCATTCACCATCAACACTTGATGTTCCTTTTTGACTTCTACCTCTGCTGATTTCAGCATTGCAAATACTTCAGGAATGGTCTTTTCCATCCCCTGCATATTGAAGTTCATCACAAAGCTCTTGTAGCTCGGTGGAAGCGACTGAAGGATTCTGTCAATGACCGCGTCATCCGGGAGATTAACTTCTAGCTGAGTTAAGCGGTTATGTAATCCAGACATAGTGAGTATGTGCTCACTGACAGAACTATTTTCCTCCATCTTACAGCTGAAGAATTTGTCGGAGACTTCATATCTCTCGACTCGGGCATGAGCATGGAAAACCATTTTCAGCTCTTCGAACATCTCATATGCTCCGTGTCACTCAAAATGCTTTTGGAGCCCCGGTTCTAAGCTGTAAAGCATGCCGCACTGAACAAGGGAGTAATCATCAGCACGTGTCTGCCAAGCGTTCATAACGTCTTGGTTCTGTGGGACGGGTGCGTCACCTAGCGGTGCTTGTAGGACATATTCTTTCTTGGCAGCTATGAGGATGATCCTCAGGTTCCGGACCCAGTCCGTATAGTTGCTGCCATCGTCTTTCAGCTTGGTTTTCTCTAGGAACGCGTTGAAGTTGAGGACAACGTTGGCCATTTGATCTACAAGACATATTATAAAGATTTTAGACTAAGTTCATGATAATTAAGTTCATCTAATCAAATTATATAATGAAATCCCACTTAGATAGACATCCCTCCAGTCATCTAAGTATAACATGATCCGAGTTAACTAGGCCTTGTCCGATCATCACGTGAGACGGACTAGTCAACATCGGTGAACATCTTCGTGTTGATCGTATCTTCTATACGACTCATGCTCGACCTTTCTGTCTTCTGTGTTCCGAGGCCATGTCTGTACATGCTAGGCTCGTCAAGTCAACCTAAGTGTTTGCATGTGTAAATCTGTCTTACACCCGTTGTATGTGAACGTTGGAATCTATCACACCCGATCATCACGTGGTGCTTCGAAACAACGAATTGTCGCAACGGTGCACAGTTAGGGAGAACACTTTCTTGAAATTATTAGGAGGGATCATCTTATTTACTACCGCCGTTCTAAGTAAACAAGATGCAAAAACATGATAAACATCGCATGCAATCAAATAATAATAGTGACATGATATGGCCAATATCACATAGCTCCTTTGGTCTCCATCTTGGGGCTCCATGATCATCTTGTCACCGGCATGACACCATGATCTCCATCATCATGATCTCCATCATCGTGTCTCCATGAAGTTGCTCGCCAACTATTACTTCTACTACTATGGATAACATGTTTAGCAATAAAGTAAAGTAATTTACATGGCGTTTCTCAATGACACGCAGGTCATACAAAAAATAAAGACAACTCCTATGGCTCCTACCGGTTGTCATACTCATCGACATGCAAGTCGTGATTCCTATTACAAGAACATGATCTCATACATCACATATATATCATTCATCATTCATCACAACTTTGGCCATATCACATCACAAAGCACTTGCTGCAAAAACAAGTTAGACGTCCTCTAATTGTTGTTGCAAGTTTTACGTGGCTGCAAAAGGGTTCTAGCAAGAACGTTTTCTTACCTACGTAATAGCCACAACGTGATTTGTCAAATTATATTTACCCTTCATAAGGACCCTTTTCATCGAATCCGCTCCAACTAAAGTGGGAGAGACAGACACCCGCTAGCCACCTTATGCAACTAGTGCATGTCAGTCGGTGGAACCAGTCTCACGTAAGCGTACGTGTAAGGTCGGTCCGGGCCGCTTCATCCCACAATACCGCTGAAGCAAAATAAGACTAGTAGCGGCAAGAAAGTTGACAACATCTACGCCCACAACAAATTGTGTTCTACTCGTGCAAGGAGAACTACGCATAGACCTAGCTCATGATGCCACTGTTGGGGAACGTTGCAGAAAACATAAAATTTCCTACGGTTTCACCAAGATCCATCTATGAGTTCATCTAGCAACGAGTGATCGGATTGCATCTACATACCTTTGTAGATCACGCGCGGAAGCGTTTAAGGACGGGGATGAGGAAGTCGTACTCGACGTGATCCAAATCACCGGAGATCCTAGCGCCGAACGGACGGCACCTTCGTGTTCAACACACGTACGGTCAGCGTGACGTCTCCTCCTTCTTGATCCAGCAAGGGGGAAGGAGAGGTTGATGAAGATCCAGCAGCACGACGGTGTGGTGGTGGATGCAGGGCGTCACCACAGCAGGGCTTCGCCGTTATACTGCGAGAGGGAGAGGTGTAGCAGGGGAGAGGGAGGCGCCAAGACTCAAGGGTGTGGCTGCCCCCTCCCTCCCCCCTTTATATAGGCCCCCTAGGGGGGTGCGCCGGCCCTAGGAGATGGGATCTCCTAGGGGGGCGGCGGCCAAGGGGTGGAGTGCCCCCCAAGCCAGGTGGGGCACCCCCCACCCTAGGGTTCCCAACCCTAGGCGCATGGGGTGGGCCAAGGGGGCGCACCAGCCCACTATGGGCTGGTTCCCCTCCCCACTTTGGCCCATGGGCCCCTCCGGGATGGGTGGCCCCACCCGGTGGACCCCCGGGACCCTTCCGGTGGTCCCGGTACAATACCGGTGACCCCCGAAACTCTCCCGATGGCCGAAACTGCACTTCCTATATATAATTCTTCACCTCCGGACCATTCCGGAACTCCTCGTGACGTCCAGGATCTCATTCGGGACTCCGAACAACTTTTGGGTTACTGCATATTCATATCTCTACAACCCTAGCGTCACCGAACCTTAAGTGTGTAGACCCTACGGGTTCGGGAGACATGTAGACATGACCGAGACGGCCTCAATAACCAATAGCGGGATCTGGATACCCATGTTGGCTCCCACATGCTCCTCGATGATCTCATCAGATGAACCACGATGTCGAGGATTCAAGCAACCCCGTATACAATTCCCTTTGTCAATCGGTACGTTACTTGCCCGAGATTCGATCGTCGGTATCCCAATACCTCATTCAATCTCGTTACCGGCAAGTCACTTTACTCGTACCCTAATGCATGATCCCGTGACCATACACTTGGTCACTTTGAGCTCATTATGATGATGCATTATCGAGTGGGCCCAGAGATACCTCTCTGTCATATGGAGTGACAAATCCCAGTCTTGATCCGTGTCAACCCAACAGACACTTTCGAAGATACCCGTAGTACGCCTTTATATAGTCACCCAGTTACGTTGTGACGTTTGGTATACCCAGAGCACTCTTACGGTATCCGGGAGTTACACGATCTCATGGTCTAAGGAAAAGATACTTGACATTGGAAAAACTCTAGCAAACGAACTATACGATCTTGTGCTATGTTTAGGATTGGGTCTTGTCCATCACATCATTCTCCTAATGATGTGATCCTGTTATCAATGACATCCCCATGTCCATAGCCAGGAAACCATGACTATTTGTTGATCAACGAGCTAGTCAACTAGAGGCTCACTAGGGACACATTGTGGTCTATGTATTCACACATGTATTACGATTTCCGGATAATACAATTAAAGCATGAACAATAGACAATTATCATGAACAAGGAAATATAATAATCATTTTATTATTGCCTCTAGGGCATATTTCCAACACCTTGTTCCATAATCCATCAAAAGAATTCACCCAAAACTTGAAAACTTCACAACACAAAACTCAATAGAAATCTCGTGAGCTCCGTTAGAGAAAGAAAACAAAAGACCACTTAAAGGTACCATAATGAACTCATTCCTTATTTATATTGGTGTTAAACCTGCTGTATTCCAACTTCTATATGGATTATAAACTATTTTACTAGCCATAGATTCATCAAAATAAGCAAACAACACACGAAAAACAGAATCTGTCAAAAACAGAACAGTCTGTAGTAATCTGTAACTAACGCAAACTTCTGGAACTCCAAAAAATCTACTAAAATTGGACGACCTAGACAATTTGGTTATTGATCAGCAGCAATTGGAATTAGTATTTTATCACGTTCTGATGATTTTTAGTAATTCGGGCACTGGACGCAAAGTTTCTGGAAATTACAGCAAGATCAAATAACTATCATCCAAGAAGATCCAATTGGTCTAACTTGGCACAAACACTAATTAAAACACAAAACCACATACAAACAAAAGGTAGATGGGTTATTTATTCCCTAACAGAAGAAAAACACAAAAAACTAAAAATAAAATTGGGTTGCCTCCCAACAAGCGCTATCGTTTAACGCCCCTAGCTAGGCATAAAAGCGAGGATAGATCTAGGTATTGCCATCTTTGGTAGGCATAAGTGGCTCTCATGATAGTTTCATATGGCAATTTTATTTTATTTCTAGGAAAGTGTTCCATGCCCTTTTTTAATGGAAATTGAAATCTAATATTCCCTTCCTGCATATCAATAATCGCACCAACCGTTCTAAGGAAAGGTCTACCAAGAATAATAGGGCAAGAAGGATTGCAATCTATATCAAGAACAATGAAATCTACGGGCACATAATTTCTATTTGCAACAATAAGAACATCATTAATTTTTCCCATAGGTTTCTTAATAGTGGAATCCGCAAGATGCAAGTTTAGGAAGCAATCATCAAAATCGCGGAAATCTAGCAAATCACACAAAGTTTTGGGGATAGTGGAAACACTAGCACCCAAATCACACAAAGCATAAAACTCATGATTTTTAATTTTAATTTTAATAGTTGGTTCCCACTCATCATAGAGTTTTCTAGGGATAGAAACTTTCAACTCAAGCTTTTCTTCATAAGATTGCATCAAGGCATCAACGATATGTTCAGTAAAGGCTTTCTTTTGACTATAAGCATGTGGAGAATTTAGCACGGATTGCAACAAGGAAATACAATCAATTGAGCAACTTTCATAATTAAATTCCTTGAAATCCAATATAGTGGGTTTAGCAACATCTAGATTTTTATTTCTTTCAATCCCACTTTCATCAATTTCATCATAGAGATCTAAATACTCCGAATTTTTGGAACGCCTTCTAGGTAAAGGAAGATCATATTCAGTTTCATCAAGATTCATATTGCAAAACAAAGATTTGATAGGGGACACATCAATAACTTTTAGATCTTCATCTTGATTTTCATAGGAATCGGAAGAACACGCTTTAATAAAGGCATCTTTGGAAGCACGCATCCTAGCGGTTCTTTCCTTGCACTCGTCAATGGAAATTCTCATGGCTTTGAGAGACTCATTGATATCATGCTTGGGAGGAATATATCTAAGCTTTAAAGAATCAATCTTAAGAGAAATTCTATCAACGTTCGTAGCCAAATCATCAACTTTAAGTAATTTCTCTTCAAGCAAAGCATTAAAATTCTTTTGTGAATTCATAAACTCTTTAACACTATTCTCAAATTCAGAGGGCATCTTATTATAATTTCCATAAGAGTTGTTGTAGGAATTTCCATAATTATTAGAAGGATTACTAGGATAAGGCCTAGGATTAAAATTCCCTCTTTACGTGTTGTTACCAAAATTATTCCTACCAACAAAATCCACATCCATAGATTCATTGTTATTCTCAATCAAAGTAGACAAAGGCATATCATTAGGATCAGAAGAAACACTCTTAGTAGCAAATAATTTCATAAGTTCATCCATCTTTCCACTCAAAACATTGGTTTCTTCTATCGCATGCACTTTTTTATTAGAAGATCTTTCAGTATGCCATTGAGAATAATTAACCATAATATTATCTAGGAGTTTAGTAGGATCTCCTAAAGTGACTTCCATAAAAGTGCCTCCCGCGGCCGAATCTAAAAGATTTCTAGAAGCAAAATTCAATCCGGCATAAAATTTTTGTATAATCATCCACAAATTTAAACCATGAGTAGGGCAATTATGTATCATTAATTTCATTCTCTCCCAAGTTTGTGCAACATGTTCATGATCAAGTTGCTTAAAATTCATAATATCGTTTCTAAGAGAGATGATCTTAGCGGGAGGAAAATACTTCGAGATAAAAGCATCTTTGCACTTGTTCCAAGAATCAATACTATTTTTAGGCAAAGACGAAAACCAAGCTTTAGCACGATCTCTAAGCGAAAAAGGAAATAGCTTCAATTTAACGACATCATTATCGACATCTTTTTTCTTTTGCATATCACATAAATCAACGAAGCTATTCAGATGAGTAGCGGCATCTTCACTAGGAAGGCCGGCAAATTGATCTTTCATAACAAGATTCAACAAGGCAGTATTGATTTCACAAGATTCAGTATTGGCAAGAGCAGCAATCAGAGTGCTAAGGAAATCATTATTATTGGTATTGGTAAAGTCACACAATTTGGTAGTATCTTGAGCCATCGCGACAAACAAGCAATCCAACACACGAGCAAACAAAAGGCAAGCGAGAAAAAGGCAAACGGAGAAAGGAGGAGGAGAAAGAGAGGGCGAATAAAACGGCAAGGGTGAAGTGGGGGAGAGGAAAACGAGAGGCAAATGGCAACTAATGTAATGCAAGAGATAGGGATTGTGATGAGTACTTGGTATGCTGACTTTTTGTGTAGACTCCCCGGCAACGGCGCTAGAAATTCTTCTTGCTACCTCTTGAGCTTGCGTTGGTTTTCCCCGAAGAGGAGAGGATGATGCAGCAGAGTAGCGTAAGTATTTCCCTCAGTTTTTGAGAACCAAGGTATCAATCCTGTAGGAGGCCACGCTCAAGTCCCTCGTACCTGCACAAAACAATAGCTACTCGCAACCAACGCGATTAGGGGTTGTCAATCCCTTCACGGTCACTTACGAGAGTGAGATCTGATAGATAGTATTTTTGGTATTTTTGGTATAGAGATGCAAAGTGAAAAGTAAAAGGCAAAGTAAAAAGCAAATCAAGATTAAAGTGATGGAGATTGATATGATGAGAATAGACCCGGGGGCCATAGGTTTCACTAGTGGCTTCTTTCAAGAGCATAAGTATTCTACGGTGGGTGAACAAATTACTGTTGAGCAATTGACAGAACTGAGCATAGTTATGAGAATATCTAGGCATGATCATGTATATAGGCATCACGTCCGTGACAAGTAGACCGAAACGATTCTGCATCTACAACTATTACTCCACTAATCGACCGCTATCGAGCACACATCTAGAGTATTAAGTTAAAAACAGAGTAACGCTTTAAGCCAAATGACATGATGTAGAGAGATAAATTCATGCAATATGTAATAAACCCCATCTTGTTATCCTCGATGGCAACGATACAATACGTGCCTTGCTGCCCCTTCTGTCACTGGGAAAGGACACCGCAAGATCGAACCCAAAGCTAAGCACTTCTCCAATGGCAAGAAAAACCAATCTAGTAGGCCAAATCAAACTGATAATTCGAAGAGACTTGCAAAGATAACCAATCATACATAAAAGAATTTAGAGAAGATTCAAATATTATTCATAGATAGACTTGATCATAAACCCACAATTTATCGGTCTCAAGAAACACACTGCAAAAAGAAGAAGATTACATCGAATAGATCTCCACGAGAGGGGGGGGGAGAACTTTGTATTGAGATCCAAAAAGAGAGAAGAAGCCATCTAGCTACTAACTATGGATCCGAAGGACTGAGGTAAACTACTCACACTTCATCGGAGTGGCAATGATGATGTAGAAGCCCTCCGTGATGTTGGCCCTCTCCGACGGAGGTCCGGAACAGGCCCCAAGATGGGATCTCATGGATACAGAAAGTTGCGGCAGTGGAATTAGGTTTTTGGCTCCGTCTCTGTTCGTTTGGGGGTACGTAGGTATATATAGGAGGAAGAAGTACGTCGGTGGAGCTTCGGTGGGCCCATGAGGGTGGGGGCGCGCCTGGGGGTATAGGGCGCGCCCCCCTACCTCGTGCCCACCTCATAGCTTCCTTGGTGCAGGGTCCAAGTCTCCTGGGTCATATTCGGTGAGAAAATCTCGTTCTCGAAGGTTTCATTCCGTTTGGACTCCGTTTGATATTCCGTTTCTTCGAAACACTGAAATAGGCAAAAAACAGCAATTCTGGGCTGGGCCTCCGGTTAATAGGTTAGTCCCCAAAATAATATAAAAGTGGAAAATAAAGCCCAATATAGTCCAAAACAATAGATAATATAGCATGGAGCAATCAAAAATTATAGATATGTTGGAGACGTATCAATGACACTTCACCATTTTTTGGGCCTAGAGGGAGGCATTGGGAAGTAATAAGTAGATGATGGGTTGCTAGAGTGACAGAAGTTCAAACCCTAGTTTATGCGTTGCTTCATAAGGGGCTGATTTGGATCCATATGTTTCATGCTATGGTTAGGTTATCTTAATACTTCTGTTGTAGTTGCGGATGCTTGCAATGGGGGTTAATCATAAGTGGGATTCTTGTCCAAGTAAGGACAGTACGCAAGCACCAGTCCACCCACATATCAAATTATCAAAGTACCAAACGCGAATCATATAAACATGAGGAAAACTAGCTTGACGATAATTCCCATGTGTCCTCGGGAGCTCTTTCCTTCATATAAGAGTTTGTCTAGGCTTGTCCTTTGCTACAAAAAGGATTGGACCATCTTGTTGCACCTTATTTACTTTTATTACTTGCTACTCGTTACAAATTACCTTATCACAAAACTATCTGTTACCGATAATTTCAGTGATTGCAGAGAATACCTTACTGAAAACTACTTATCATTTCCTTCTGCTCCTCGTTGGGTTCGATACTCTTACTTATCAAAAAGGCAACGATAGATCCCCTACACTTGTGGGTCATCAAGACTCTTTTCTGGCGCCGCTGCCAGGGAGTGAAGCGCCTTTGGTAGGTGGAATTTGGTAAGGAAAAATTTATATAGTGTGCTGAAATTTACTATCACTTGTTACTATGGAACATAATCATTTGAGGGGCTTGTTCGGGGTATCTTCACCCCGACCAGTAGAGAAAAGAGTTGCTCCGCAACCTACTGAGCCTACTGAAAATGTTTACTTTGAAATTCGTTCGGGTATGCTAGAGAAACTGCTAGCTAATCCTTTCACAGGTGATGGAACATTGCATCTCGATTTACACTTAATCTATGTGGATGGAGTTTGTGGATTATTTAAGGTTGCAGGTATGCCCGATGATGTTATCAAGAAGAAGGTCTTTGTCGGTGTCAAAACCGGCGGATCTCGGGTAGGGGGTCCCGAACTGTGCGTCTAAGGCGGATGGTAATAGGAGGCAGGGAACACGATGTTTTACCCAGGTTCAGGCCCTCTTGATGGAGGTAAAACCCTACGTCCTGCTTGATTTATTCTTGATGATATGAGTATTACAAGAGTTGATCTACCACGAGATCGAAGAGGCTAAACCCTAGAAGCTAGCCTGTGGTATGATTGAGTGTTATTGTGTCCTACGGACTAAAACCCTCCGGTTTATATAGACGCCGGAGGGGGCTAGGGTTACACAAGGTCGGTTACAAAGGAGGAGATATACATATTCGTATTGCCTAGCTTGCCTTCCACGCCAAGTAGAGTCCCATCCAGACACGAGACGAAGTCTTCAATCTTGTATCTTCATAGTCCGACAGTCCGGCCAAAAGATATAGTCCGGCTGTCCGGAGACCCCCTAATCCAGGACTCCCTCAGTAGCCCCCGAACCAGGCTTCAATGACGACGAGTCCGGCGCGCAGTATTGTCTTCGACATTGCAAGGCGGGTTCTTCTCCAATTTTCAAGTGTTCGTAAGCAGTGTCCGGCTCCATAAATGTTGAACCTCTTGGCTTCTGTGCCCAATAAGGGCTTTCTCCCACGCATCGAATGAATACGAGGCGCCAGGGCATTTTTACATTTTCCCCCTAGCCAAATAAATAAATTGTCTATTAAAGGGATGAGGATCCTTAGATCCGATCCATACCATCCTCCCCCAGTGAGAGTCCATCAGAGCGCGTTCCGGAAAGATCCATTCCAGCATGGCCGACCTCTGCAGCTCCTCCTCCCGCCCCCGTAGCTCTAAGCCCGGTGATTGGGAGAGGTGTTCAATTCCGCACAGTCGATTAGTCGAACTGCAGACTAAGGAATTTCTCCCTCCGGCGTATATGGTGCCCATTCGAGCCGGGCTTGCCACCTACAATGGCGGGGAGCAAGCGGAGAGCTTTCCTTGTCCCTCCATAGGGGAACGGGTTTGCCTTGTTCCTTATTTACTAAGGGGACTCGGATTTCCAATTCATCCGTTTCTCCACGGGCTCCTGGAGTTCTATGGCCTCTAATTACACAATCTCACCCCTGCCTCCATTCTACATATCGCCGGCTATGTTGCTCTCTGCGAGTTGTTCCTGGGCTGCGAGGCTCACTTCGAGCTGTGGAAAAGGCTATTTTGCCTCGTCCCTCGCATACAGAGGAGATCACTTTATCAAGTGGGCGGAGCCGAAATATGGCGCATCGCCGATACCGGATACCTGTCCGATACCATGAAGAAGTCGTCAGAAGACTAGCCTTCAGAATGGTTTTATATGGAGGACATTCCCCTTCCGGACCCTGTTCGGCGGGGTCTTCCTGAGTTCAACAATGCTCCTTTGAAGAAGCACCAAAGTTGGCGCCCACGGAGCCCCCAGGCAGAAGACAACGGAGAAGTCCTTTATCTGATGAACTGGATCAAAGCACTGGCTCAATCTGGATTGACAATAATCGAAGTTATGTCGATTTGCATAATGTGGGGAGTGCAACCACTTCAATATCGTGGGCACCCCTTGTGGTGTTATAACGGGGCGGATGACGCCACCCGCTGCGGGCGTAAGGGTCCGGACAATGCTGCCGCTCTAGCAAAAAATCTGTCTGAACTGTTCAAGGGCGAGGAAGAGGAGTTCACCCGCATCAAGCCACGGGATGGATTCTCCATGTACAATCCTCCAAGCTGGGTAAGTTATATCTCCCTGCTCCCATTTTTCCCGCATTCTTTGTCGTAAGTATTCACCTTGCCACTTTGCGGCAGGAACTGCGAAAAGCCATAAAGGAGGTCAGCAGCCCTTCTCCACAACCAGAGGACCCTGACCGGGCCCTCAACTCCGGACTCGAAGAAGATTCGGTTATATCTGTGGAGCTGATAGACTGGCAGTTCTATCAGTTAAGCTGCGACGATGCCATGGTGGCCATTACGGCCGACTATCCCGGACTGCTCCCTGCATCGCACGTAAGAAAAACCAAAAATCCCAACTCCAAAACTAGGATCCCCTTTTAGACACTTCACCCACCATATACACATGGCATTTTACAGGGAAGGCATTCGGGACGCCCTGCCGAACCCACGACAACGCGCCAACAGGAGGCACCGAGGCCAGGTAGGCCAAAAAGGAAGGCGGTCAGGACGGAGACGCCGGTGCAAAGGTATGACAAACCCCACTCTGTGGTTGTCGTCTTTCTTGAAATATAATGATGCCCGTGTTTCTTTAACAGAAAATACACTCGCCGGAATATGTCCGGTGATGTTAATAATCACGCTTCCACTAGTCGGGCGCCAGGGCCGGATATATAGGCGGAAGCCGATATGGGGCGGGCACCGGATAATCCCCCTACAGAGGATGCAGATAGAGTATCTGCTACAAACTCAGAGGTGGAAAGCGCCATGAATCATAGGCGCCGCCGGGCCGTACTCCGTGACGCCTGTTTCTCACCAGAGGCATATGATGCCTTCAATTCTGGAGAGGCGTACCTCCGAGCTGCTCAAGATGGTCTAGCCAGATCCATAGATCAGTATGTAAAGGATGTACGGGTAAGTAAATCTGACGATTTATATGTATCAGTTGTTGGAAATATGCCCTAGAGGCAATAATAAATTGGTTATTATTATATTTCCTTGTTCATGATAATCGTTTATTATCCATGCTAGAATTGTATTGATAGGAAACTCAGATACATGTGTGGATACATAGACAACACCATGTCCCTAGGAAGCCTCTAGTTGACTAGCTCGTTGATCAATAGATGGTTACGGTTTCCTGACCATGGACATTGGATGTCGTTGATAACGGGATCACATCATTGGGAGAATGATGTGATGGACAAGACCCAATCCTAAGCCTAGCACAAAGATCGTGTAGTTCGTATGCTAAAGCTTTTCTAATGTCAAGTATCATTTCCTTAGACCATGAGATTGTGCAACTCCCGGATACCGTAGGAATACTTTGGGTGTGCCAAACGTCACAACGTAACTAGGTGGCTATAAAGGTGCACTACGGGTATCTCTGAAAGTGTCTGTTGGGTTGGCACGAATCGAGACTAGGATTTGTCACTCTGTGTGACGGAGAGGTATCTCTGGGCCCACTCGGTAGGACATCATCATAATGTGCACAATGTGATCAAGGAGTTGATCACGGGATGATGTGTTACGGAACAAGTAAAGAGACTTGCCAGTAACGAGATTGAACAAGGTATCGGGATACCGATGATCGAATCTCGGGCAAGTACAATACCGCTAGACAAAGGGAATTGTATACGGGATTGATCGAATCCTCGACATCGTGGTTCATCCGATGAGATCATTGTGGAACATGTGGGAACCAACATGGGTATCCAGATCCCACTGTTGGTTATTGACCGGAGAACGTCTCGGTCATGTCTGCATGGTTCCCGAACCCGTAGGGTATACACACTGAAGGTTCGATGACGCTAGGGTTATAAGGAATAGATATACGTGTTTACCGAATGTTGTTCGGAGTCCCGGATGAGATCCCGGACGTCACGAGGAGTTCCGGAATGGTCCGGAGGTAAAGATTTATATATGGGAAGTCCTGTTTTGGTCGCCGGAAAAGTTTCGGGGTTTATCGGTAACGTACCGGGACCACCGGGAGGGTCCCGGGGGTCCACCAAGTGGGGCCACAAGCCCCAGAGGGCTGCATGGGCCAAGTGTGGGAGGGGACCAGCCCCAGGTGGGCTGGTGCGCCCCCCACAAGGGCCCAAGGCGCCTAAGGGGAGGAGGGGGGCAAACCCTAAGGGCAGATGGGCCTTAGGGCCCATACCTGGTGCGCCTCCTTCTCCCCCTCCACCTGGCCGCCACCCAGATGGGATCTGGGGGCTGGCGCCACCCCTAGGGAGGGAACCCTAGGTGGGGGCGCAGCCCCTCCCCTCCCCCTATATATACTTGAGGTTTGGGCTGCCCAAAACACACGAGTTCCTCTCCTTCTTGGCGCAGCCCTACCCCTCTCCCTCCTCGTCTCTTGCGGTGCTTGGAGAAGCCCTGCTGGAGTACCATGCTCCTCCACCACCACCACGCCGTTGTGCTACTGCTGGATGGAGTCTTCCTCAACCTCTCCCTCTCTCCTTGCTGGATCAAGGCATGGGAGACGTCACCGGGCTGTACGTGTGTTGAACGCGGAGGTGCCGTCCGTTCGGCACTAGGATCTCCGGTGATTTGGATCACGACGAGTACGACTCCTTCAACCCCGTTCACTTGAACGCTTCCGCTTAGCAATCTACAAGGGTATGTAGATGCACTCTCCTTCCCTCGTTGCTAGATTACTCCATAGATTGATCTTGGTTATGCGTAGAAAATTTTGAATTTCTGCTACCTTCCCCAACATCAATAGCCTCTGAGACTTGAAACAGTTAGCAGAACTGATTTAAGGATCATCTTTATTGTGCAGGTTCTTACAGAGAAGAATACTAGGCTAACACAGGAGCTAGAGGAATGCAAGACCCAACTGCGGGCTGCTGTGGCCGCATTATAGGAACCGAAAAAGTCACCTGCTGTTAACATTTACTTTAAAGAATGATGGCTACCATATAATGTGCGGCATGACTGCAGATCTAACAACAGATGTTGCAGATGAATCCGGAGAAAATCCGGAGGACCAGCATGTTATGCGGCAGCTAGAGGCTGGCAAACGTGTGCTGACTGAGGTTAGGCGGGAGAAAAACAATCTCCAAGATGCCAATATTAAGCTGAGCGTGGAACTAAAAGATGTTCGGGGCCAGCTTGCAGACTCCGAGAAGGAGAATAAGCGGCTTCGGCGCGGCATTTTTAGTAAGTGCTTGAACGAATCCTTTTAAAGGAGTTCGGCGGAGAAGCCGACTAACAACGTTATGTCTGTAGGTATGCTGACGGGTCGTCCCGCGGAGGAAATGCCTGGGTCTGCGGGTGATCTTCTGTCCGAGCTGTCACGTCTGCACGAACAAGTTCGGCAGGTGATGCAGGGTGTTGCCCAGGCCTTGTGCCCGTCCGTCTCCCTGCCAGAGGGCGTTGCCGAGCTTGTAGAGAAGCTCAAGGGAGCACGACGGTGCTTCCGATTATGGAAGATCTCAGCCTGCCGACATGGTGCCAGAGAAGCCTGGGCCATGGTGAAGATGCGGTATACCAAAGCAGACCCAAATCACATGGCCGAGGTCAGACCTGTGGGGCCTGACGGAAAAGAGATCCCCGTTAGCTTAGTTTATGGGCAAGTAGAATTAGCCGCAAAGTATTCTCAACTGGATTGTAAGCTAGACCGCCTGTTGGATGGTATAGAAGAGGAATTTAGTCAGTCTGCATGACTATGTAATTAAAGTGACATGTATAATGCCTTCAAGCCGGATTGTAGATCATTTGTCGTTGTGGACCTTTTCGCTTCAACCTTCGGGCCCAATAGTCTGGAGTGTATCCGAATACCCGCTCAGTTATATAAGAACCGGGGTATGCATGGAGACCAGGCGTAGGGGTCATTAGTGCTTTATCAGACAAGCGCCCAACTAGTTATGTTATATTACATGGGTAGTAAGAAACATCTTCCAGGGAGAATAGTTCCGTTAAGGGTTCCTTTCCCTGGGTAAGCATGCCCTAAAGTGCATGTCTGGACTGCGATAGGAAACGCAGGAGAAACATCTGGGGGCAGATATGGACAATAAATAAAAATCATCTTTTGTTCACCGACCGAATATTCCCTTAAGAACGCTAGCTTTCGGCTTCACCCAGTCTGAGGTACACATCCGGCTGACCCAACAGTAACAATCGCAGAGGTGCTCCCCTTATGCCCTAGCCGAATTAACGGGAACGTAGGGCATAAATACAAGATCCAGGCAACCCAGCTTGGCCAAAACTTAAGTCATATAGATGCATATAATGGTGAAAAAAGGTACATGTGGAAGTATAACACATTTGTGGGGCATGGGGCCCAAATAAGTAATTTAAGCTTCTGTGAAAGAAGCCCCCAGGTATGAAGAGTGCGGCTAGTGCATCTGTAATGTGCAAGCGAGGCACAAGGTGACCCTTGAAGGCCTAGAGAAATAAAAGAAAGAAAGAAATAAAGAAAGAAAGAGAAACAAGACAGATAATGTATATGCAGAAAATGGACAAAGGGAGGGGACTAACATAGAGTCCGGTGCTAGGCATAGAATCTTCGGAGCCTGGCCGCGTTCCATGGGTTCGGCTCGAGTCGACTAGTCGATGCATCCCGCAGCCAGTACGCTCCACTGGTCAGAACTTGGTCAATAATGAAGGGACCTTCCCATTTGGGCTCGAGCTTGTTCTTTTTCTTATCCGGCAGGCGTAGAACTAGTTCGCCAACGTTATAAGTTTTGGACCGTACTTCTCTGCTTTGGTATCTGCGAGCCCGTTGCTGATAAAATGCGGGACAGGCTTTGGCTACGTCGCGCTCCTCCTCCAGGGTGTCCAAACTGTCCTGCCGATCGACCTCGGCTTCTCTTTCTTCGTACATGCGCACTCGAGGTGAGTCATGAATTATGTCACAGGGCAAGACTGCCTCTGCGCCGTACACCATAAAGAAGGGTGTATATCCGGTACTACGATTCGGCATGGTCCGCAGCCCCTAGAGTACGGAGTCGAGCTCCTCTACCCAGTGCGTGTTAGACTCTGTTAAGGAGCACACTAATCTGGGTTTAATGCCGCTCATTATAAGACCGTTTGCTCGCTCGACTTGACCGTTGGTTTGTGGGTGATAGACTGAAGCATAATCGAGCTTGATGCCCATTTTGCTGCACCAGAGTTTTACCTCGTCGGCCGTGAAGTTCATGCCATTATCAGTGATGATGCTGTGGGGGACGGCATAACGGTGTACAACCCCGGATATGAAGTCTATCACCGGTCCGGATTCGGCTGTTTTAACAGGTTTGGCCTCTATCCATTTGGTGAATTTATCCACCATGACCAATAAGTATTTTTTTCTTGTGGGTTCCCCCTTTAAGGGGTCCAACCATGTCAAGCCCCCAGACCGCAAAGGTCCATGTAATGGGGATTGTTCGGAGGGCAGTGGGTGGCATGTGGCTTTGATTTGCAAAGAGCTGGCAACCGGCGCAACGTTGGACCAAGTCCTGTGCATCTGCCCGGGCCGTTGGCCAATAGAATCCTGTACGGAAGTCCTTGCTTACAAGAGCCCGGGCTGCGGCGTGATGACCGCCGAGTCAAGCGTGAATTTCTACCAATAGATTCCGCCCTTCCTCTTCGGAGATGCACCTTTGAAGGACTCCGGTAGTGCTTTTTTTGTACAATTCTCCCTCATGGACCATGTAGGCCTTGGATCGCCGCACTATGCAGCGTGCCTCATTTTGGTCCTCCGGAAGTTCCTGTCTAGTTAGGTAGGCCAGGAATGGTTCTGTCCATGGGGCAATAATGGCCATTATTTCGTGGGCTGAAGGTGTTATTTTGGTGGCAGAGCCTCCGATTATGTCAGAGAGTTCGGTATCGGGTATTTTGGCCGGGTCCGGACTGTTATTACCAGTGTCCCCTTCCCATACTACGGATGGTTTGAACAGCCTTTCCAAAAATATGTTGGGGGGACCGCATCACGTTTTGAGCCGATGCGGGCGAGGATATCCGCCGCCTGATTGTTTTCCCGAGCCACATGGTGAAATTCGAGCCCCTCGAACCGGGCTGACATTTTTAGGACGGTGTTTCGATAGGCCGCCATTTTCAGATCCTTGGCGTCAAAGTCTCCATTTATTTGGGATATTGCGAGGTTTGAATCCCCACGCACCTCCAGGCGTTGAATGCCCATGGAGACTGCCATCCGAAGACCATGCAACAGAGCTTCGTATTCGGCTACATTGTTGGAGTCTGTATACAATATTTGCAATACATACTGAACGGTATCTCCGGTTGGGGACGTCAGGACGACGCCAGTCCCTAGACCAGCCAGCATTTTAGAACCGTCGAAGTGCATGATCCAATTGGAGTATGCGCCGTACTCTTTTGGGAGTTTGGCCTCCGTCCATTCGGCGACGAAGTCGGCCAATACCCGCGACTTAATGGCTCGTCGAGGTTTGTATGTTATGTCGAACGGGAGGAGCTCAATGGCCCATTTGGCAATCCGGCCCGTAGAGTCGTGGTTATTTATAATATGATTAAGTGGCACTTCCGAGGCTACTGTAATCGAACACTCTTGAAAGTAGTGTCGCAACTTCCGCGATGCCATGAATACCGCATATGCTATCTTTTGGTAGTGCGGGTACCGTGATTTGCATGGAGTGAGGACAGTGGATACATAGTATACCGGCTTTTGAAGAGGGAATTTATGTCCGTCCGCTTCCCGTTCGACAACGAGCACCGCGCTTACAACTTGATGAGTTGCCGCAATGTACAACAACATTGGTTCGCCGATGTTTGGCACGGCCAAGATTGGGTGATACGTCTCCAACGTATCTATAATTTTTGATCGCTCCATGCTATATTATCTACTGTTTTGGACTATATTGGGCTTTATTTTCCACTTTTATATTATTTTTGGGACTAACCTATTAACCGGAGGCCCAGCCCATAATTGCTGTTTTTTGCCTATTTCAGTGTTTCGGAGAAACAGAATATCAAACGGAGTCCAAATGAAATAAAACCTCCGGGAACGTGATTTTCTCACCGAACGTGATCCAGGAGACTTGGACCCTACTCCAAGGAGTCAAAGAGGAGGTCACGAGGGTGGGGGGCGCCCCCCTAGGGCGCGCCCCCTGCCTCGTGGGCCCCTCGGTGCTCCACCGACATACTCCTTCCTCCTATATATACACACGTACCCCCAAACAATCAGAACAGGAGCCAAAAACCTGATTCTACCACCGCAACTTTCTGTATCCACGAGATCCCATCTTGGGGCCTGTTCCGGAGCTCCGCCGGAAGAGGGCCGTCATCACGGAGGGCTTCTACATCATCATAGCCTCTCCGATGAAGTGTGAGTAGTTTACCTCAGACATTCGGGTCCATAGTTAGTAGCTAGATGGCTTCTTCTCTCTCTTTGAATCTCAATACAAAGTTCTCCCCCTCTCTTGTGGAGATCTATTCGATGTAATCTTCTTTTTGCGGTGTGTTTTGTTGAGACCGATGAATTGTGGGTTTATGATCAATTCTATCTATGAATAATATTTGAATCTTCTCTGAATTCTTTTATGTATGATTGGTTATCTTTGCAAGTCTCTTCGAATTATCCGTTTGGTTTGGCCAACTAGATTGGTAGTCCTTGCCATGGGAGAAGTGCTTAGCTTTGGGTTCGATCTTGCGGTGTCCTTTCCTAGTGACAGAAGGGGCAGCAAGGCACATATTGCATCGTTGCCATCGAGGATAACACGATGGGGTTTATTTCATATTGCATGAATTTATCTCTCTACATCATACCATCTTGCTTAAAGCGTTACTCTGTTTTTAACTTAATACTCTAGATGCATGCTGGATAGCGGTCGATGAGTGGAGTAATAGTAGTAGATGCAGAATCGTTTCGGTCTACTTGTCATGGACGTGATGCCTATATACATGATCATGCCTAGATATTCTCATAACTATGCTCAATTCTGTCAATTGCTCAACAGTAATTTGTTCACCCACCGTAGAATACTTATGCTCTTGAGAGAAGCCACTAGTGAAACCTATGGCCCCTGGGTCTATTCTCATCATATCAATCTCCATCCCTTCAATGTTGCTTTGCTTTTTACTTTGATTTTTCTTTTTACTTTGCATCTTTATACCAAAAATACCAAAAATATTATATCTATCAGATCTCACTCTCGCAAGTGATCGTGAAGGGATTGACAACCCCTAATCGCGTTGGTTGCGAGTAGCTATCGTTTTGTGAAGGTACGAGGGACTTGAGCGTGGCCTCCTACTGGATTGATACCTTGGTTCTCAAAAACTGAGGGAAATACTTATGCTACTCTGCTGCTTCATCCCTTCCTCTTCGGGGAAAACCAACGCAAGCTCAAGACGTAGCAAGAAGGATTTCTGGCGCCGTTGTTGGGGAGTCTACGCAAAAAGTCAACATACCAAGTACCCATCACAATCCCTATCTCTCGCATTACATTATTTGCCATTTGCCTCTCGTTTTCCTCTCCCCCCAATTCACCCTTGCCGTTTTATTCGCCCTCTCTCTCTCTATCCTCCCTCTCTATTTGCCTCTTTTGCCCGCTTGCTTTTTGTTTGCTCGTGTGCTAGTTTGTTTGCTTGTCATCATGGCTAGTCTCATGTCTTCTCCGTTGTCTCCTGAGAGTGAAGTTTTAAATTTTAAACAAAGGGAGGGAGAAAATATAAAAGATGCTTGGTATAGAATTTGCAATGCTCAAAATAGATCTACCAGGAAGCAATCTACCTTAGTTCTTCTTCGCAATTTTTATGTAGGTGTTAATCCTTTGTATAGATATATCCTCGATACCATTACCGGAGGGAACTTCTTGG
Organism: Triticum dicoccoides; assembly: GCF_002162155.2. NCBI lineage: Eukaryota > Viridiplantae > Streptophyta > Magnoliopsida > Poales > Poaceae > Triticum > Triticum dicoccoides. The sequence goes on along the minus strand of NC_041386.1, from coordinate 472,507,921 downwards.
GTAGCCATACTTTTTATTCTTATAATGCTATGCTAAATTTATTTGGCTCACCACCTCTTTTGGTTAATGGAACCATGTTAACTTTGGAGCATGTTATGCAAAGACTTGAAATTATTGAAAATAAAGTTGCTACTCTTGAATCAATTGAAAATCTAGATAAAAAGATCCACAATCAAATTACTCAATATGGATCTAAGGTAGGAATGACTTTGAAAAATATTAAGGAAAAAGAACCCATAGTTAATGAGAAAATGAACTTAGATTCTACTAGAATTTATAAATTTGAGGGTATCATTACAAACTTGGGAACCGCTTTTTCTTCCGTAAAGAATACTCCAAGTCCTCCTACTAAAATTGCCAAGCTTATGTATGTTCCTAAAAATAAGGGTGAATCATCTTAGGAAACTGCGGATCTTAAATCTATAAGTATTCATCCCAATCTTTTTGATATCATTAAGGAACCAATTGCTACACATGAATTTTTCGATCTTGTGCCTAAAAGTTTAATAATCACTAGAAAGAAAGAAATTCCTAAGGGAAACAGATGCCTCATTGAATAATTGCCTACCAAAGATGGCAATACCTAGATCTATCCTCGCTTTTATGCCTAGCTAGGGGCGTTAAACGATAGCGCTTGTTGGGAGGCAACCCAATTTTATTTTTATTCCTTGCTTTTTGCTCCTGCTTAGTAATAAATAAATTATTTAGCCTCTATTTTGGTTGTGTTTTTTGTGTTTAATTAGTGTTTGTGCCAAGTAGAACCGTTGGGAAGACTGGGGGAAAGTCTTGTTGAACTTGCTGTAAAAAACAGAAACTTTAGCGCTCACGAGAATTGTTGTCATTTTTATTTGAAGAGTGCTATTGTAACATCCCAAAATTCTAAATTTTGGAATGTTATATTAAATAAATTATTATGATTGTTTGTTTGATTGTTGTGTGATTGATTGTGTGAAATTGAGTGAAAATTTAAGACTTTTTGAAAGTTGAATGAGAGGGAATAAAAGGACTTTCCCAAAACCTTCATCTTGCATTTTGATCTCCATGAATTCAAATTCATTCATCACAAATCCCTAGAGTGAAGATAATATGACTTCTACCATTTAACGAAATGAAAAGGGGTTTTGAAGTTGATTTGAATTCCATTTGAACAATAGTCCAACTCAGAAACTCTATGCCACTCAAGGATTTTCATGAGAGAAGATAATAGGACTTCTTCAAAATATAGGAAATAGAGTGGGAAGTGATGAGGAGCACTTTTGAATCTCATTTGGTTCATTTTTTGGAAAGTTTTCCGTTTCGAGTTTCAAAACATTTACATTCATTCAAATAAAATAAAGAGAGAAGGAAATATGACTCCTTCAATTATCAGAAAGAAAATGGAAATGTATTATGAAACCAATAGAAGATTATTTAAAATAATACTTGAAACCATTTGCATCTCATGATTTATGGTATTTTGGAGTTTTCTCGAATGTTCAAATATTATTTTCCACTCAAGAAAACTGAAGGAGAGGGGATAAGATGACTTCCTCAAAATATAAAAGAAGTGGGAGTTTCAGTTGAATATTATCTGGAGTTTTTAGAACTTATTTGGTATTTATTCAATTTGCAAAAAGTGCATTAAATGCAATTAGGAATTTTTTTCAAATTCTTCCATGCTTGATTAAATGTTCACTGTGTTACAGATATTCAGAGATAACTTTAGAAATTACCATGGTATTTTTTTAGGATTTTGTTTGGTTTCATTGGGCCTCAGAAAGTTTTTGTAAAAAAAACACATGCACACCCGCGTGCAGGCCCAGCCAGCCATGCACCTCGGCCCGCGGCCTGCTCCCAGCGCCCGAAGGCCACCGCTCGCTCGCCTGACCCGCCTCTTCATATCGCTCGCATGCAGCGCCTGCTGCAGGTGGGCCCCGCCCGTATCATTTCCAACCTCCCGCTCCCCCCGTTCAGATAGAGCTTGCGAGCGCACCGCCCGCAACAGTCGCCGCCTTGCGCTCGGATAACGTATATCCGCAGTCCCGAGCACCCCTCCCCGCGCTTATAAGCCCCTCGTCCTCCTCTCTCCATTCTGCCACTCCATGTCGTCCCTAGCTCCCCGCAGCCGCTGCAGTTGCCGCTTGGATCTCGCCGGAGCCGTGCTAGTTCACCAGAGGATTTTGTCGCCCGTGAGCCACCCCGGCCTCCGTCTTCTTCTTCAATATGTTGCCCGAGTCGAAGCGCATCTCGTTGACATCCTCCTCCTGTCCCTAGGTCGCCGGAGACGCCACCCCGATGACCTGCGTCCTCCCGAGACCACGGAGACGCTGCCCTTTGCTCCGCTCGTCTGGGTCACCCCGACGCCCGCCAACCCCACCAGCACGCCGCCCACGCCACGCCCGGTCTCCTCGACCCCTTCGCCGCCGCTGAGGACCGTCGGAGCCGCCGCCCTGTCCACCGTCCGCCGCCTGAAGCCAGCGCCGCCGTCTCTTGCTCGTCGTCGTCGCTTCTGTAAGGCGACCCCTCCCCGTTCGTTTAGTTTTTTTGTATTTATAGATCAGTTTGTTTTAGTTCGGTTAACCATGGTTTTAGTTAAACCGAGCTCCGATTTTTTTTATTTAGCCGCGATAGCTGTTTTTCCTATTTAGTGGCCGTTTGCCGTATAGCCACCGCAACGAACGCTGCTCAGCCAGCCACGAGCCGCCACGTGGCCAAGGGCCTGTTTGCAGTTATTTCTTTTTCTGTTTAGTCCCTGAGTTTTACAGATTAGCACCTAAACTTCAGATAGTCGTATCTTTTTAACCGTAGGTCCAAATTCGATGAAACAAGCGGCAAATTCTTCGTATTGATTAGATCTATCCAGTAGTGTCATCTTTGTAAACTTTTGTCGGATTCAAATTTGAATTTATTCAGATTTGAATTCAAACTTCAAATGGCCATATCTCCTAAATCGTAGCTCCGATTGATGTGATTCTTTTTGCAATGTGTCACCGTAGCCAAACCCTACCACTTGGACCATTGTCACACATTTTTCCACATAAAAATGGTCTGTCCATGATAGTTTTACTATTATGCCATGTACGCATTTTAGTACACATCACATCTTTGCACCCTATGTCACATGTTGTTTTTGCACTTAGGATATTTCCATGCTAGTTAAGTGTGCTAAATGTTCATTTGGATTTTCCGAGTCTTTTCATGCTGCATGTTATTTGGTTCTCTGAAATGATTGCTTATGTGAATGCGATGTTTGACTTTATAGATTTTCATCGGAGAGTGACGAATAGTTCTATTAAGTAAATTTCTGAGAGTGATATAATCTTCATCAACTATTACCAGGCAAGTTCACATTTGACCATTCTTCCAATTACCTATGTTTATATTATGCACTGAGTACTTTTGTGGTAGGATTGCATGGTAGGATTTATTGTTGCCAGATGGCTATGCCGTTACCTAGTAGTTCATTGAGGTAGGTTTGAACCATATACCTTTGTCACCACCGCGTAAGTTTAATTTTGCCTCGCCAATGTAGACGTGGATTGGGAAGTGTTCAGTGTGAGAGATAAGTGAAAAACTAGTAAGTAGAACCAGGATAACTTAATGAATTACCTGGGCGGTATTTTGGTTTGAATGGTGGCGAAGTACAGTGGGAGCATGCATGGTTAATCCATGGTGGTGCACCACTAGTGGTCGGCCGCCCATGCTCAAAGAGATCAATCATATTCCCATGTCTGGAAGCTTACGTGTGCAGCCACAATCCAATATGGGCTCTGGCTTAGTAGAGTAGTTAGTGTGACCCCTTCCGGGATGGGCTAGCAGGTGTAGAATGATGTAGGTGTACCAGCCTATCCGTGGGTTAATGGGGAACATTTTCGAAAGACTATGTCTCGGTTATCCTGTTCTCAAATGCCAGGCGGTGCGAGAACTTCAAGGGAGGCGATCGAGTCTTGTGGGGAAAAGTGCGCAAACCTCTGCAGAGTGTTAAAACCTAATCAATTAGCCGTGTCCCCGGTTACGGACAACTTGAGCATCTAGTAGTGGAAATGCTGGGAGATCTCATCACTCTTAATTAATCAGTTGGGTTTTAAATGAAACTTTGGGAATGGATTAAGTTGGGTTTACCAACTCATCCTATGCTATACAGTAGTGGTAGAATAATATCTTTTATTCTAGGAAAAAAAACTAGCTTTATGCAAAAAAACTAAACTTAGAGCTTTCCACCAGCTAAATTCCATGTACAAATAGGTTCATTTATTCTTATGATGTGACTTGCCAGTACATTCAATGTACTGATCTACAGGGCTGCAACATCTTATGTTGCAGGGATTTTTCTATGACGACTAAGAGTTACATTGTAGGGTTACGGTCTACACTCAACTTACCATCGGCGTTGATGGACTCCACACCCTTATGTTTGTTTCCGCTGAGACTTATGAGGTATATATCAGTTTTACATTATTTATACATGTGATTGCACTTTGATATATACATTGATGTACTGTGTGTGTCATCATACCGATCCAGGGATGGCACGGATACACAGAGGCTTGACCGTTTGAGGTTGGGTCGCTACAGAGATGGTATCAGAGCACATGTTGACTGTAGGACATGACCCTAGAGACTGGAAAGCCCTTAGGAAAGGATTTCTCTTAAACTTTATTTTGAAAAAGGTCCTTTACCTCTCTTCTTTTCTGAGCTTTATCAAATCTTTACTTTTACCTCAAATAGTTAGACAAACCCCATTCCCTTTGGACCACACGGAGGATGAACTGAAGCCACTCCGAGAACGACAAGATATCAGACTTCACCATACACTAGAAGAGTTGAAGCTACAATAGTCGAAGCCTCCAAAGAATTGAAGAATTTGAAGACACTGAAGAATTCCAAGATTTATATGACCTTTAGAAGACCAAACCCCTGTTGTATACTCACGTTAGATGCAATGTTTGTGAGCTGTCATTGTTTGATGTTTTTCCTGACAGCCACAAATAAAACTTATTTTCAAAACTATATTGTTTGTATTGTGTGCATCTCTCTCTATCCCTATTATCTCATCCTAAAACCCTTGGACCCAATAGATGATGAATGAAGATGGACTTGCATTCTCTGAACCGATCACTCAGTTTGAGGCAGAACTATGGATTCAAAGCATGGAGAATCAGTTCAGGAGCAATTTGGTTGCAAGGAAGTATGAGGTTCAATACGCTCTTCAGTACTTTACAAAAAGTGTTGCAACCTGGTGGAAAATGCATCAGACCATACAAGGATGTAATGGAGCAAAAACTTGGGAGGAATTCAAGATGACTCTACTGAGGTCTCGTCTCATTCAGAAGCCCTATGGCAATAAAATGAAGAAACCTTGTGCATGCAAGATTTGTGGTGAGATAGGACATACCCATGAAGAACACAAGGATGGATGCCCTCATTGTGAAGGAAATCACCAAGCTGAAGAATGTCCAACCATGGAGGTTACTTGTTTCTTGTGTGAAGGAACTACGCACTACCATGCCCAGTGTCATATTTATCCCAAGGTACAAGAAATTACCAAGCAGCAGAAGGAAGCAGTGAAAGAAGCCCTCAGGGAAAGTTTAAGAAAACCGGTGATGAAAGAAGATGTTGACGACCCTGATGGAGAAAGCCTAAACCGATTTTACTCCAATGCTTGCTATTCATGTGGAGAAGAAGGACATTTTTCACAATATTGCATGAAGGAAAACCAAGAGTATCTGGGAGACTTCCCGATAGAAGAAGTGGAGTTTGATCCACATGAGATAGAAAAATAGATTGGAATGAAGAAGTCCAGGAAGAGAAAGAGCATGTATCCCCAGAACAACCCGATTTCTGCAGAAAAGGACCTGAGTCAAATCACTTGTTACAGGTGCAAGGATTTAGGTCATTACGCTAGAAAATGCCCAGCAAGGAAGCCAAGAACCCAAGGAGCCAAGATAACCACCAAGAAGCCCCTGGATTTGTCTGAAGTCATTTGTTTATGCTGCAAGGGAGTAGGACATTTTGCCAGAGAATGTTCAGACCAGAGGAGAGCTTGAGCAGAGTAGTTGAGATCTTGATATTGGAATAAAGCATGTAATAAAGTTGTAATGCACTTCTATTTTAGTTGGGGATCTTGAGTTGAGTTATGAAATGGAAATTGTAATAGCTCATGAAGCAATAAAAGTTGAGGTGTTGGAATCTCATGTGAAATGTTATGAGTTGTTGTTGATTGTGAATGCCTCTCTCATTATCTCACCTAGACTAAAACCTCGAACCCATGGACAAGCTGACCCCAAACTTTTCCTAGAAAAACAACCACATTTCACCCGAGGAAATACATACATTATACTGAGTACCCCTTCTATCTTATGCCTGCAGATGACAACCCTTTACGAGTCCTTTCTCAAGGGCCCGGAAACGATCATGAACCTAACTAGTGATCAGGATTACCCAAAAATCCCGAAGGACATGATGAAGCATATTCATCTTGAAGGAGATGCAGTCTACAAGGGTTATCCTTTCATGGAGAATGGAGTTGAACTTTGGTACGTGGAGGTACACCTCCACCGTGTGAAAGGAGTTTGCCCAAAGACTATGGGGCAATACCTTTTCATTTCTTGAGTACCACGAGCAACATTCTTTGACTCTGTTCGTGAAGCTGCTATGGAAGCCATACGTCACATTGGAGAAATACTAGAAGCAAGACTCCGTCACACTCAGGAATACCTGAGGGAGGTGCATGCAGAGATGATGGAGATGAAGCTCATGGCCACCATGATGAAGCAAAACATCGATGATTTGAAGGATCACATCGCACAATTCTAGTGGGACTGAAGTATCTTCAAGAAGGGCAAATGAATAAAGATGGAAGTAATGCTTGACCATACCAAACTTGTGGATGGCAGCTTCTGTAATAGAGTATTTGTGAAATTTGAATTTTGAGTAGTGGTTAAGGATGTAATAAAGGATTTGATATGAAGAGAATTATGGATGAACCAGTGCATTTTTTTGGCGATACTTGTCTGTGTGAACACTAGACCAGTGGAAAGGAAAATGTATTTCATAGAGTGGAGTTTGGACAAATGAGTTGGAGTTTGGTTTTAGTTATGTTGGTTACCCCAAGAATATGAAGGAATGAAGTACTATTGGATTTAAAGGAGATATAATGTTGGAATATGGAACAATAGTAACTCCAAGGATGAGTTAAAGATATACAAGTGTTGAAGTGGGCCATAACCCACAGGACCTAGGATTTGATAAGGAAACAAGCACAATCTTATTGAAGAAAAGAATTCTGGGAGAAGCTATGAGTTCATCAGCAGACGTTCCATAGGAGGTTACGTAAACCCCAGAGTTGTGAAGAAACGATAGAGGTTTTGTTTGGCTTGCAGGACAAATGGATTTACCCGAACCCAGTTCGTGGAGAAGAGAAGTTCTGCAATGCTTGTGAGGATGCCCAAGTGTTAGAATACGTGATTCACTATCTACGTATGTGGTAATGATTCAAGTACGGGATGGATTGGCCCCCATACCGAAGACTTCTATCATGAGCTATCATATGTTGATGGGAAAATCAGAGAGCCTTAAAACCCTAGAAGAGTGTCGACACGACAAGCCAAAAGCCTTAGAATGGCAGGATGATGGAAACCCTGTACAGGCACCTGTTGCCAATCATAGGTTATGCGGTGAGGTTCAGCCCAGACCCATTTCCTGCAGGAGGAACCAATAATTGTTGACCACCATGAGATTTTGATAGTTGTTTAACATTGGCGACGGCCTGACAGCAAAGAAGACCCAGAATCGGAAGGATCTTATTTGATGCAAGGACTCCAGATTTTGAGGAAAAGGCCATGCCCTTACCGGAAGAACACAAGTGAAGCAGTTGTCTCGGAGAATATGAGAAGGCCGACACCGTTAACACCAAGGATGGAGTACATGAGTTTTGTTGGAACTATAACCATGATTCTAAGGGTGGTAGCACCCCAGACCTTGTGATGATCAATGGATTTTCAAGAAGATCCCCAAACCTAACCTTCTTTCTAGCCTCTCCGAATCTCGAGGACGAGATTCATTTTAAGGGTGGTAGTTTGTAACATCCCAAAATTCTAAATTTTGGAATGTTGTATTAAATAAATTATTATGATTGTTTGTTTGATTGTTGTGTGATTGATTGTGTGAAATTGAGTGAAAATTTAAGACTTTTTGAAAGTTGAATGAGAGGGAATAAAAGGACTTTTCCAAAACCTTCATCTTGCATTTTGATCTCCATGAATTTAAATTCATTCATCACAAAACCCTAGAGTGAAGATAATATGACTTCTTCCATTTAACGAAATGAAAAGGGGTTTTGAAGTTGATTTGAATTCCATTTGAACAATAGTCCAACTCAGAAACTCTATGCCACTCAAGGATTTTCATGAGAGAAGATAATAGGACTTCTTCAAAATATAGGAAATAGAGTGGGAAGTGATGAGGAGCACTTTTGAATTTCATTTGGTTCATTTTTTGGAAAGTTTTCCGTTTTGAGTTTCAAAACATTTTCATTCATTTAAATAAAATAAAGAGAGAAGGAAATATGACTCCTTCAATTATCAGAAAGAAAATGGAAATGGATTATGAAACCAATAGACGATTATTTAAAATAATATTTGAAACCATTTGCATCTCATGATTTATGGTATTTTGGAGTTTTCTCGAATGTTCAAATATTATTTTCCACTCAAGAAAACTGAAGGAGAGGGGATAAGATGACTTCCTCAAAATATAAAAGAGGTGGGAATTCCATTTGAATATTATCAGGAGTTTTTAGAACTTATTTGGTATTTATTCAATTTGCAAAAGGTGCATTAAATGCATTAGGAAAATATTTTCAAATTCTTCTATGCTTGATTAAATGTTCACTGTGTTACAGATATTCAGAGATAATTTTAGAAATTATCGTGGTATTTTTTTAGGATTTTGTTTGGTTTCGTTGGGCCTCAGAAAGTTTTTGTAAAAAAAACAACACACGCACACCCGCGCGCAGGCCCAGCCAGCCATGCATCTCAGCCCGCGGCCTGCTCCCAGCGCCTGAAGGCCACCGCTCACTCGCCTGACCCGCCTCTTCCTATCGCTCGCACGCAGCGCCCGCTGCAGGTGGGCCCCGCCCATATCATCTCCAACCTCCCGCTCCCCCCGTTCAGATAGAGCTTGCGAGCGCACCGCCCGCAATAGTCGTCGCCTTGCGCTCGGATAACGTATATCCGCAGCCCCGAGCACCCCTCCCCGCGCCTATAAAAGCCCCTCGTCCTCCTCTCTCCATTCTGCCACTCCACGTCGTCCCTAGCTCCCCGCAGCTGCCGCAGTTGCCACTTGGATCTCGCCGGAGCCGTGCTAGTTCACTGGAGGATTTCGTCGCTCGTGAGCCACCCCGACCTCCGTCTTCTTCTTCAATATGTTGCCCGAGTCGAAGCGCATCTCGTTGACATCCTCCTCCTGTCCCTAGGTCGCCGGAGACGCCACCCAGACGACCTGCGTCCTCGTCGAAGCACGGAGACACCTCCCTTTGCTCCGCCCGTCCGGGTCAGCCCGACGCCCGCCGACCCCACCAGCACGCCGCCCACGCCGCGCCCGGTCTCCCCGACCCCTTCGCCACCGCCCTGTCCATCGTCCGCCGCCTGAAGCCAGTGCCGCCGTCTCCTGCTCATCGTCGTCGCTTCTGTAAGGCGACCCCTCCCTGTTCGTTTAGTTTTTTTTGTATTTATAGATCGGTTTGTTTTAGTTCGGTTAACCATGGTTTTAGTTAAACCGGTCTCCGGTTTTTTTTATTTAGCCGCGATAGCTATTTTTCCTATTTAGTGGTCATTTGTTGTATAGCCACCGCAATGAACGCTGCTCAGCCAGACATGAGCCGCCACATGGCCAAGGGCCTGTTTGCAGTTATTTCTTTTTTTGTTTAGTCCCTGAGTTTTACAGATTAGCCCCTAAACTTTGGATAGCCGTATCTTTTTAACCGTAGGTCCAAATTCGATGAAACCAGCAGAAAATTCTTCGTATTGATTAGATCTATCCAGTAGTGTCATCTTTGTAAACTTTTGTTGGATTCAAATTTGAATTTATTCAGATTTGAATTCAAACTTCAAATGGCCATATCTCCTAAGCCGTAGCTCCGATTGGTGTGATTCTTTTTGCAATGTGTCACCGTAGCCAAACCCTGCCACTTGGACCATTGTCACACATTTTTCCATATAAAAATGGTCTGTCCATGATAGTTTTACTATTATGCCATGTACTCACTTTAGTACACAACACATCTTTGCACCCTATGTCACATGTTGTTTTTGCACTTAGGATATTTCCATGCTAGTTAAGTGTGTTGAATGTTCATTTGGATTTTCTGAGTCTTTTCATGCTGCATGTTATTTGGTTCTGTAAAATGATTGCTTATGTGAATGCAATGTTTGACTTTATATATTTTCATTGGAGAGTGACGAATAGTTCTATTAAGTAAATTTCTGAGAGTGATATAATCTTCATCAACTATTACCAGGCAAGTTCACATTTGACCATTCTTCCAATTACATATGTTTATATTATGCACTTAGTCCTTTTGTGGTAGGATTTATTGTTGCCAGATGGCTATGCCGTTACCTAGTAGTTCATTGAGGTAGGTTTGAACCATATACCTTTGTCACCACCGCGTAAGTTTAATTTTGCCTCGCCAATGTAGACGTGGATTGGGAAGTGTTCAGTGTGAGAGATAAGTGACAAACTAGTAAGTAGAACCAGGATAACTTAATGAATTACCTGGGAGGTATTTTGGTTTGAATGGTGGCGAAGTACAGTGGGAGCATGCATGGTTAATCCATGGTGGTGCACCACTAGTGGTCGGCCGCCCATGCTCAAAGAGATCAATCATATTCCCATGTCTGGAAGCTTACGTGTGCAGCCACAATCCAATATGGGCTCTGGCTTAGTAGAGTAGTTAGTGTGACCCCTTCCGGGATGGGCTAGCAGGTGTAGAATGATGTAGGTGTACCGGCCTATCCGTGGGTTAAGGGGGAACATTTTCGAAAGACTATGTCTCGGTTATCCTGTTCTCAAATGCCAGGCGGTGCGAGAACTTCAAGGGAGGCGATCGAGTCTTGTGGGGAAAAGTGCGCAAACCTCTGCAGAGTGTTAAAACCTAATCAATTAGCCGTGTCCCCGGTTACGGACAACTTGAGCATCTAGTAGTGGAAATGCTGGGAGATCTCATCACTCTTAATTAATCAGTTGGGTTTTAAATGAAACTTTGGGAATGGATTAAGTTGGGTTTACCAACTCATCCTATGCTATACAGTAGTGGTAGAATAATATCTTTTCTTCTAGGAAAAAAACTAGCTTTATGCAAAAAAACTAAACTTAGAGCTTTCCACCAGCTAAATTCCATGTACAAATAGGTTCATTTATTCTTATGATGTGACTTGCCAGTACATTCAATGTACTGATCTACAGGGCTGCAACATCTTATGTTGCAGGGATTTTTCTACGACGAGTAAGAGTTACGTTGTAGGGTTACGGTCTACACTCAACTTGCCGTTGGCATTGATGGACTCCACACCCTTATGTTTGTTTCCGCTGAGACTTATGAGGTATATATCAATTTTACGTTATTTATACATGTGATTGCACTTTGATATATACATTGATGTACTGTGTGTGCCAGCATACCGATCCAGGGATGGCACGGATACACAAAGGCTTGATCGTTTGAGGTCATGTCGCTACAGCTATTTAGTTAATTCTTTTTGCAGATGATTAATAGATAAATTCCTCATGTCCAGCAATTTATTTTATAATTTTTGGTGTTCCAGATCTTGCGCTAGCTACAGATTACTAGAGACTATTCTGTTTTTGACAGATTCTGTTTTTCGTGTGTTGTTTGCTTATTTTGATGAATCTATGGTTAGTAAAATAGTTTATAATCCATAGAGAAGTTGGAATATAGTAGGTTTAACACCAATATAAATAAAGAATGAGTTCATTACAGTACGTTGAAGTGGTCTTTTGTTTTCTTTCGCTAATGGAGCTCACGAGTTTTCTATTTTGAGTTTTGTGTTGTGAAATTCTCAAGTTTTGGGTGAATTCTTTTGATGGATCATGGAACAAGGAGTGGCAAGAGCCTAAGCTTGGGGATGCCCATGGCACCCCCAAGATAATCCAAGGACACCAAAAAGTCAAAGCTTGGGGATGCCCCAGAAGGCATCCCCTCTTTCGTCCACTTCCATCGGTAATTTACTTGGAGCTATATTTTTATTCACCAACATGATATGTGTTTTGCTTGGAGCGTCTTGTATTATTTATGTCTTTGTGTCTTAGTATGCCACAATCATCCTTTCTGTACACACCTTTTGAGAGAGCCATACATGAATTAAAATTTGATAGAATACTCTATGTGCTTCACTTATATCTTTTGAGCTAAGTAGTTTTGCTCTATGTGCTTCACTTATATCTTTTGAGCGTTATAATTTTGCTCTATGTGCTTCACTTAGATCTTTTAGAGCACGGTGGTGAATTTGTTATAAAGAAACTATTGATCTCTCATGCTTCACTTAAATTATTTTGAGAGTCTCTTAATAGCACGGTAATTTGCTTAATAATAATATGCTTGGTATTCAAGATTTGTGAAACTTTCTTTTGAGTGTGTTGAATACTAAGAAAAGTTTGAAGCATGATAATTGTTTTGAGATATGGAGGTGATAATATTAAAAGTCATGCTAGTTGAGTAGTTGTGAATTTAAAGAATACTTGTGTTAAAGTTTGTGATTCCCGTAGCATGCACGTATGGTGAACCGTTATGTTATGAAGTCGGAGCATGATTTATTTATTGATTGTCTTCCTTATGAGTGGCGGTCGGGGACAAGCGATGGTCTTTTCCTACCAATCTATCCCCCTAGGAGCATGCACTTAATACTTTGCTTTGATAACTTCTAGATTTTTGCAATATGTATATGAGTTCTTTATGACTAATGTTGAGTCCATGGATCATACGCACTCTCACCCTTCCACCTTTGCTAGCCTCTCTAATACCGCGCACTTTTCGCCGGTATCATACACCTACCATATACCTTCCTCAAAACAGCCACCATACCTACCTATCATGGCATTTCCATAGCCATTCCGAGATATATAGCCATGCCACTTTCCACCGTTCCGTTCATGACACATTCCATCATTGTCATATTGCATATCCTGGTACACCGCCGGATGCATTCACATAGAGTCATATTTTGTTCTAAGTATCGAGTTGTAATTGTTGAGTTGTAAGAAAAATAAAAGTGTGATGATCATCATTATTAGAGCATTGTCCCAGTGAGGAAAGGATGATGGAGACTATGATTCCCCCATTAGTCGGGATGAGACTCCAGACGAAAAATAAATAAAAGAGGCCAAAGAAGCCCAAATAAAAAGAGGCCATAAAAAGAGAAAAGGCCCAAATAAAAAAATATAAAAAACGAGAGAAAAAGGGAGAAGGTACAATGTTACTATCCTTTTACCACACTTGTGCTTCAAAGTAGCACCATGATCTTCATAGTAGAGAGTCTCTCATGTTATCACTTTCATATACTAGTGGGAATTTTACATTATAGAACTTGGCTTGCAAATTCCAATGATGGGCTTCCTCAAATTGCCCTAGGTCTTCATGATCAAGCAAGTTGGATGCACACCCACTTAGTTTCCTTTTGAGGTTTCATATACTTATAGCTCTAGTGCATCCGTTGCATGGCAATCCCTACTCACTCACATTGATATCTATTGATGGGCATCTCCATAGCCCGTTGATACGCCTAGTTGATGTGAGACTATCTTATCCTTTTTGTCTTCTCCACAACCACCATTCTATTCCACCTATAGTGCTATATCCATGGCTCACGCTCATGTATTGCGTGAAGATTGAAAGAGTTTTGAAAAAGTTAAGAGTATGAAACAATTGCTTGGCTTGTCATCGGGGTTGTGCATCATTTAAATACTTTGTGTGGTGAAGATAGAGCATAGCCAGACTATATGATTTTGTAGGGATAACTTTCTTTGGCCACGTTATTTTGAGAAGACATAATTGCTTTGTTAGTATGCTTGAAGTATTATTATTTTTATGTCAATATAAACTTTTGTCTTGAATCTTTCGAATCTGAATATTCATATCACAATTAAGAAGATTTGAATTGAAATTATGCCAAGTAGCACTCCGCATCAAAAATTCTTTTTTTATCATTTACCTACTCGAGGACGAGCAGGAATTAAGCTTGGGGATGCCTGATACGTCTCCAACGTATCTATAATTTTTGATTGCTCCATGCTATATTATCTACTGTTTTGGACTATATTGGGCTTTATTTTCCACTTTTATATTATTTTTGGGACTAACCTATTAACCGGAGGCCCAGCCCAGAATTGCTGCTTTTTTGCCTATTTCAGTGTTTTGGAGAAACAGAATATCAAACGGAGTCCAAACGGAATAAAACCTTCGGGAACGTGATTTTCTCACCGAAAGTGATCCAGGAAACTTGGACCCTACTCCAAGGAGTCAAAGAGGAGGTCATGAGGGTGGGGGGCGCCCCCCCTAGGGCGTGCCCCCTGCCTCGTGGGCCCCTTAGTGATCCACCGACGTACTCCTTCCTCCTATATACACACACATACCCCCAAACGATCAGAACAGGAGCCAAAAACCTAATTCCACCGCTGCAACTTTCTGTATCCACGAGATTCCATCTTGGGGCCTGTTCCAGAGCTCCGCCGGAACAGGGCCGTCATCATGAAGGGCTTCTACATGATGATAGCCTCTCCGATGAAGTGTGAGTAGTTTACCTCAGACCTTCGGGTCCATAGTTAGTAGCTAGATGGCTTCTTCTCTCTCTTTGAATCTCAATACAAAGTTCTCCCACTCTCTTGTGGAGATCTATTCAATGTAATTTTCTTTTTGCAGTGTGTTTGTTGAGACCGATGAATTGTGGGTTTATGATCAAGTCTATCTATGAATAATATTTGAATCTTCTCTGAATTCTTTTATGTATGATTGGTTATCTTTGCAAGTCTCTTCGAATTATCCGTTTGGTTTGGCCAACTAGATTGGTAGTTCTTGCCATGGGAAAAGTGCTTAGCTTTGGGTTCGATCTTGCGGTGTCCTTTCCCAGTGACAGAAGGGGCAGCAAGGCATGTATTGCATCGTTGCCATCAAGGATAACAAGATGGAGTTTATTTCATATTGCATGAATTTATCTCTCTACATCATGTCATCTTGCTTAAAGCGTTACTCTATTTTTAACTTAATACTCTAGATGCATGCTGGATAGCGGTCGATGAGTGGAGTAATAGTAGTAGATGCAGAATCGTTTCGGTCTACTTGTCACGGACATGATGCCTATATACATGACCATGCCTAGATATTCTCATAACTATGCTCAATTTTGTCAATTGCTCAACAGTAATTTGTTCACCCACCGTAGAATACTTATGCTCTTGAGAGAAGCCACTAGTGAAACCTATGGCCCCCGGGTCTATTCTCATCATATCAATCTCCATCACTTTAATCTTGCTTTGCTTTTACTTTGCTTTTACTTTTTACTTTGCATCTTTATACCAAAAATACCAAAAATATTATATCTATCAGATCTCACTCTCGTAAGTGACCGTGAAGGGATTGACAACCCCTAATCGCGTTGGTTGCGAGTAGCTATCATTTTGTGCAGGTACGAGGGACTTGAGCATGGCCTCCTACTGGATTGATACCTTGGTTCTCAAAAACTGAGGGAAATACTTACGCTACTCTGCTGCATCATCCCTTCCTCTTCAGGGAAAACCAACACAAGCTCAAGACGTAGCATTGGGTTGGTTTCCAAGATGGCCTTTATTTCTTCCAATCCGGCTGTGGCCGCGTCCGTCCACTCGAAGTGTTCGGTGCGCCGAAGGAGGTGATAAAGGGGTAAAGCCTTTTCTCCTAAGAGGGAGATAAAGCGGCTTAGAGCCGCCACACATCCAATTAACTTCTGGATTTGTTTGAGGTCTGTTGGGGTAGCCAACTGTAACAAAGCTCGGATTTTGGTCGGATTAGCTTCAATACCTCTAGTGGAGGCAATGAAATCCAGGAGCTTTCCGGCTGGTACACGGAAAACGCATTCTTCCGGATTGAGCTTGATGTCGTATGGTCGGAGGTTGTCGAATGTGAGCCTCAAGTCGTCTATCAAGGAGTCGATGTGTTTTGTTTTGACGACCACATCGTCTATGTATGCCTCTACTGTTTTGCCGATTTGTTTCTCCAGACATGTCTGAATCATGCGCTGATATGTTGCGTCGGCGTTTTTGAGCCCAAAAGGCATTGTGTTAAAACAGAAGGGACCGTATGGTGTGACGAATGCTGTTGCGGCTTGGTCGGACTCCGCCATCTTGATTTGGTGGTAACCGGAGTATGCGTCGAGGAAACACAATGACTCGTGTCCTGCGGTAGCATCAATGATTTGATTGATGCGTGGGAGGGGGAAGGGATCCTTTGGGAAAGCTTTATTGAGGTCTTTGAAATCGACACAAAGGCGCCATGATTTGTCCTTCTTTGGTACCATCACAAGGTTTGCTAGCCAGTCCGGGTGTTTTATATCTCTGATGAATCCGGCCTCCAATAACTTGGCTAGTTCTTCTCCCATGGCATGTCTCTTAGGTTCGGAGAAACGCCGAAGCGCTTGCTTGACCGGCTTGAATCCCTTTAGGATATTGAGGCTATGCTCGGCCAGTCTGCATGGGATTCCTGGCATGTCTGAGGGATGCCAGGCGAATATGTCCCAGTTCTCGCACAGGAACTCTCATAGTGCGGCGTCCATAGCGGGTGAGGGAGTCCTGGATTAGGGGGTGTTCGGGTAGCCGGACTATACCTTCAGCCGGACTCCAGGACTATGAAGATACAAGATTGAAGACTTTGTCCCGTGTCCGGATGGGACTCTCCTTGGCGTGGAAGGCAAGCTTGGCGATGCGGATATTTAGATCTCCTACCATTGTAACCGACTTTGTGTAACCCTAACCCTCTCCGGTGTCTATATAAACTGGAGGGTTTTAGTCTGTAGGACAAATTCATCATACAACAATCATACCATAGGCTAGCTTTTAGGGTTTAGCCTCCTTGATCTCGTGGTAGATCTACTCTTGTACTACCCATATCATCAATATTAATCAAGCAGGATGTAGGGTTTTACCTCCATCAAGAGGGCCCGAACCTGGGTAAAACATCGTGTTCCTTGCCTCCTGTTACCATCCGGCCTAGACGCACAGTTCGGGACCCCCTACCCGAGATCTGCCGGTTTTGACATCGACATTGGTGCTTTCATTGAGAGTTCCTCTGTGTCGTCGCCTTTAGGCCCAATGGCTCCTTCGATCATCAACAACGATGTAGTCCAGGGTGAGACTTTTCTCCCCGGACAGATCTTCGTCTTCGGCGGCTTCGCACTGCGGGCCAATTCGCTTGGCCACCTTGAGCAGATCGAAAGCTACGCCCCTGGCCATCAGGTCAGGTTTGGAAGCCTAAACTACACGGCTGGCATCCACGGGGACTTGATCTTCGACGGATTTGAGCCACAGCCAAGCGCGCCGCACTGTCTCGATGGGCATGATATAGATCTGCCGCCGAACAGCGCCTTGGAGGCCGCACACACATCGGTTCCGAACATTGATTCGGAGCCTACTACGCCGATCGAGGATCAGCGGTTGGACGCTTCCTCAGGGGATGCGATCTCAGAGGCGATCGAGCCGAACTCCAGCCCCGCACTCCGCATGGCCCGTGACTCCGAGGAGCCGGATTCCTCTCCGATCTCCGAGCCCCCCGCGCCCCTGCCAATCGAATCCGATTGGGTGCCGATAATGGAGTTCACCGCCGCGGACATCTTTCAGCACTCGCCCTTCGGCGACATCCTGAATTCTCTAAAGTCTCTCTCTTTATTAGGAGAGCCCTGGCCGGACTACGGTCAGCAAGGTTGGGATACGGACGATGAAGAAATTCAAAACCCACCCACCACCCACTTCGTAGCCACTGTCGACGACTTAACCAACATGCTTGACTTCGACTCCGAAGACATCGACGACATGGACGACGATGCAGGAGACAAACAAGAACCAGCACCTGTAGGGCGCTGGAAGGCCACCTCGTCATATGACATATATATGGTGGACACTCCAAAGGATGGAGATGGCGATGGAACAGCGGGGGATGATACCTCTAAGAAACAGCCCAAGCGCCGGCGTCAGCGGCGCCGCTCTTTATCCCGCCAAAGGAAAAACGGTGATTCCGGCACGGGAGATAATACTACTCCGGATAGCGCCGAATAACACCCCCTCTAGCAAGATTCAGCACGGGAGGACAGAGAAGCCAGCCCTCACGAGAGGGCGGCGGACCAAGAGGTTGAGGACGATAATTATACGCCTCCCTCCGAAGACGAGGCAAGCCTCGACGACGACGAGTTCGTCGTGCCAGAGGATCTCGCCGAACAAGAGCGTTTTAAACGCAGGCTTATGGCCACGGCAAGCAGCCTCAAGAAAAAGCAGCAACAGCTTAGAGCTGATCAGGATTTGCTAGCTGACAGATGGACTGAAGTCCTTGTGGCCGAAGAGTATGAACTCGAACGCCCCTCCAAGAGTTACCCAAAGCGCAGGCTGCTACCCCGACTAGAGGAGGAAGCACCTACGTCACCAGCGCATGACATGGCCGACCGGTCACCTCGTGGCCGCGACAGAGAGGCCCCTTGGCCCTCCACTCAAGCCATGCCCCGACGCCGCGTCAAGCATACTAAGGCATGTGAAAATGCCCCGACCTGCGCGACATACTGGAGGACAAGGCAAGGCAAACAAGATCGATCTACGGATCGCGCAGGCGCCCCACGGCACGTGACGGTGATCGTCACTCCGGATGCAATAAATCCGGCCGGGCCGAACTCAACAGACAAAGCTCCTTCGAGCTGCGTCGTGATATAGCCCAATACAGAGGCGCCGCACACCCACTATGCTTCACAGATGAAGTAATGGATCATAAAATCCCTGAGGGCTTCAAACCCGTAAACATCGAATCGTACGATGGCACAACAGATTGTGCGGTATGGATCGAGGATTATCTCCTTCATATCCACATGGCCCGCGGTGATGATCTACACGCCATCAAATACCTCCCACTCAAACTTAAGGGACCGGCCTGGCATTGGCTTAACAGCTTGCCAGCAGACTCAATCGGTTCTCGGGAGGACCTGGAAGCCGCATTCCTTGACAACTTCCAGGGCACTTATGTGCGACCATCGGACGTCGATGACCTAAGCCACATAATTCAGCAGCCAAAGGAATCGGCCAGGCAATTCTGGACACGGTTCCTAACAAAGAAAAACCAGATAGTCGACTGTCCGAACGCAGAGGCCTTAGCAGCCCTCAAGCATAATATCCGTGATGAGTGGCTTGCCCGGCACCTGGGACAGGAAAAGCCGAAATCTATGGTAGCCCTCACGACACTCATGACCCGCTTTTGCGCGGGAGAAGACAGCTGGCTAGCTCGCAGCAACAATTTAACCAAGAACCCTGGTAATTCGAATACCAAGGACAAAAGCGATAGGTCGCGTCGGAACAAACAAAAGCGCCGTGTTAACAGCGACAGCAACGAGGATACGACAGTTAATGCCGGATTCCGAGGCTACAAATCCGGTCAACGGAAAAAGTAATTCAAAAGAAATACTCAGGGCCCGTCCAGTTTGGACTGAATACTCGATCGCTTGTGCCAGATACATGGCACCCCCGAAAAGCCAGCCAATCACACCAACAGGGACTATTGGGTGTTTAAGCAGGCACGCAAGTTAAGAGTCGAAAACAAAGACAAGGGGCTGCATAGCGACGACGAGGAGGAGCCCAGGCCACCGAAAAACAGTGGACAGAAGGGATTTCCCCCGCAAGTGCGGACGGTGAACATGATATACGCAACCCACATCCCCAAGAGGGAGCGGAAGCGTGTGTTATGGGACGTATATGCGATAGAGCCAGTCGCCCCAAAGTTCAACCCATGGCCCTCCTGCCCGATCACCTTTGATCGAAGGGACCACCCCACTAGCATCCGCCACGGCGGCTTCACCGCATTGGTTCTAGACCCAATCATTGACGGATTTCATCTCACAAGATTCCTCGTGGACGGCGGCAGCAGCCTGAACCAGCTTTACCAGGATACTGTGCGAAAAATGGGCATAGATCCCTCGAGGATCAAGCCCACCAAAACGACCTTTAAAGGCGTCATACCAGGTGTAGAAGCCAACTGTACAGGCTCAGTCACACTGGAAGTGGTCTTCGGATCTCCAGATAACTTCCAAAGCAAGGAGTTAATCTTTGACATAGTCCCGTTCCGTAGTGGCTATCACGCACTGCTCGAGCAAACCGCATTCACAAAATTCAATGTGGTACCGCACTATGCATACCACAAGCTCAAGATGCCCGGCCCTAGAGGAGTAATCACGGTCAATGGGAACACCGAACGCTCCCTCCGAACGGAGGAGCACACGGCAGCGCTCGCAGCAGAAGTACAAAGCGGCCTCTCTAGGCAGTTCACCAGTTCGGCCTTCAAAAAGCCGGACACTGTCAAGCGCGCCCGGAGTACCCTACAACAAGACCGCCTGGCACGTTCTGAGCTAGCGTAGCAATGCGGCCCCAACCCTAGCCCTCGCGATATAGCGAAACCAGTGCTTCGCGTACA
The DNA here is from genome assembly GCF_002162155.2 of Triticum dicoccoides. Lineage (NCBI taxonomy): Eukaryota > Viridiplantae > Streptophyta > Magnoliopsida > Poales > Poaceae > Triticum > Triticum dicoccoides. The sequence continues at coordinate 472,487,241 of NC_041386.1, read as the reverse complement.
TAACTACGCTCTTGAAATACCATGGGCACAGGGGAAGGGGCACTATCACGGCACGCCCGAAATACGGCTTAAACCGCACCAGGGGCTGCCGGATTCCTTTTTTCTTCTTTTTTTTCTCTTAATCTCAGGACTCCATACTTCGGAGGACCCGTTCGGCAATTCAACTACCGCACAAACGATGCAAGATCCAGGAAAGCAGACAAGCCACGCTGCATTATGGAACTCCCAGGTGGTCTCTATTGCGAGCAGTATACCTGTTTTTTAATACAATTCCGCGGCCTGCCCCTGGCCAGGACATGTTAAATAGTCCAATTTCTTTTGCTTATCGCACTATTTGTATCGTTCCGCTTTCATAGCAGCCTTTCCATAAACAATGCATAGCTTTTTGTCTATTTTTTGCATTATCCTCTTTATATATATATATGTTTATCAATAACATGTTGCATCCGTACACTGTGGTATGGCAAAAATACGCCAGGGGCTTCAGTACCCATCAATATGGCGTGAGAAGTCCGTACACTTTCACAAGTGCGGCACCCCGAACTTATAGCACTATATGCATCGGCTCCGAATCATGATTTTGGTCAATAGTTGGATTTGCCCGGCTCCTATGTTTTGGTGCCTTACGTTCCGCTATATCGGCTAAGGTAGCACTAGGAGAACTACTGCGATTGTGCCCCAGTTGAGCTGGGCTGAGCACCTCAGTAGAGAAAGCTAAACTGACTGTCATGATGAGGCGAGAGACCGGTCGCTGTTCGAGAGGTTTTTCGAGTCTTTAAAGACTTATGCCGCTTCGAGCGAGGAACCGGCTTTGTCCGGCCAAGGCGTGGATAGCGCCCCGAACTCGGTCTTCCGAATACTAGGGGCTTCGCCGAAATTTAAAATTATAGAGTTCTATGGCTAAGTGAGAGTGTTCAAGTATTATAGTCCGATTGCCTTGTTCGTTGTGCTGAGCGCCTCCCTCGATGGACCCAATCATGGGAAAAAGAGCGCTCAGGTTTATCCCGAACACCCCAGCACTAGTGGCATGGGGGCAGAAGCCGACGACTGGCCATCTCTCAATTTTTTGATAAACGGTCGCACAAAAAGTAATATTTTAAATTCAAGCATTGCTTAGCGCATATGAACAAGTTTTTAGCGCATAGGATAACACGAGCGAGTTCATTCAAAAATTACATCCTTGGTGCATTCATCCGCCATAAGGTGGGAACCGGCCAGAAAATCCTTGTAATAGTTCTCGGGCTTGCGATGCTCCTTCCCCGGCGGCGGCCCGTCCCGCACAAGCTTCTCACCGTCCAGCTTACCCCAGTGCACCTTTGCACGGGCAAGGGCCCTATGGGCACCTTCGATGCAGACGGAGCGCTTGATGACCTCGAGCCTTGGACAAGCCTCCACCAGCTGCCGCACCAGTCCGAAGTAGCTCCCAAGCAGGGCCTCTCCAGGCCACAGCCGAACTATGAAGCCCTTCAAGGCCTGTTCGGCTGCCTTGTGGAGCTCGACCAGCTGCTTCAGCTGGTCGCTCAAGGGCACAGGGTGTCCGGCCTCAGCGTACTGAGACCAGAACACCTTCTCCGTCGAGCTGCCTTCCTCGGCTCGGTAGAATGCGGCGGCATCGGATACGCTGCAGGGAAGATCTGTGAATGCCCCTGGAGAGCTCCGGATTTGGGTAAGTAACAAGTAGTTTACTTTTATATGTCTGCGTTGCATAGAGAATGCCTTACCCGCCGCTATCTTTTTCACCGCATCCAATTCCTGGAGGGCCTTCTGGGCTTTGGCCTTGGCAGATTTGGCAGTTTTAAGGGCCGCAGCAAGCTCGGACACTCGCGTCTTCGAGTCGAGCTCCAAACTCTCATGTTTTTTCATGAGATCCTGAAACTCTTGCTGCACCTCGCCGACCTGCGCCTCAAATTTCTCCCACTCGGTGCGCTCCGTGGCCGCTTTCTTCTTGGCCTCGGACAGCGCTTGCTTGAGGGTCACCACCTCAGTTGTGGCCCTTACAATAAGCAGTATACTCCTGTCATTTTTTTGCAATTGCGTCTTCTTATAGGCATTTTTTTTCTATAAGGTATCTCTTACCTTATTTCTCCTCGAGCTGCCATTTGGCAAGGCCGAGCTCTTGCTCGGTCCGCTCGAGGCTCTGCTTCAGGGCACCCACCTCCGCAGTCAGTGCGGCAGTGGCCAGCAGCGAAGCCTGCACACGTATATTGACTCCTTTTTAGTTAGACTCGTGCGATATTTAATAGATCCTCTATTCGGCTTTTCTTTCCGAACGCCAAACAGAGCATCAGGGGCTACTGTCTATACGGTAATATTTTTAAATATTTTTACTTACCTCGAAGCCTGTTAGAAGGCTAGCACAAGCTTCAGTCAGTCCGCTTTTGGCGGACCGAACCTTCTGGACCACCGTACTCATGATGGTACGGTGCTCCTCGTCGATGGAGGCGCCCTTAAGCACCGCCAGCAGATTGTCCGGCGCCTCCGGTTGGATGGAGGACGCCGGGTTAATAGGCTTGCTCCTCTTGGCAGGAGTTCGCCTACCGCGGTCCGGAACCGTTGATGATTCCGGCGCGGTGTCCGGCTTAAAGCCGGACTTGGAGCCCTGGAGGGTCTTGTCCCCTTTACTCCTGGTGTCCGGGAGGTCGCCTCGCGGCTCCTCCTGGACCACCTCCTCTTTCCCCGGAGCTTGTCGCGACGCCACTTCGGCGTCATCTGCAGCACAGGGGGAGGCAGCGGGCGGAACTGAATTCATGTCCGATGAATCCACGGAGCCGCTCGATGACTTGTCGAGCCCATCCTTGGGCGGGCTGCATGATTATATTCGACATTAGGGAAAGCTGCGCAACAAAAGGAATATCATGAGTTACTCTGGTATCCGAACACTTACGATTTCACCGGACGCCTAGCCCTGTCCGGCCACTCCTCTTCGTCCTCATCGGTGTCGGGGGCGTAGTCCGGCGGAGGGGTTTTCCTCTTCTTGGACCCTTCGGCATCCCCTACTAGGGCGGCCTTCCTCTTCTTTCCTCCCCCCGCTAGAGGGGGAGAGGTCTCTTCTTCCTCCTCCTCGTCTTCATGGGAGGAGTGCGTCTCGGACTCATCAGACGACGAGTCCGACACCACCATATGCCGGGAACTCTTTCGAGTACCTGTGGCGTTCTTCTTCTTGGCCTTCTTCTCCGGCACCACATAAGGTGTCGGAACCAGCAGCTTCACTAGGAGAGCAAGGGCTGGGTCTTCGGGCAAGGGAGCTGGACAGTTAATCAGTCCGGACTTCGCCTGCCAATCCTGTCAAAGGTGAGGGAGTTTAGATCCCGCATAGAGTCAAACTATGAAGAAAACTTAACATCCTGTAAAAGATGAAAATATTTTACCTCGCCAGCAGGATGCTGCGAGCTGAATCCGCGGTCTTCGGAGGCGGATGAGGGAGCCTCGGCGCCTTTGGTTAGCCCCTTCTAGATATCTTTGTATGTCGTGTCGAAGAGCCTGCTCAGATTTCGGTGCTGCGCCGGGTTAAACTCCCACAAATTGAAGTCCCGTTCTTGACAAGGAAGGATCCGGCGGACGAGCATGACCTGGACTACGTTGACAAGCTTGAGCTGCTTGTTCACCAGGGACTGGATGCATTTTTGCAGTCCGGTCACCTCTTCTTCGTCGCCCCATGACAAGCCCGTCTCCTTCCAGGATGTGAGCCGCGTAGGGGGTCCGGATCGGAATTCAGGGGCTGCGATCCACTTCGGATCACGTGGCTCGGTGATGTAAAACCACCCTGATCGCCACCCCTTCAAGGTCTCCACAAAGGAGCCCTCGAGCCGTAGGACGTTGGCTATTTTGCCCGCCATGGCACCTCCGCACTCTGCCTGGTTGCCGCGCACCACCTTTGGCTTGACGTTGAAGGTCTTGAGCTAGAGGCCGAAATGGGGGCGGATGCAGAGGAAAGCCTCGCACACGACGATAAACGCCGAGATATTGTGGATGAAGTTCGGGGCCAGATCATGCAAATCTAGGCCATAGTAGAACATGAGCCCGCGGACAAATGGGTGGAGAGGAAAACCCAGTCCGCGGAGGAAGTGGGGAAGAAATACTACCCTCTCATGGGGCCTTGGGGTGGGGAGAAGCTGCCCCTCCTCAGGAAGCCGGTGCGCGATGTCTTTGGACAGGTATCCGGCCTTCCTTAGCCTTTTGACATGGCCCTCCGTGACGGAGGAGACCATCCACTTGCCTCCCGCTCCGGACATTGTTGGAGAAGGTTGAGGTAGGAAGTGCGGGCTTGGGCGCTGGAGCTCGGGTGCGCAGAAGATGGATAGGCAAAGGAGGAAGAAGGCGTAGGTAAAAAGGTGGATCCTTATCCCCTTATATGAGCGGATGCGACTATGCGTCCCCACCAGCCTAGTAAAACTCGCTTGCCTCCCAAGCGTCGTGATAAATGGAATGGTTGGGTTACCCACGTCCGTATTGATGAGAATCCCGTAAATAGGGGACATGATCTCTGCTTTGACAAGACGTGCCAAGGAAACCGCCTCGCAAAACATGCTGAGGTGGAAAAGTGAAAACGATTCGAATAAAGGCTTGGCCGTAGTGTGATGTCACGCTGCGGAATATGTCAGCAGATTAGATTTGTGTTAATATTATTCTCTCTATGGCAATACGTGGAAACTTATTTTGCAGAGCCGGACACTACTCTTGGTGTTTACAAACTTTTATGAAGAATTTGGAGGAGGAACCCGCCTTGCAATGCCGAAGACAATCTACGCGCCGGACTCGTCGTCATTGAAGCCTAGTTCAGGGGCTACTGAGGGAGTCCTGGATTAGGGGGTGTTCGGGTAGCCGGACTATACCTTCAGCCGGACTCCAGGACTATGAAGATACAAGATTGAAGACTTCGTCCCGTGTCCGGATGGGACTCTCCTTGGCGTGGAAGGCAAGCTTGGCGATGCGGATATTTAGATCTCCTACCATTGTAACCGACTTTGTGTAACCCTAACCCTCTCTGGTGTCTATATAAACCGGAGGGTTTTAGTCCGTAGGACAACTTCATCATACAACAATCATACCATAGGCTAGCTTTTAGGGTTTAGCCTCCTTGATCTCGTGGTAGATCTACTCTTGTACTACCCATATCATCAATATTAATCAAGCAGGACGTAGGGTTTTACCTCCATCAAGAGGGCCCGAACCTGGGTAAAACATTGTGTTCCTTGCCTCCTGTTACCATCCGGCCTAGACGCATAGTTCGGGACCCCCTACCCGAGATCCGCCGGTTTTGACACCAACAGCGGGGTTTAACTGTGCCCCGATGGAGGCTGTTTTTGTAGGGTCCATTGGGTGGACTTGGAATTGGACTATTTCATCCGCTGGTTTAAAAGAGGTGGACTTGGATCTCTTGTCAAGTATCACGTCGTCCCTGTCCACTGTGGAGCGTAGCGTGGTTAATTCCTCGGCCGAGAGGGCTTCGGATAATGCCTCGAAGGCCAGTGCGGCTGTTTTGTTTTCGGCGCGGAGTGCTATGTCCGGATCGCTGGCAAGGGTGACGATTCCGTTGGGCCCGTGCATTTTGAGCTTCATGTACCTGTAATGGGGTATGGCTTGGAAGATTGTGAACGCCTCCCGTCCTAAAAGAGCGTGATAACCACTGCTGTACGGGGCCACTTGGAATGTAATTTCTTTGGACCTGTAATTATCCGGCATGCCGAATACCACATCTAGTGTGATTTTCCGAGCACAACATGCTTCCCGACTGGGGATGATTCCTCTAAAGGTTGTGCTACTTTGCTCAATGCGGTTCCAGTCTATTTCCATCTTTTGAAGAGTTTCCTCATAGATGAGGTTTAATCCACTGCCGCCGTCCATGAGTACTTTGGTGAGTCGAAAGCCGTCCATGATTGGACTGAGGACCAGTGCGGCTGGTGCTCGGGCTGTTCGGAATTTAGGTTCGTCACTGGCATTGAAGGTAATAGCCGTGTCACTCCATGGATTTATTGCTGGTACATGGAAGATTTCGGCCATGCTGCGGAGTGTTCGCTTGCGCCTATTATTTGACGCGAAGGTCTCAAAGACTGTTAACACCGTATTGTTATCCACAGGATGGTGCTCTGTGGTATTTGGGATAAGAAGATCCTCACCACTTTTGGCCACCTGCCGGAGTATCCAACATGCTCTAAGGTTGTGCATTGGTATTGTATCCGCTGTACTATGAATTTTGCAGGGTCCGTTGATCCATCCCTCCAGTATGGTTCCGTGCCCTGTAGAGGGCTTTTGCTTTTTGGTAGTTGACCCGGGTGTGTTGTGATAGTGCACCCTTTTATTTCGGACAAGGTTTGTATTCAGGGCCGGATTATCCCAAAAGTTTGTTTCGGTTTTCCAGGCACTTTCCATCGCACGGTACTTTCGTACTATGGACGCCAAGTCAGCGAAGCATGTTATCTCACGGCAATTTATGGCGTTAAGGATTCCCTTGTCCGTGCAATTATTGCAGAAAAATAGGATTGTGTCTTCCTCGCGACAGTCCTTAACCTTGTTCAATACAAGGAGGAATCTGGCCCAGTAATGATGTACTATTTCATGGGGCTCTTGCCTGGTGTGGGAAAGATCATTTATGTTTGTGTGGGTGGGTGGTATTGAATCCGATCCCTTACCCGATCTGGAATCCGGGGGCCGAGGAGTTTCCAATTTTGGAAGTTCCAGTTATGGGGTGTTACCCGATAATCCTGGCCCGCTGCCTGACTCTAAGTTCAGGGATTGGATGTTGTCCTCCCGCGAACGGGCGTCCGGCTCGGAGAGCTCGAGAATCCGGACATAGTTGGTCCTCAAGATAGAGGAAAGGTCGCCGCATTGTTCCTCCACCACTGCAATATGATGGGTGACCGGTGGAGAGTTAATCTCACTTTGATCAGGTTTAAGCCCAATCCGATCATAGTCCATAGCAACTCCCAAGGCGGCGATACGATCCAAGAGCTCGTTTAAGGAGGCGAGCTCCATTGGATCCATCTGTTCGGCGATTGCCGATTTGACGTGAAGGCTGTTTCTGATGACCCGAGAAGTCATCGTCGGCGCGGCGGCCAAACAGGCGGTCATGATGAAACCGCCTAGCCAGAGAGTTTGGCCGACAACCAAAGCTCCCCCAACAGTAGTACCGTCTTTAAAGACGAGACGAGACATCCTTCCTTCTGGCCACGGCACAGAGGAACTCTCAATGAAAGCACCAATGTCGGTGTCAAAACCGGTGGATCTCGGGTAGGGGGTCCCGAACTGTGCGTCTAAGGCGGATGGTAACAGGAGGCAGGGAACACGATGTTTTACCCAGGTTCGGGCCCTCTTGATGGAGGTAAAACCCTACGTCCTGCTTGATTTATTATTGATGATATGAGTATTACAAGAGTTGATCTACCACGAGATCGAAGAGGCTAAACCCTAGAAGCTAGCTTGTGGTATGATTAAGTGTTATTGTGTCCTACGGACTAAAACCCTCCAGTTTATATAGACACCGGAGGGGGCTAGGGTTACACAAGGTCGGTAACAAAGGAGGAGATATACATATCCGTATTGCCTAGCTTGCCTTCCACGCCAAGTAGAGTCCCATCCGGACACGAGACAAAGTCTTCAATCTTGTATCTTCATAGTCCGACAGTCCGGCCAAAGGATATAGTCCGGCTATCCGAAGACCCCCTAATCCAGGACTCCCTCAGTCTTCCCTTTATCTTTGAAGGGAGATGCATTGACATGGTTGAGGCTATGTGATGATATTGGATTATGGAACTACCAACGATTGAAATTGGAATTTCATCAAAAGTTTTATCCTATGCATCTTGTTCATTGTGATCATAATTATATATATATATAATTTTTGGCCTCGCGAAGGAGAAAGCATCGCTCAAGCTTGGGGAGGCTTAAGTCAATTTTATATTCATGCCCCAATCATGAGCTCTCAAAAGAAATGATTATTCAAAAAAATTATGCTCGGCTTTCTCTCAGTAATCGCTCCATGCTCGATACTTCTTGTACTGGATCTTTTATGATGAAGACTATTGAATGCAAATGGGATTTATTGGAAAGAATTAAACGCAACTCTGAAGATTGGGACCTCGACGAAGGTAATGAGTCAGGTATAACACCTAAGTTTGATTGTGTTAAATCTTCAATGGATACCGATGTTTTCCATGAATTTAGCACTAATATGGACTCGTCTCTGAGATAGTAGCTTCTTTCTGTGAATCCTTTGCTACTCATGTTAATCTCCCAAATGAGAAGTGGTTTAAATATAATCCTCCCATTGAAGTAAAAGTAGTTGCTCCTGTTAAAGTTGAAGAAAAGACTATCACTTATGATGATCATGTTGTTCCTACAACTTATATTGAGAAACCACCTTTCCCTGTTAGAATAAAGGATCATGCTAAAGCTTCAACTGTGGTTAACAAGAGTAATATTAAGACACCTAAACCCCCTGAGCAAATTAAAGTTGAACCTAGTATTGCTATGGTTAAAGATCTCTTGGCTGATAATATTGATGGGCATGTTATTTACTTCTGCAATGAAGCTGCTAGAATTGCTAGACCTGATGCTAAAAATAAACATAGACCTGTTGTAGGCATGCCTGTTATTTCTGTTAAAATAGGAGATCATTGCTATCATGGATTATGTGATATGGGTGCTAGTGCAAGTGCAATACCTCATTCCTTATACCAAGAAATTATGCATGATATTGCACCTGCTGAGATAGAAGAGATAGATGTTACAATTAAGCTTGCCAATAGAGATACTATTTCACCAGTTGGGATTGTTAGAGATGTTGAAGTCTTGTGTGGGAAAGTTAAAGACCCTGCTGATTTTCTTGTTCTCGATTCTCCACAAGATGACTTTTGTCCCATTATATTTGGTAGACCCTTCTTGAATACTGTTAATGCTAAGATAGACTACAACAAGGATATTGTTTCTATTGGTTTGGGGGACATGTCTCATGAGTTTAATTTTGCTAAATTTTGTAGACAACCCCATGATAAATAATTGTCTAGTAAAGATGAAATTATTGGTCTTGCTTCTATTGTCGTACCTCCTAGTGATCCTTTAGAACAATATTTGCTAGACCATGAAAATGATATGTATATGAATGAAAGAAGGGAAATAGATGAATTGTTCTTTAAACAGGGACCTATTCTGAAACACAACTTGCCTGTTGAAATCTTAGGGGATCCTCCTCCACCCAAGGGTGATCCCGTGTTTGAGCTTAAACAATTGCCTGATACTCTTAAATATGCTTATCTTGATGAAAAGAAGATATATCCTGTTATTATTAGTGCTAACCTTTCATAGCATGAAGAAAAGAAATTATTGAAAACTCCGAAGAAGCACCGTGCTGCTATTGGATATACTCTTGATGATCTTAAGGGCATTAGTCCCACTCTATGTCAACACAAAATAATTTGGAGAAAGATGCCAAACCAGTTATTGATCACCAACGATGGCTAAATCCTAAGATGAAAGAAGTGGTAAGAAAGGAAATATTAAATCTTCTGGAGGTAGGTATAATTTATCTCATTGCTGATAGTCAGTGGGTAAGTCCTGTCCATTGTGTCCCTAAGAAGGGAGGTATGATACGTCCATTTTGCATCATGCTTTTATATCGATATTTATTGCATTATGGGCTGTTATTACACATATTGTGACAATACTTATGCCTATTCTCTCTTATTTTACAAGGTTTACATAAAGAGGGAGAATGCCGACAGCTGGGATTCTGGGCTGGAAAAGGAGCAAATATTAGAGACCTATTCTGCACAGCTCCAAAAGTCCTGAAACTTCACGGAAGTCATTTTCAGAATATATAAAAAATACGAGCGCAAGAAGTTCCAGAGGTGGGCCCCCTGGTGGCCCTCCGATGCCCATGTTCTGCTATATGGAGTCTTTCGATGAGAAAAAAAATCATAAGCAAGCTTTCGGGACGAGACTCCGCCGCCACGAGGCGGAACCTTGGCGGAACCAATCTAGGGCTCCGGCGGAGCTGTTCTGCCGGGGAAACTTCCCTCTGGGAGGGGGAAATCATCGCCATCATCATCACCAACGATCGTCTCATCGGGAGGGGGTCAATCTCCATCAACATCTTCACCGGCACCATCTCCTCTCAAACCCTAGTTCATCTCTTGTATCCAATTCTTGTCTCTAAGTCTGGGATTGGTACCTGTGGGTTGCTAGTAGTGTTGATTACTCCTTCTAGTTGATGCTAGTTGGTTTATTTGGTGGAAGATCATATGTTTAGATCCTATATGCATATTAATACCCCTCTGATTATGAACATGAATATGCCTTGTGAGTAGTTACGTTTGTTCCTGAGGACATGGGAGAAGTCTTGCTATTAGTAGTCATGTGAATTTGGTATTCGTTGGATATTTTGATGAGATGTATGTTATCTCTCCTCTAGTGGTGTTATGTGAACGTCGACTACATGACATTTCACCATTATTTGGGCCTAGAGGAAGGCATTGGGAAGTAACAAGTAGATGATGGGTTGCTAGAGCGACAGAAGCTTAAACCCTAGTTTATGCGTTGCTTCGTAAGGGGCTGATTTGGATCCATATGTTTCATGCTATGGTTAGGTTTATCTTAATACTTTTGTTGTAGTTGCGGATGCTTGCAATAGAGGTTAATCATAAGTGGGATGATTGTCCAAGTAAGGACAACACCCAATCACCGGTCCACCCACATATCAGATTATCAAAGTACCGAACGTGAATCATATGATCATGATGAAACCTAGCTTGATGATAATTCCCATGTGTCCTCGGGAGTGCTTTTCTCTATATAAGAATTTGTCCAGGCTTGTCCTTTGCTACAAAAAGTATTGGGCCACCTTGCTGCACTTTAATTACTTTTTTTACTTGTTGCTCGTTACAAATTATCTTATCACAAAACTATCTGTTACCTGTAATTTCAGTGCTTGCAGAGAATACCTTGCTGAAAACCGCTTATCATTTCCTTCTACTCCTCGTTGGGTTCGACACTCTTACTTATCGAAAGGACTACGATAAATCCCCTATACTTGGTCATCAAGACTCTTTTCTGGCGCCGTTGCCGGGGAGTGAAGCGCCTTTGGTAGGTGGAATTTGGTAAGGAAAAATTTATATATTGTGCTGAAATTTACTGTCACTTGTTACTATGGAAAGTAATCCTCTGAGGGGCTTGTTCGGGGTATCTTCACCCCGACCAGTAGAGCAAAGAGTTGCTCCTCAACCTACTAAACATATTGAACCTACTGAAAATGAAAATGTCTGCTTTGAAATTCCTTCGGGTATGATAGAAAAACTGCTAGCTAATCCTTTTGCAGGAGATAGAACATTACATCCTGATGAGCATCTAATATATGTGGATGAAGTTTGTGGATTATTTAAGCCTGCAGGTATGCCCGATGATCTTATCAAGAAGAAGGTCTTCCCTTTATCTTTGGAGGGAGATGCATTGACATGGTATAGGCTATGTGATGATATGGGATCATGGGACTACAAACGATTGAAATTGGAATTTCATCATAAGTTTTATCCTATGCATCTTGTTCATTGTGATCATAATTATATATATAATTTTTGGCCTCGCGAAGGAGAAATCATCGCTCAAGCTTGGGGGAGGCTTAAATCAATGTTATATTCATGCCCCAATCATGAGCTCTCAAGAGAAATGATTATTCAAAAAATTTATGCTCGGGTTTCTGATAACAACCGCACCATGCTCGATACTTCTTGTGCTGGCTCTTTTATGATGAAGACTATTGAATTCAAATGAGATTTATTGGAAAGAATTAAATGCAACTCTGAAGATTGGGATCTCGACGAAGGTAAGGAGTCAGGTATGACACCTAAGTTTGATTGTGTTAAATCTTTTATGGATACCGATGTTTTTCGTAAATTTAGCACTAAATATGGACTTGACTCTGAGATAGTAGCTTCTTTCTGTGAATCTTTTGCTACTCATATTGATCTCCCTAAAGAGAAGTGGTTTAAATATCATCGTCTCATAGAAGTAAAAGTAGCTGCACCTATTAAAGTTGAAGAAAAGACTATCACTTATAATGATCCTATTGTTCCTACTACTTATGTTGAGAAACCACCTTTTCCTTTTAGGATAAAAGATCATGCTAAAGCTTCAACGGTGGTTCGTAAAAGAAATATTAGAACCTATACACCTCCTGAGCAAGTTAAAGTTGAACCTAATATTGCTATTGTTAAAGATCTCTTGGCTGATAATATTGATGGGCATGTTATTTATTTCTGTGATGAAACTGCTAGAATTGCTAAATCTTGTGCTAAAGATAAACATAGACCTTTGGTAGGCATCCCTATTATTTCTGTTAAGGTAGGAGATCATTGTTATCATGGTTTGTGTGATATGGGTGCTAGTGCTAGTGCAATACCTATTGACTTGTACAACGAGATTATGCATGATATTGCACCTGCTGAGTTAGAAGATATTGATGTCACAATTAAACTTGCCAATAGAGATACTATTTCACTAATTGGGATTGTTAGAGATGTTGAAGTCTTGTGTGGGGAAACTAAATATCCTGCTGATTTTCTTGTTCTTGGTTCCCCAAAAGATAGCTTTTGTCCCATTATATTTGGTAGACCCTTCTTAAACACTGTTAATGCTAGGATAGACTGTAAAAAGGATGTTATTACTATTGATTTAGGTGATATGTCTCATGAGTTCAACTTCTCTAAATTTTGTAGACAACACCGTGAAGAAGAATTGCCTAGTAAAGATGAAATTATTGGTCTTGCTTCTATTGTCGTACCTCCTAGTGATCCTTTAGAAAAATATTTGCTAGACCATGAAAATGATATGTATATGAATGAAAGAAGGGAAATAGATGAATTGTTCTTTAAACAGGGACCTATTCTGAAACACAACTTGCCTGTTGAAATCTTAGGGGATCCTCCTCCACCCAAGGGTGATCCCGTGTTTGAGCTTAAACCATTGCCTGATACTCTTAAATATGCTTATCTTGATGAAAAGAAGATATATCTTGTTATTATTAGTGCTAACCTTTCAGAGCATGAAGAAAAGAAATTATTGAAAACTCTGAAGAAGCACCGTGCTGCTATTGGATATACTCTTGATGATCTTAAGGGCATTAGTCCCACTCTATGTCAACACAAAATAAATTTGGAGAAAGACGCCAAACCAGTTATTGATCACCAACGGCGGCTAAACCCAAAAATGAAAGAAGTGGTAAGAAAAGAATACTAAAGCTCCTTGAGGCAGGTATAATTTATCCTGTTGCTGATAGTCAGTGGGTAAGTCCTATCCATTGTGTTCCTAAGAAGGGAGGTATTACTGTCGTTCCTAATGATAAAGATGAATTGATTCCACAAAGAATTATTAAAGGTTATAGGATGGTAATTTATTTCCGCAAATTAAATAAGGCTACTAAAAAGATCATTACCCCTTGCCTTTTATTGATCAAATGCTAGAAAGATTATCCAAACATACTCATTTTTGCTTTCCAGATGGTTATTCTGGTTTCTCCCAAATACCTGTGTCAGCTGATGATCAATCTAAGACTACTTTTACTTGCCCTTTCAGTACTTTTGTTTATAGACGTATGCCTTTTGGTTTATGTAATGCACCTGCTACCTTTCAAAGATGCATGATGGCTATATTTTCTGATTTTTGTGAAAATATATGTGAGGTATTCATGGATGACTTCTCCATTTATGGATCCTCTTTTGATGATTGCTTAAGCAACCTTGATCGAGTTTTGCAGAGATGTGAAGAAACTAACCTTGTCTTGAATTGGGAGAAATGCCACTTTATGGTTAATGAAGGTATTGTCTTGGGGCATAAAATTTCTGAAAGAGGCATTGAAGTTGATAAAGCTAAAGTTGATGCTATTGAAAAGATGTCGTGTCCCGAGGACATCAAAGGTATAAGAAGTTTCCTTGGTCATGCCAGTTTTTATAGGAGGTTCATTAAGGACTTCTCAAAAATTTCTCGGCCTCTGACTAATTTATTACAAAAAGATATACCATTCATCTTTGATGATGATTGTGTAGAAGCCTTTGAAATACTTAAGAAAGCAATAATCTCAGCACCTATTGTTCAGCCACCTAATTGGAATTTACCTTTTGAAATTATGTGTGATGCTAGTGATTATGCTCTAGGTGTTGTTCTAGGGCAAAGAGTTGATAAGAAATTAAATGTTATACAATATGCTAGTAAAACTCTAGATAATGCTCAGAGAAATTATGCTACTACTGAAAAAGAATTCTTAGCAGTTGTATTTGCTTGTGATAAGTTCAGACCTTATATTGTTGATTCTAAAGTAACTATTCACACGGATCATGCTGCTGTTAAATATCTTATGGAAAAGAAAGATGCTAAACCTAGACTTTCAGATGGGTTCTCTTGCTACAAGAATTTGATTTACATATTATTGATAGAAAGGGAGCTGAGAACCCCGTTGCAGACAACTTTTCTAGGTTAGAAAATGTTCTTGATGACCCACTACCTATTGATGATAGCTTTCCTGATGAACAATTAAGTGTCATAAATGCTTCTCACACTGCTCCATGGTATGCTGATTATGCTAATTACATTGTTGCTAAGTTTATACCACCTAGTTTCACATACCAGCAAAAGAAAAAGTTTTTCTATGATTTAAGACATTACTTATGGGATGACCCATATCTCTATAAAGAAGGAGTAGATGGTGTTATTAGACATTGTGTACCTGAGCATGAACAGGAACAGATCCTACGCAAGTGTCACTCCGAGGCTTATGGAGGACACCATGCTGGAGATAGAACTGCACACATGGTATTGCAATCCGGTTTTTATTGGCCTACTCTCTTCAAGGATGCCCATAAGTTTGTCTTGTCTTGTGATGAATGTCAAAGAATTGGTAATATTAGTAGACATCAAGAAATGCCTATGAATTATTCACTTGTTATTGAACCATTTGATGTTTGGGGCTTTGATTATATGGGACCTTTTCCTGCCTCTAATGGATATACACATATTTTAGTTGTTGTTGATTAAGTTACTAAGTGGGTAGAAGCTATTCCAACTAGTAGTGCTGATCATAACACCTCTATTAAGATGCTTAAAGAAGTTATTTTTCCGAGGTTTGGAGTCCCTAGATATTTAATGACTAATGGTGGTTCACATTTTATTCATGGTGCTTTCCGTAAAATGCTTGCTAAGTATGATGTTAATCATAGAATTGCATCTCCTTATCACCCACAGTCTAGTGGTCAAGTAGAATTGAGTAACAGAGAGCTCAAATTAATTTTGCAAAAGACTGTTAATAGATCTAGAAAGAATTGGTCCAAGAAACTTGATGATGCATTATGGGCCTATAGAACTGCATATAAAAATCCTATGGGTATGTCTTCGTATAAAATGGTCTATGGTAAAGCATGTCATTTAACTCTTGAGCTAGAACATAAGGCATATTGGGCTATTAAAGAGCTCAATTATGATTTCAAACTTGTCGGTGAGAAAAGGTTATTTGACATTAGCTCACTTGATGAATGGAGAACCCAAGCCTATGAGAATGCCAAATTGTTTAAATAAAAGGTTAAAATATGGCATGCCAAAAGGATACAAAAGCGTGAGTTTAACGTAGGTGATTATGTATTGCTATACAACTCTCGTTTAAGATTTTTTGCAGGAAAACTTCTCTCTAAATGGGAAGGTCCTTACGTTATTGAGGAGGTCTATCGTTCCGGTGCCATAAAAATCAACAACTTCAAAGGCACAAATCCGAAGGTGGTGAACGGTCAAAGAATCAAACATTATATCTCAGGTAATCCTATAAATGTTGAAACCAATTTTATTGAAACCGTAACCCCGGAGGAATACATAAGGGACACTTTCCGGAACGTTTTAGACTCCGAAAAGGAATAGGTATGTGGTACGGTAAGTAAACCGACTCCAAAACAGTTCTAATGACAAATTTTCTCCGTTTTGGAATATTTAGAAAAATAGAAAAATAAGAAGTAGTCCGGGAAGGACACGAGGTCTCCACGAGGGTGGAGGGCGCGCCCTACCCCCCTCATGGGCACCTCGTGCGCTCTCCGGACTCCGTTTTCTTACATGTTACGTATTTTGGTCGGTAAAAATTCATTATATAATCTCTCGAAAGTTTTGACCACAGTATTAGGCAAAAATCTCCTGTTCTTGTTTCGAGTTGTTTCTGCTACAGATTAGAGCAATATGTCATCCCAGGATTCGGAAGGAGAAAGCTATGTGGCTGATTATCTTGTAGATCCTAAGGTCTATGGGGACGTGGAGCATTGTGGTTGTACTACAGAAGAAGAAGAGGACTATGAACCCAGGGGAAAGGAGGAGACGAGTTGAGATGAAGATGAAGTCTCATTACCTCAACCTGGGGACATGCATGTGGAGTTCAAAAAGTCAAGCCTCCCTGATAGAGCAAAGAAACCTAAGATCAAGTTTATCCCTTTTCGCCTCTTGCAGGAAAATAAACAGGAATTATGCAAGAAGATATTAAGCCTTGAGTAGGAGATCGATGACCTAAGGGATCAAAATTCTGCCCTCAAGCGCAAATTAAGGAAGAAGCCTACGTCATCAACAACTCCACCCTCTCCACCAACAAAGAAGAATTGAGTATCTGGTATGGGCACTCCCCATGGCAACTGCTAAGCTTGGGGGAGTGCCCTGGTATCGTATCACCATCACTTCTATCTTTACCATTTTTCTTAGTTTGATCCTTTTGGTAATATTTTGATCTAGTAGAATAAAAGTTCTTAGTATGATCTAGTTGTGAATTTTGCTTTATGATCCTTCTATGTAATTGAGTCCGTGAGCTATATATAATAAAGATTAGTGTTGGGTCAAGGGCTTGATTATTTTGCCATGATCTTGAGTGAATAAAAGAAAAGTGAAAGAATAAAAAGAAACAAAGAGATCATATGGATCTTATGGAGAGTAATGAGCTCACATAGAAAGAGTATGATGAATAAAAGTTGTTGAGAGTTGACAAACATAGTTTTGGTCATCGTTGCAATTAATAGGAAGTAATAAAGAAAGAGAGGTCTTCGCATATAAATACACTATCTTGGACATCTTTTATGATTGTGAGCACTCATTAAAATATGACATGCCAAAGAGTTGACGTTGGACAAGGAAGACAGCGTAATGGGTTATGTTTTCTTACATTTGAGATAAATTATATTGTCATGGATCATCCAACATGATTGAGCTTGCCTTTCCCCCTCATACTAGCCAAATTCTTTGCACCAAGTAGAGATACTACTTGTGCTTCCAAACACCCTTAAACCAGTTTTGCCATGAGAGTCCACCATACCTACCTATGGATTGAGTAAGATCCCTCAAGTAAGTTGTCATTGGTGCAAGCAATAAAAATTGCCCTCTAAATATGTATGACTTATTAGTGTGGGAGAAAATATACTTTATACGATCGTGTGATATGGAAGAAATAAAAGCGACATACTGCATAATAAAGGTCCATATCACAAGTGGCAATATAAAGTGACGTTCTTTTGCATTAAGATTTTGTGCATCCAACCATAAAAGCGCATGACAACCTCTGCTTCCCTCTGCGAAGGGCCTATCTTTTACTTTTATCTCCTACCTTGAATGAGAGTCATGGTGATCTTCACCCTTCCTTTTTACATTTTATCTTTTGGCAAACACAACATGTTGGAAAGATCCTGGTATATATGGCTAATTGGATGTGAGTTTTCATGAACTATTATTATTGACATTACCCTTGAGGTAAAACGTTGGGAGGCAAAACTATAAGCCCCTATCTTTCTCTGTGCCCGATTAAAACTCCATACCCATAAGTATTGCGTGAGTGTTAGCAATTGTGGAAGACTATATGATAGTTGAGTATGTGGACTTGCTGAAAAGCTCTTATATTGACTCTTTCCTATGTTATGATAAATTGCAATTGCTCCAATGGCTGAGATTGTAATTTTTTAGTTTTCAATGAAGTTTATGATTCATACTTGAAATTGTGATTGAATTGTTACTCTTGCATAAGAGATCTTATGACAAGAATTATATAAGTTGTTGTTCTAAGAATGATCATGATGCCCTCATGTCCGTATTTTATTTTTATCGACACCTCTATCTCTAAACATGTGGACATATTTTTCGATTTCGGCTTTCGCCTGAGGACAAGCGAGGTCTAAGCTTGGGGGAGTTAATACGTCCATTTTGCATCATGCTTTTATATCGATATTTATTGCATTATGGGCTGTTATTACACATATTGCCACAATACTTATGCCTATTCTGTCTTATTTTACAAGGTTTACATAAAGAGGGAGAATGCCGGCAGCTGGGATTCTGGGCTGGAAAAGGAGCAAATATTAGAGACCTATTCTGCACAGCTCCAAAAGTCCTGAAACTTCACAGAAGTCATTTTCAGAATATATAAAAATACTGAGCGCAAGAAGTTCCAGAGGTGGGCCCCCTGGTGGCCCTCTGATGCCCATCTTCTGCTATATGGAGTCTTTCAATGAGAAAAAAAATTCATAATCAAGCTTTCGGGACGAGACTCCGCCGCCACGAGGCGGAACCTTGGCGGAACCAATCTAGGGCTCTGGTGGAGCTGTTCTGCCGGGGAAACTTCCCTTCGGGAGGGGGAAATCATCGCCATCATCATCACCAACGATCCTCTTGATAACCCACAAGTATAGGGGATCGCAACAGTTTTTGAGGGTAAAGTATTCAACCCAAATTTATTGATTCGACACAAGGGGAGCCAAAGAATACTCTCAAGTATTAGCAGCTGAGTTGTCAATTCAACCACACCTGGAAACTTAGTATCTGCAGCAAAGTATTTAGTAGCAAAGTAATATGATAGTAGTGGTAACGGTAACAAAAGGTAACAGTTGTAAAAGTAATGTTTTTGGTATTTTGTAGTGATGATAGCAATAACAACAGGAAAGTAAATAAGTGAAGAACAATGTATGGAAAGCTTGTAGGCAATGGATCGGTGATGGAGAATTATGCCGGATGCGGTTCATCATGTAATAGTCATAACCTAGGGTGACACAGAACTAGCTCCAGTTCATTGATATAATGTAGGCATGTATTTCGAACATAGTCATACGTGCTTATGGAAAAGAACTTGCATGACATCTTTTGTCCTACCCTCCCGTGGCGGCGGGGTCCTTACATAAACTAAGGGATATTAAGGCCTCCTTTTAATAGAGTACCAGAACAAAGCATTAACACATAGTGAATACATGAACTCCTCAAACTACGGTCATCACCGGTAAGTATCTCGATTATTGTCACTTCGGGATAACACATAATAGGTGACTATAGACTTGCAAGATAGGATCAAGAACACTCATATATTGATGAAAACATAATAGGTTTAGATCTGAAATCATGGCACTCGGGCCCTAGTGACAAGCATTAAGCATAGCAAAGTCATAACAACACCAATCTCAGAACATAGTGGACACTAGGGATCAAACCCTAACAAAACCAACTCAATTACATGATAGATCCCATCCAGCCCATCACCATCCAGCAAGCCTATGATGGAATTACTCATGCACGGCAGTGAGCATCATGAAATTGGTGATGGAGGATGGTTGATGATGAGGATGGCGACGGATTCCCCTCTCCGGAGCCCCGAACGGACTCCAGATCAGCCCTCCCGAGAGGTTTTAGGGCTTGGCGGCGGCTCCGTATCGTAAAATGCGATGAATTCTTCTCTCTGATTTTTCTCTCTCCGAAACACGATATATAGAGTTGGAGTTGGAGTCGGAGAGGCACCAGGGGGCCCACGAGGTAGGGGGCGCGCCCTAGGGGGGCAGGCGCACCGCCACCCTCGTGGATAGGTGGTGGGCCCCCTGGCCTTCATCTTTTGGAGGTATTTTTTATATTTTCCAAAAAGTTGCTTCGTGAAGTTTCAGGTCATTCTGAGAATGTTTGTTTTTGCACATAAATGTCAGTCCAAGTTAGTTCCATTCAAATCATGCAAGTTAGAGTCCAAAACAAGGGAAAAAGTGTTTGGAAAAGTAGATACGACGAAGACGTATCAACTCCCCCAAGCTTAATGTAAGTGCATCTAGTGCCACCCCTAGTTAGTTTTGGAGTATTGACGACAAACCTAGTTGAGGGACTAATGTGTTTGTGAGAATTGCAGGATAACATAGGTAGAAGTCCCTCATTGATTCGGTTTTCCTACCAGAGATGACCCCTAAAATGTATGAAGACATTGATGTCAAAGGTGGTTTATGAAGATATTCTCATTGAAGACTATGACAAGAGAAGACATCGCATGAAGCATGTGGAGCTCGAAGACTTAGACCTTTCGTAGTTCTTTTTCTTCTTTGTTGAGTCATAGGAACCACCGTACTGTTAAGTGGGGTCCAGGAGAACCAGTCAGAATGACTGAAGTGATGCTTAACCAAAACCTATGTCTTCGAGTGAAGACTATGAGAGCGAATCTTGTCCAGAGTCGGACAAATCAGCTTTGCTTGTAGCCCAAGTAAAGTTGCCGTGTGAGTTTGAAATCTGACCATTGGAACACATGTCAGTTCCTTAGTGACCCAGGGTCATTTAGGACAAATCAGGTCGGGTTACCTAGTGGCTATAAATAGCCCACCCCCTACAACCATAAGCGGTTGGCTGCTCAGAGTTAGAGTACGGCTTTTGTCGTTTGAGAGCAACCCACCTCGAAGCCTTTGAGAGAGAATTCCTTGCGAGGATAAAGCCCTAACCACCCAGAGCCAAAGAGTGTTAGGCATCACTTAAGTCTTCTTGTCTGTGTGACCTGAAGACTTATTACACTTGAGGACTATAAATCCTCCAGCCGGTTAGGCGTCACGTTCTGAGCATCCAAGAGACATTGTGGATCACCGGTGAACGAAGTCTGTGATGGTTTGGGAGTCTACCTTGAAGACTTACCAGAGTGATTGGGCGAGGTCTGTGTGACCTTAGCTCAAGGGGAATACGGTGAGGACTGGGTGTCCTGAGCTGCGTGTTCAGGACTGGGTGTCCGGGACTGTGTGTCCTCGGGTTTAAATACCTAGCCGTCCTAACCAGACGTACAGTTGTCACCGCAACTGGAACTGGTCCAACAAATCATTGTCTTCAACGAGTCACTGGTTTCATCCTTCCCTTCCCTTTACTTACTGTTGGTCCTTGTGAAGTCATTGTATGATTGCACTATCTTTTGTCTTCACTGAATGACTGCGTGTTCTGTTTGGCTTCATAATATCTTCCTACCTGATCTTCACTACATTGATGCTATTAGTCATTGTGCTTTCACTTCATTGAATACTTGACTATGGTTTGCCTAGTGTAGTCTACCTTCCGCTGCATGGTAATTGGTTTATTTCTATCGTTTGTCTTCGAAACTTCCACGTTTTGAAGACTTTCATAAAAATCGCCTATTCACCCCCCCTCTAGTCGATATAACGCACTTTCAATTGGTATTAGAGCAAGGTACTCCCTTGTTCTGTGTGATTCGGTTTAACCACCTGGAGTTTTAGCTATGTCGACTGCAGGGATAATCAAAGTCTCCGCTGCGTGCCCCGTCTTCGATGGAACTGAATATCCCTACTGGAAGAATAAGATGCGCATGCATATTGAAGCCATTGACGTCAACCTATGGTATGTCGTCAAGAACGGCGTTCCCAAGGCTGGAGAAGGTGTCACTACTGCTGACGTCAAGAAGTTCATTCAACTGGACTCTACTGCTAAGAATATCATCTGTGGTCATCTGACCAAAGGATAGTATGGCCGCGTGAGTGCTTTGGAAACATCTAAGCTAGTCTGGGACTGGCTCTCCAAGGTCAACGAAGGCATCTCAACCCAGAGAGATCAGAGAATCAGTGCCCTTCGCAACCTCTTCAACCGCTTCAAGCGAAATGACAATGAGAATGTCCAGCTCATGTTTGATCGACTCACTGACATCACAAATGAGCTTCAAGCCCTCGGCGCTACTGAGATCACCAAGCATGAAGTCGTCAAGACACTACTGAGATCACTTGATAGTTCGTTTGACACCCTAGCCCTGATGATTCAAGAACATCCTGATTTCAAGACACTCGATCCATCTGACATACTTGAGAGGCTCAACACACATGAGTTTCAGCTTTCTGAGAAAAGAGATATCTACGGTCCCAACTATGGGCGAACTCGTGCCTTGAAGGCAAAAGCTGTCTCCTCATCTGAAGAAGAATCTGACAGCAGTTCTGATGATCCTGAAGACATTGGAAAGGAACTTGCTATGCTTGTGAAGAAGTTCCAAAAAGTCATCAAAAAGAAAGGCTTCAGAAAGTCTTCACGATCAAGCTCAAGGAATGATGAAGCTTCTGCTCATGACTACAAGAAGAAAACATGTCACAAGTGCAAGAAACCTGGCCACTTCATCTCTGAGTGTCTGCAGTGGGACAATGAGAACAAAAAGAAGAAGAAGAGCAAGGAATATGACTCTGACGACAAGAAGAAGAAGAAATACTCAAAGTCTTCTTCCAAGTCTTCCTCAAAGTCTTCATCACACAAGAAGAGCTCATCTGGCAAGGCACGTGCGTTTGTTGGCAAGGAAATGGATTCAGAGGAGGAGTCCGCTTCTGAGGAGGCGGAGGTGGAGTCTGAGGAGGAGTCCAATTCTGGCGTTGCAAGTCTGGCTACAACATACGTTGCGAAGTCCATCTTCAACACTGAAGACAATGACTTCATCACCGACACCGATGCAAATGACAAGGACTACTCCGCTCCTACCTACTGCTTCATGGCACGCGGTGCCAAGGTAAACACACGCACTACTCACTATCAAACATCTAGTGAAGATGACTCTGATTGTGGTTCAAGACCCAGCTACAAAACACTTGCTAAAATTGCAACTGAACAACAGAAAGCTATGGAACATATTCAAAAACTGTTAGACAAAAGTGATGATCTGTTAGGCGCTGAAATGACTCGATCTTAGTCCTTAATTGAAGACATAAAAAATCTTCACGTTAAGTATGAGGAACTTGAAAGTCATCATGAAATGCTCTCAACAACTCATGAAAAGCTTTCCTATGATTATCTTCAAAGGAAGCAAGATCTTGAGAAATTGAGAGCGGCTCATGAAGATCTTCAAAAGGAAAATGAGTCACTTCCCGCCGAACAGATCAGTTCCGCTCAGGAAGGATTTGAACCACCATGTCTTAAATGCATTGAGCATGATAATGCTACTTCTGTTGCTGAATGTTCTACTGCTGCTACTGTTGCAATATCTTCAACTGTTGATGAGGGAACTAACCCCTCTGCTGAGGATACCACTGCTATTGCTGATGAGAATGCTAGGTTGAAGACATTGCTTGAAATAGGGATGTACAAAAGTCTTAAAGGGCATCAGACACTATGTGATGTCCTCAAAAGGCAGATCCTGAACCGAAACCCGAGGAAAGAGGGTGTTGGGTTCGTAAGGAAATGAATGCTGATGGCTCTTACTGGAAACCTGAACAGTACCCCAAAACCACATGGGTTGCTGCAAAGGAATCTTCAGCAGATCCATCCACTCTATCTGGCTTCACTTGTGCTAACCCCATTGTCATTGATGAATCCTTTGATGCAAACTATAAACTGTTTAAGAATCAGAATGGTGAAGTGTTTGCCAGGTACATTGGTACTAACTGCAGGAATGGACCGCCTATGAAGAAGATCTGGGTGCCGAAAAAGTGTCTGGAGAATCTTCCTGTGAATGTCATCATGACACCACAGGTGAAGAAGACAAACCCCATACCACTGGCTTCATACGGTCCAAAGGCTTCATACAGACAGAGGACTCACCCGAGTCGCACTAACGCAAATGTTTTGCAGGGAAACCATACTCAGGCCTATGAATATGAGCGCGGTTCATCAAACCGCCATGTTCATAATACCAAGAACTATTCTGCTTATTCTTATGAGTACTATTGTCCGCCTGCAAGACTGTTTGCTAGGGCTCCAAAGCCAAAGTTCTCAGATGCTGCACTTAGACTTGCTTCTAAGCCACCCTTGAAAATGTGGGTGGCTAAGAAAGCTTAACTCTCTTTTGCAGGGAAGGGTCTCCAGCAGAAAACCAAAATCGTCTGACACTATTGCTGGGGACCTTAAACATCTTGTAGGGCGCAAGATCAAATGCCTGAATGGTCTTATTATGTACTTCGTTCCTGAATCACTTTCTACTCTCCCTATCAGTCCTAATCTAGATCTAAGCTTTCATAACCCACTGGTTCGTCAAATGTTTTTGCTTCACAATTCTCTTCGTGAAGCCTATCCCCCTAACTGCACTGTAGGGTACGACACCAGTGTCTTCAGAATGGATTATTGATAGTGGGTGTACCAATCACATGACTGGCAAAAGAAGCCTTCTTATGGACTCAACCTTACGTCCATCCGACAAGAGTCACATCACATTTGCTGACACTGGTAAAAGTAAGGTATTGGGTCTAGGTAGAGTTGCAATCTCAAAGGATCAACACATGGATAAAGTCATGCTTGTTGAATCCCTTGGCTTCAACTTAATGTCTGTCTCAATGCTTTGCGATTTGAACATGATCGTAATGTTTGGAAAATATCACTGCCTTGTTCTAATGGAATCTGACAAGTCTCTAGTGTTTGAAGGGTATCGGAAACATGATTTGTACATGGTAGATTTCTCAGCAGGACCACAGCTTGCCGTATGTCTTCTAGCAAAAGCTTCAGAATGCAGGCTCTGGCATCGGAGGCTAGGGCATGCTGGCATGAGGAACCTCCACACCCTTGCAAAGAAGAAGCATGTCATAGGCATCGAGGGCATCAAGTTCAAGAAAGATCACTTATGCGGTGCCTGTGAAGCAGGAAAGATGACGAGGGCCAAACATCCCTCGAAGACAATCATGACAACTACTCGACCCTTCAAACTGCTCCACATGGATCTTTTCGGTCCCACTCATTACTCAACTCTTACTACTACTGCTTGTTTCTATGGCTTTGTCATTGTTGATGATTATTCTAGATATACTTGGGTGCACATAATCCTCTACAAGACTGAAGTGCAGGATGTCTTCAGACGCTTCGCCAATCGAGCAATGAACAACTATGGCGCCAAGATAAAGCACATCAGAAGTGACAATGGCACTGAATTCAAGAACACTTTCCTTGATACATATCTTGATACTTTGGGCATCACACATGAATTCTCAGCTCCGTACATGCCACAGCAGAATGGCGTCGTCGAACGCAAGAACAGAACACTCATTGAGATGGCCCGAACGATGCTAGATGAATACAAGACTCCAAGAAAATTCTGGCCTGAAGCTATTGATACTGCATGCCATGCAATCAATCGTGTTTATCTTCACAAGCTTCTGAATAAGACATCTTATGAGCTCCTTACTGGCAAGAAGCCAAATGTCAGTTACTTCAGAGTATTTGGCGCTAGGTGCTAGATCAAGGATCCACATCACACTTCAAAATTTGCACCAAAAGCACATGAGGGTTTTATGCTTGCATATGGAAAGGATTCGCACTCCTACAGAGTTTTCAATCTCTTCCATTATAAAGTGGTTGAAACAGTGGATGTGCGGTTCGATGAGACTAACGGTTCACAAATAGAGCATCTGCCAAATGTGCTAGATGAAGTTCCATCCAGTGAATCAATCAAACTAATGGGAACTGGAGAAATCATACCCTCTGAAGCTCAACCTGAAGAGGAACTTATCATATCCGCACCTGATCAACCTGAAGACAATGCTCAGCCTGAAGACAATCCTTCTAACAATGACAATGATGAGCAAGAGCAAAATCTTCGCCCTGTACATCCTCGTGTTGCCAATGAAGTGCAGATTGAGAGAATAATTGATAGCATTAATGCACCCGGTCCGCTCACTCGTTCAAGGGCAACTCAGCTAGCAAATTTCTGTGGGCACTTCGCATTCGTCTCAATAACAGAACCCAAGAAAGTTGAAGAAGCCTTCCTGGAACCTGAATGGATTCAAGCTATGCAAGAAGAGCTTCAATAATTTGAGCTGAATAATGTATGGGAACTGGTTAAGCGTCCTGACCCTCGGAAGCACAATATAATAGGCACCAAATGGATATACCGCAACAAGCAAGATGAGCATGGTCAAGTTGTCAGAAACAAAGCTTGTCTCGTTTCTCAAGGATATACTCAAGTGGAGGGGATTGACTTCGATGAAACATTTGCTCCTGTGGCTCGACTTGAAGCCATACGCATACTGTTGGCCTATGCAAATCATCATAACATACTTCTATATCAAATGGATGTGAAGAGCGCCTTTCTCAAATGCAAGATTGAAGAAGAAGTGTATGTTGCACAACCGACTGGCTTTGAAGATCCAAAACATCCTGACATGGTATACAAGCTCAACAAGGCACTGTATGGCCTCAAACAAGCCCCTCGGGCTTGGTATGACACACTCAAATATTTCCTGAAGAGCAAAGGCTTCATACCTGGTTCCCTCGACCCCACTCTCTTCACGAAGACATATGATGGTGAACTGTTTGTGTCCCAAATATATGTGGATGACATTATCTTCGGCTGCACCAATCAGAAGTACAGTGAAGAGTTTGGATATATGATGCAAGAGCAATATCAGATGTCCATGATGGGAGAGCTGAAGTTCTTCCTCGGTCTTCAAATACGACAGCAACGCAATGGCATCTTCATATCTCAAGAGAAGTATCTCAAAGATTGCCTGAAGAAGTTCGGTATGCAAGACTACAAAGGCTTCACGACGCCAATGCCAGCCAAACATCATCTGGGTCCCGACGACAATGAATTCTTATAGCATCATATAAATTCTCCCGAAGCCAGTTCCTGTTTGTCCAGCAAGCGAAAGCCTCTGAAGCCTTTGAACATGTTGAAGCCATTCAGGTTAAAGTTCATGGCTACAGAGAAATCTGCAAGGAAGGGAGGCAGACAGCGTCGTGGGGGAACATCAAGAGATTTGCCTGATGACCTCTCAGAGCTTTACAAGACAGATCCTGAAGAGGATTACAATCAGCGCAAGACCCGGATCCAATGGATTCGAAGATATTGGGCAGAACAATGGTTCAAATACCGGTTTGTGACCCAAGAATATGCTGAGAAAAGTGTCATCAAGCGACCGTGGGGAGACATACTATACAAGAATCTTCAACCCAGGTCCAGAGAAGAAGCCATTGAACAAGGCTTCTATCCCTGCATGGTCCGTGGGCCACAGCCTGTAGATGCACACCCATCATCACTACTATGGTGCCGTGACAACAATCTGTTCAAGCACAACTTCCAGTTTGCCAAGAACTCAGCGAAGCAGAACAAGAAGTCTTTGGGATTAGACTTCAACCCTGGTCCCTCTACTCCCCGTGCCGATGGAACTCGCGAAGCTGAACCCAATCTTCTTGGGCCCTTCTACAACTTGGAAGGTCTCATCACTCATATCGTGGTTCAAGGGACAACCGTGAATGAGCCTGCAGATGACGCTAAATCAGATGAAGCGCCTGCAGCGCCGAAGCCAAAGAAACTGAAACAGCCAAAAGCTTCAAAGCCTGCCTCTGCACCAAAAATCTCACGGGCGAAGCCACTGGCCACTGCACCTCCTGAAGACAGTGTGCAGTCTGAAGACTTGTCACGCGTCTCCAAGCCCCATAAGGTCAAGATGCCTCTGTCACACACCGGCCAAGAACTGACAGCTGCTTCTATTCTGCACCACGATGCCATTGATCTGTCCAGTGATGAAGATCTTGCAGATGACGCTCTTGAGCAAATGATCAAGAGCAAAGAAGAAGCAGAAATCTTCAACAATTTGCCTCTCTTTGACGTGGCAATCATCCACGACTTCATTGATGAGTGGTTTGAAATGCCCAACCTCAGCTTCGAAGACCCGCAACTTCCCATTAGTCTCAGTGTCGCCTTCCATGGCGCCATTGCTTCAAAGCTAGCTCTAGCTCAGCGCATCGTCGAACTGAAGCAGAAGATTGACTTTGAGAAAGCTCAGTTCAAGAAGCATATGGCCAAGCTCAGCGTACAAGAGGTCAAGAACTTCAAGCTCATGCTGCACGAGCTTAAAGAAGCCTTTCTCAAGAAGCATGAAGAAGCTCAAGGTTCTCATGAGCGCATGAAGAGCCTGGCTGACAAGTGTGTGCAAGCCTACAATGAGGCTGAGAAGCGCAAGGCCCTTGGGCGTCCTGGCATCGACCCCAGGATGGCTGCAAAGAAGAAGAAGAAGCCCGCTATGGCCGAACCCGACGCACCAAGGCAGGAAGCAGATCCCATTGTCTTCCCAACTAGCATGACTGGCTCGAAGCCAAAGGCCAGGTCAACCGCTTCAGAATTGAAGAAGACGAGGACAGCTGAGGCTGAAGCCAGAAAGAGGAAACATCCTGAAGCCTCTGCTACTGCTCCCTCCAAGAAGAAGCGGAAGACCAAGAAGGAACGGGCTGCTCCCGTAGAGCCCTTGATTGTTGAACCCATCTCCATGGTTCGTTCTAACGCTGAACCTCAAGAGCGCCAACTGATTGTCCATGAGCCTGCTTTCACAGAGGCTCATGAAGCTGAAGACTTTCCAGCAGCTGATCCCATCGCTGTTGAAGACATTGGTCACCATGACCGTGTTGAAGATGATGCAGTTCTTCCTCAGCTCGAGCACCAATAGGTATCATCGCCTGTGCTAACGCACAGCGAGCTCATCAGCATTGGTCGTCCTCTGACGCCAATGGCTCAGGATGCATCATGGGCTGATCACCCACAAGCACAAGAGGAAGAAGACTTTGAGGCTCAGCCAACTCCAACTCCACAGGCGTCGCCAGCATTACACAGGCTTCGCAAAGGACCAAGGCCTCCAGTCTCTGAGTCTGAAGCTAATACTGCTGAAGACATTCCGGCTGCATCAGCCGATGAAGAAGAAACCCCAAAAGCTACTACTCCCCCGTCCCACCAAGAAGTTGTTCTCAAGGAGAACATGACTGTGACCGACCCTCCAGCTCGTCAAGTGGAGGTTGAGAATCTTGAGGCTGCCACTGACGCCACTGACGCTGTCATGGCTGAAGCCAATGTGGAGCCTTCACCAACCCAAGCACCAGAAGTCAGCAAAGCCACTGATGCTACTACTTCTGTTCCTGCGCCTGCTGCTGGTCCTCAGTTTGACTATCATGTTGAGCACAGGCCTCAGGTACAGAAGCCAATCCCAAGATTGCCCAGGTTTCCAGGTCCTGCATCAGCACCTGGATCCTTCAATGTCAATGGCTTCAAAGCAGACAACACCTTCTTCAATAGCTCCAGGAACCCCTACTCAAGGGAAAGAATATCTTCTGATCGGTTCTGGAGCTATCCGCAGCGAAGCTATTACTCCTGCATTCTATACAATCAAGGTCGCATCTTCCCACATAAGCGTCTTGACATCGAAGCAATAGCTGGTCTGCCCTGTCTGGAAGAAGCCCTGGATTGCTTCAAAGAGGTT
Organism: Triticum dicoccoides; assembly: GCF_002162155.2. Classification (NCBI taxonomy): domain Eukaryota; kingdom Viridiplantae; phylum Streptophyta; class Magnoliopsida; order Poales; family Poaceae; genus Triticum; species Triticum dicoccoides. Next base: position 472,457,830 of record NC_041386.1, on the reverse strand, counting down.
GGATTGCTGCCGTTTGTCACCGACCAAGAGCACTGGAATGAAGAGTTGCTGCTCCAATTCTATGCCACACTTCACATCCGTGGGTACAACAGAGATCCGAAGACTTGGGTCCTGGAGTGGATGATAGGAAATGTTCATCACGAAGCCAAAGCCTTTGATATCATTGAGCTCACTGGTCTCCCCACTCCTGGCGATCTCTACGAACATGGCTGTCAGCTTCACAGTGAAGCTGTGGAGAGCATCTTTCAAAAGCCTGAACCAAACATGAGTCAGATGCTCAGTATGATGAAGCCATTGCCCCAAGATGCTGCATATCCCAAGGAGTTCTTCGTTGAAGACCTTGAGTATCTGCCAAGAACTATTTATCACATCATAAGGCGAACTCTCTGGCCCATCAAAGGACATTCTCCACATGCCAAGCTGGAAGGTGCAATGAAGACTTTGGTCTTCTATATTCTTCATGGCAAATGCTTCAATGCACAGGACTTCTTCATCCGCCAACTTGCTGCATCAGGCTCTGATCTTTTTGTCTTGAAGTTCTACGCTCCATGGATAATGGGGCTGATCAAACTCCACTCCGCTATCTCATATTAGCCATCTGCTCGCAATCATCGGATCTTTCTGCCTGATGTGGATATGTCCGTTGAAGCCATTTATCCTAAGCCTGCCAAGGAACCTCTCAGTCTTCAGAATGCGGAGCATCAAAGTTTTTCTCGGAACATTGAAGGAGTTGAAGCAGTCACTCGTGTGTATCCTTTGGCTGGAACTACACGTGCACCACATCCTGCCCTTACTAAAGCCACCGATAGCACAATTGCCCAACAACCCAAGAAGCGCACTCGTGTTCTCAATGACCGAGAGCTTCTGGTGGCTCTTCATCAGAAACAGGATAGGCATCATGACTGGCTGAAGCGCCAAATGCAAAGCCTCTTGGTGGATGTCAATCGCATTCGCAATCTTGCCACCAAGAATGCCTTTGTTGCCCATGAAACCTCTCGACACACATGGAAAGGGCTGACGCTGATGTGCTCTGAAGATGATCTTCAAGAGGATGGCTTCTCTGAACGCTTCAAGTTTGACTCCACACCTCCTTGAAGGGCAGTGATGCGGCGAACTCCATCTCTTGAAGACTCTGAGTTCTCTTCCTCTGCTGCAACTGTGAATGCCAGAGTGATCGAGGACAAAGACGATGCTACTTCACCGCCACCTCCTTCAGCATGCTTCGACTCTGCTCCAAGTTCTTCTGCACCGCCGAACACCACCGACGACCCTGCTGCTTCACCTACTCTTCATGGGAACGAGTAGATGCTCTATGTCTTCAAACCTTTTTGGTCCTTACTAACAAAAGGGGGAGAAGCATATGAGTTTGATAGTCTTCAGGCGGGTCCATATGTGCGGTTGCTTTATATTTTGCTTCATGTTTACAACCCTCGTTTTGATACATTTGGTTCTTTGAGTTGTAACACTTAAACTCGATGGTCGTCTGCTACTTATCTGCCACTTTGTGATGCGATGATAAATTCCGCATGTGCAACGATAAATTCCGCACTTAGATCATTTTGCAGACGTCCATTTTCCATTATGCATGTCATTATCTTCACATACCTTCACATGCATAGTGGATTGTCATCATAAGTTGAAGAGGATCTCCACAAGCACAACCTGCCATGTGCATTTGCATTCCAAAAGCAAATTACTTATATGCACATCTTCAGGGGGAGCCCTCACAGCTTATGAAGACAATTCCCTATCCTCTTACAATTTCACATATTATATTCCCCGTTGAAAACTTCAACTAGTTTGTCATCAATCACCAAAAAGGGGGAGATTGTAAGTGCATCTAGTGCCACCCCTAGTTAGTTTTGGAGTATTGACGACAAACCTAGTTGAGGGACTAATGTGTTTGTGAGAATTGCAGGATAACACAGGTAGAAGTCCCTCATTGATTCGGTTTTCCTACCAGAGATGACCCCTAAAATGTATGAAGACATTGATGTCAAAGGTGGTTTATGAAGATATTCTCATTGAAGACTATGACAAGAGAAGACATCGCATGAAGCCTATGGAGCTCGAAGACTTAGATCTTTCGTAGTTCTTTTTCTTCTTTGTTGATTCATAGGAACCACCGTACTGTTAAGTGGGGTCCAGGAGAACCAGTCAGAATGACTGAAGTGATGCTTAACCAAAACCTATGTCTTCGAGTGAAGACTATGAGAGCGAATCTTGTCGTGAGTCGGACAAGTCAGCTTTGCTTGTAGCCCAAGTAAAGTTGCCGTGTGAGTTTGAAATCTGACAGTTGGAACACGTGTCAGTTCCTTAGTGACCCAGGGTCATTTTGGACAAATCAGGTCGGGTTGCCTAGTGGCTATAAATAGCCCACCCCCTACAACCATAAACGGTTGGCTGCTCAGAGTTAGAGTACGGCTTTTGTCGTTTGAGAGCAACCCACCTCGAAGCCTTTGAGAGAGAATTCCTTGCGAGGATAAAGCCCTAACCACCCAGAGCCAAAGAGTGTTAGGCATCACTTAAGTCTTCTTGTCTGTGTGATCTGAAGACTTATTACACTTGAGGACTGTGAATCCTCCAGCCGGTTAGGCGTCGCATTCTGAGAATCCAAGAGACATTGTGGATCGCCGGTGAACGAAGTCTGTGAAGGTTTGGGAGTCTACCTTGAAGACTTACCAGAGTTATTGGGCGAGGTCTGTGTGACCTTAGGTCAAGGGGAATACGGTGAGGACTGGGTGTCCTGAGCTGCGTGTTCAGGACTGGGTGTCCGGGATTGTGTGTCCTCAGGTTTAAATACCTAGCCGTCCTAACCAGACGTACAGTTGTCACAGCAACTGGAACTGGTCCAACAAATCATTGTCTTCAACGAGTCACTGGTTTCATCCTTCCCTTCCCTTTACTTATTGTTGGTCCTTGTGAAGTCATTGTATGATTGCACTATCTTTTGTCTTCACTGAGTGACTGCGTGTTCTGTTTGGCTTCATAATATCTTCCTACCTGATCCTCACTACATTGCTGCTATTAGTCATTGTGCTTTCACTTCATTGAATACTTGACTATGGTTTGCCTAGTGTAGTCTACCTTCTGCTGCATGGTAATAGGTTTATTTCTATCGTTTGTCTTCGAAACTTCCACGTTTTGAAGACTTTCATAAAAATCGCCTATTCACCCCCCCTCTAGTCGATATAACGCACTTTCACTTGAACCTTTGCTTGTCCTCAAGCAATTCAGTTGACAAACTGAAAGTGATAAAGAAAAACTTTTACAAACTCTGTTTGCTCTTGTTGTTGTAAATATGTAAAGCCAGCATTCAAGTTTTCAGCAAAGATTATAACTAACCACATTCGCAATAATGCTTAGGTCTCAAGTTTACTCATATCAATGGCATAATCAACTAGCGAGCAATAATAATAAATCTCGAATGACAACACTTTCTCAAAACAATCATAATATGATATAACAAGGTGGTATCTCGCTAGCCCTTTCTGAGACCGCAAAACATAAATGCAGAGCACCTTTAAAGACCAAGGACTAACTAGACATTGTAATTCGTGGTAAAAGAGATCCAGTCAAGTCATACTCAATGTAAATTAATAGTAATGAATGCAAATAACAGCGATGCTCTCCAACTGGTGCTTTTTAATAAGAGGATGATGACTCAGCATAAAAGTAAATAGATAGGCCCTTCGCAGAGGGAATCAGGGATTTGTAGAGGTGCCAGAGCTCGGTTTTGAAACAGAGGTGAATAATATTTTGAGTGGTATACTTTCATTGTCAACATAACAACCAAGAGATGGAGATATCTTCCATGCTACACACATTATAGGCGGTTCCCAAACAGAATGGTAAAGTTTATACCCCCCCTTCCACCAACAAGCATAAATCCATGGCTTGCTTGAAAGAACGAGTGCCTCCAACTAACAAGAGTCCCGGGGGAGTTTTGTTTGCAATTATTTTGATTTAGTTTGCATAAAGCATGGGACTGGGCATCCCGGTGACCAGCCATTTATCTCGTGAGTGAGGAGCGGAGTCCACTCCTCTTGAGAATAACCCGCCTAACGTGGAAGGTACAGACAGCCCTAGTTGATACATGAGCTATTCGAGCATACAAAACAGGATATTTATTTGAAGGTTTAGAGTTTGGCACATACAAATTTACTTGGAATGGCAGGTAGATACCGTATATAGGTAGGTATAGTGGACTCATGTGGAATAACTTTGGGGTTTAAGGGATTGGATGCACAAGCACTATTCCCGCTTAGTACAGGTGAAGGCTAGCAAAAGACTAGGAAGCGACCAGCTAGAGAGCGACAACAGTCATGAACATGCATTAAAATTAATCAACACCGAATGCAAGCATGAGTAGGATATAATCCACCATGAACATAAATATCGTGAAGGCTATGTTGATTTTGTTTCAACTACATGCGTGAACATGCGCCAAGTCAAGTCACTTAAATCATTCAGAGGAGGATACCACCCTATCATACCACATCATAACCATCTCAATAGCATGTTGGCACGCAAGGTAAACCATTATAACTCATAGCTAATCAAGCATGGCACAAGAAACTATGATCTCTAATTTTCATTGCAAACATGTTTATTCATAATAGGCTGAATCAGGAACGATGAACTAATCATATTTAAAAAAACAAAAGAGGCCGAGTTCATACCAGCTTTTTTTATCTCAGTCAGTCCATCATATATCGTCATAATTGCCTTTCACTTGCACGACCAAACGATGTGAATAATAATATTAGTGCATGTGCATTGGACTAAGCTGGAATCTGCAAGCATTCAATAAACAGGAGAAGACAAGGCAATATGGGCTCTTTTGTCAGATCAACAATAATGTATATAAGAGACACTTCAACAATTTAATTATGGTCTTCTCCTATCGACCCCCAAAGAAAAGAAAAGAAATAAAACTATTTACACGGGAGAGCTCCCAACAAGTAAAAGAAGAACATGAAATCTTTTTGGGTTTTCTTTTTTAATTACTACTACAAGCATTGAAAGTAAACTAATTAAAAGCTACAACTAAGTTTTTTTTGGTTTTTTTAATGTTTATCAAACACACAAGAAGAAAGCATAAAAAGGAAATAATAGCATGGATGATACAATGAAAAAGTATGAGCACAGACATCTAGCAATGAGTGTGTGGACATAAATGTAACGTCGGTGGGAAATACGTACTCCCCCAAGCTTAGGCTTTTGGCCTAAGTTGGTCTATGGCCACGGCTGGCCTGGCGGATATCCATAATAATAGTTGGGGTCGTATTGCAATGCAGTGGCTATCGCCTGCTGAGCTGCAGCGTGGCGACGAGCGGCCTCCGCTCTCCTCTCGTACTCATCTGCCTCCTCTCTGGTAATAGTATATCTTCCTTTTGCCTGATGATCAAAGAAGGCAGGAGCAGGGAGAGTAATATGGACAGCACGACGTCTATCAAAGATTAGTCGATACTGGAGAGGTGATTCATTCCTCTCGACAAATTGGTGGTGAACCATAGCATTAAAGTCTAGGTAAGCAGGAGGTAATTCGATATCATCTTCGTGTATTGCTATACCAAGAAAATTAGCTATGCGGGTTGCATAAATTCCTCCAAAGAAATCTCCATTAAATCTATTAAGATGCAACCTACGTGCAACAATGGCTCCCAAATTATAAGATTTATCTCCTAACACAGCACTCCTAAGAATACTGAGGTCAGGGACACACATGTGACATGCCTCATCTTTACCATTAATGCATCTACCTATGACGAGAGCAAAATAATGTATAGCAAGAATGTGAATGCTCCCTATGGTAGCTTTGTAATATCTCTAGATTCTCCCACGGTTATGCTAGCAAGAAAATCTCTAAATTCAGATTTGCGAGGATCCCTTATACTACCCCATTGTGGAAGTTTGCAAGCAGTGGTAAAAATCCTCTAAGTCCATAGTATAAGAATTTTCATAAAGATCAAACGGGACAGTTGGAGAATTACGTGAAGATGAAAATTCAAACCTCCTCACAAAGGTACTAGTGAGATTGTGATATTGAATGCACTTCTCTTCCTCGAAGCTCACAAGATCGGTGTTACGCAAATATCCGTTGAATTCTTCCTTAATTCCTGCTCGATCCATAAAATTTTCAGAAGGCCACTCACAAGGACGCATTGGAGCGTCTCTTGGTGGCTCTTCATCAGCATCACGCATTGCAAGCCTGGGTCCTTGCTTCCTTGAGGAACCACCTTGGAACATTTTCCTAAGCATTTTTCTTCCTCTGAAAAATTCTGAAATTTTTTAGTAACTTCAAAATAAAAGTGAACCAAACTCAATAATATTTATAGCAACTACTCCTAGAAGTGCCTAGGGCCTATATCATGCATCAAAACTACTTTTGACCATATAAATTTGACATGAAAGCTAAAGAACAGGGTCACCTAAGCAGCAAAAATTTGCAATGAATAAAGCACTAGAACAAAAACTAATTGGACCAATAGAGGAGTCACATACCAAGGAACAATCTCCCCAAGTAGTTTTGTGAGAGGTGCTTTGAGCAATGAGATCGAAAATGGCAGCAAAATGAGCTTGGACTCGGGTTTGAGCTGGATATTCGTGTTTGGGGGAGGAAGAAGGAGTGTGTGGGTGAAAGGATAAGTGGAGGAGGGCCACCATGGGCCCACGAGGTAGGGGGCGCGCCCAGGGGGTAGGGCGCGCCCTCCACCCTTGTGGGCAGGTGGTTGACCCCCTGCTGTGTTCTCAGTGCCAAATATTATCAAATATTCTAGAAAAAAATCATATTTAAATTTCAGGGCATTTGGGGAACTTTTATTTTCGGGGTATTTTTATATTGCACGGGTAATCAGATAACAGGCAGAAAAATATTATTTTTATTTTATTTAATATAAATAACAGAAAGTAAAAGTGGCGTATAGAAGGTTGTGCCTTCTAGTTTCATCCATCTCATGATCATCAAAAGGAATCCACTAAAAAGGTTGATCAAGTCTTGTTAACGAACTCATTCCGAATAACATGGAACCGGAGAAATTTCGAATAACACTATGTTACCTCAACGGGGATATGCACATCCCCAATAATAATAATATCATATTTCTTCTTGACAGTAGGAAGAGGAAATTCAAAACCTCCAAATATAATCGATGGAATCTTTCCAATAGAGTTGATACTGTGGACTTGAGGTTGTTTCCTCAGAAAGTGTACCGTATGCTCATTACCATTAACATGAAAAGTGACATTGCCTTTAGTGCAATCAATGACAGCCCTGCAGTATGCAAAAAGGGTCTTCCAAGAATAATAGACATACTATCGTCCTCGGGAATATCAAGAATAACAAAGTCCGTTAAAATAGTAATGTTTGCAACTACAACAGGCACATCCTCACAAATACCGACAGGTATAGCAGTTGATTTATCAGCCATTTGCAAAGATATTTCAGTAGGTGTCAACTTATTCAAATCAAGTCTACGATATAAAGAGAGAGGCATAACACTAACATCGGCTGCAAGATCACATAAAGCAGTTTTAACATAGTTTCTTTTAATGGGGCATGGTATAGTTGGTACACCGGGATCTCCTAGTTTCTTTGGTATTCCACCCTTAAAAGTATAATTAGCAAGCATGGTGGAAATTTCAGCTTCCAGTATCTTTCTTTTATTTGTAACAATTTCTTTCATATACTTAGCATAAGGATTCATTTTAAGCATATCAGTTAATCGCATACGCAAAAAGATAGGTCTAATCATTTCAGCAAAGCGCTCAAAATCCTCATCATCCTTTTTCTTGGATGGTTTGGGAGGAAAAGGCATGGGTTTTTGAACCCAAGGCTCTCTTTCTTTACCATGTTTCCTAGAAACAAAGTCTTTCTTATCATAACGTTGATTCTTTGATTGTGGGTTATCAAGATCAATAGCAGGTTCAATTTCTATATCATTATCATTACTAGATTGAGCATCATCATGAATATTATCATTAAAATTATTACTAGTTTCAGGTTCATTACCAGATTGTGTTTCAGCATCAGAAATAGAAATATCATTTGGATTCTCAAGTGTTTCAGTAACAGGTTCACTAGAAGCATGCAAAGTCCTATCATTTTTCTTTTTCTTCCTTTTAGAAGGACTAGGTGCATCTATATTATTTCTCTGAGAATCTTGCTCAATTCTCTTAGGGTGGCCTTCAGGATACAAAGGTTCCTGAGTCTTTCTACCAGTTCTAGTAGCCACTCTAATAGCATTATCATTATTCTTACTATTCAATTCATTGAGCAAATCATTTTGAGCTTTAAGTACTTGTTCTACTTGAGTGGTAACCATAGAAGCATGTTTACTAATAAGTTTAAGTTCACTTTTAACATTAGCCATATAATCACCCAAATGTTCAAGCATATTTGAATTGTATTTCAATTGTCTACCAAAATAAGCATTAAAGTCTTCTTGCTTAGCCATAAATTTATCAAACTCATCTAAGCATGGGCTAGCAACCTTAGTAAATGGGATTTCAACTTTATCATATCTATAGAGAGAATTTACCTTTACTACCTGTGTTAGGTTATCAAGACCATGAGTTTCTTCAATAGGTGATGGATCAAGATCATATGTTTCTTCAGCAGGCGGTAAATTAAGACCATGTATTTCTTCAATAGGAGGTAATTTCTTAACATCTTCAGCTTTAATACCTTTTTCTTTCATAGATTTCTTTGCCTCTTGCATATCTCCAGGACTGAGAAATAGAATACCCCTATTCTTCGGAGTTGGTTTAGGAATAGGCTCAGGAATTGGCTCCGAAGGTGTCCAATTATTTTCATTTGTCAACATATTATTCAATAGAATTCCAGCTTCATCCGGTGTGAAAACAGAACCAGAACAACTATCCAGGTAATCTCTGGAAGCATCGGTTAGTCCATTATAAAATATATCAAGTATTTCATTTTTCTTAAGAGGATGATCAGGCAAAGCATTAAGTAATTGGAGAAGCCTCCCCCAATGTGGGAGACTCTCTTCTTCAATTTGCACAAAATTATATATATCCCTTAAAGCAGCTTGTTTCTTATGAGCAGGGAAATATTTAGCAGAGAAGTAATAAATCATATCCTGGGGACTACGCACACAACCAGGATCAAGAGAATTAAACCATATCTTAGCATCACCCTTTAATGAGAACGGAAATATTTTAAGAAGATAAAAGTAATGAGTTCTCTCATCAGTAGTGAACAGGGTGGCTATATCATTTAATTTAGTAAGATGCGCCACAACAGTTTCAGATTCATAACCATGAAAAGGATCAGGTTCAACTAAAGTAATTATATCAAGATCAACAGAGAATTCATAATCCTTATCGGTAACACAGATAGGTGAAGTAGCAAAAGCAGGGTCAGGTTTCATTCTAGCAATTAGAGATTGCTTGTTCCATTTAGCTAATAACCTCTTAAGTTCGTATCTATCTTTGCAAGCTAAAATAGCTAAAGAGGCTTCTTGATCAAAAACATAACCCTCAGGAATAACAGGCAAGTCTTCATCATCCATTTCATCAGTATTATCAGATTCAATATTTTCAATCTCTCTAGCCCTAGCAAGTTCTTCATCAAGAAATTCACCAAGTGGCACAGTAGTATCAAGCATAGAAGTAGTTTCATCATAAGTATCATGTATAGCAGAAGTAGCATCATCAATAACTGATGTCTACTACACAACCGTCTTCTTGTAGACGTTGTTGGGCCTCCAAGTGCAGAGGTTTGTAGGACAGTAGCAAATTTCCCTCAAGTGGATGACCTAAGGTTTATCAATTCGTAGGAGGCGTAGGATGAAGATGGTCTCTCTCAAGCAACCCTGCAACCAAATAACAAAGAGTCTCTTGTGTCCCCAACACACCCAATACAATGGTAAATTGTATAGGTGCACTAGTTCGGCGAAGAGATGGTGAAACAAGTGGTATGTGGATAGTAGATAAAGGTATTTGTAATCTGAAATAATAAAAACAGCAAGGTAACAAATGATAAAAGTGAGCGTAAACGGTATTGCAATGCTAGGAAACAAGGCCTAGGGTTCATACTTTTGCTAGTGTAAGTTCCCTCAACAATACTAACATAATTGGATAACATAACTATCCCTCAACATGCAACAAAGAGTCACTCCAAAGTCACTAATAGCGGAGAACGAACGAAGAGATTATGGTAGGGTATGAAACCACCTCCAAGTTATTCTTTCAAATCAATCCGTTGGGCTATTCCTATAAGTGTCACAAACAGCCCTAGAGTTCATACTAGAATAACACCTTAAGACACAAATCTACCAAAACCCTAATGTCACCTAGATACTCCAATGTCACCTCAAGTATCCGTGGGTATGATTATACGATATGCATCACACAATCTCAGATTCATCTATTCAACCAACACAAAGGACCTCAAAGAGTGCCCCAAAGTTCTATCGGAGAATCACGACGAAAACGTGTGCCAACCCCTATGCATAGGTTCATGGGCGGAACCCACAAGTTGATCACCGAAACATACATCAAGTGAATCACGTGGTATCCCATTGTCACCACAGATACGCACGACAAGACATACATCAAGTGTTCTCAAATCTTTAAAGACTCAATCCGATAAGATTACTTCAAAGGGGAAACTCAATTCATTACAAGAGAGAAGAGGGGGGAAGAAACATCACATGATCCAAATATAATAGGAAAGCTCGTGATACATCAAGATTGTATCACATCGAGAACACGAGAGAGAGAGAGATCAAACACAGTACATACCCTCAGCCCCGAGGGAGAACTACTCCCTCCTCGTCATGGAGAGCACCGGGATGATGAAGATGGCCACCGAAGAGGGATTCCCCCTCCGACAGGGTGCCGGAACGGGTCTAGATTGGCTTTTGGTGGCTACGGAGGTTTCTGGCGGTGGAACTCCCGATCTATTGTGCTCCCCGATCGTTTTAGGGTATGTGGGTATATATGGGAGGAAGAAGTACATCAGGGGAGCCACCAGGGGCCCACGAGGGTGGAGGGCACGCCCAGGGGGGTGGGCGCGCCCCCTGCCTCGTGGCTTCCTCGTTGATCCCCCGACGTGCACTCCAAGTCTTTTGGGCTTCTTTCCTTCCAAAAATGAGTTCCGTGAAGTTTCAGTTCAATTGGACTCCGTTTGATTTTCCGTTTCTTCGAAACCCTAAAACAGGGTAAAAACAGAAACCGGCACTAGGCTCTGGGTTAATAGGTTAGTCCCAAAAATGATATAAAAGTGTATAATAAAGCCCATAAACATTCAAAACAGTAGATAATATAGCATGGAGGAATCAAAAATTATAGATACGTTGGAGACGTATCAGCATCCCCAAGCTTAATTCCTGCTCGTCCTCGAGTAGGTAAATGATAAAAACAGAATTTTTGATGCGCAGTGCTACTTGGCATAATTTCAATGTGATTCTTCTTAATTGTGGTATGAATATTCAGATCCATAAGATTCAAGACAAAAGTTCATATTGACATAAAAATGATAATACTTCAAGCATACTAACTAAGCAATTATGTCTTCTCAAAATAAAATGGCCAAAGAAAGTTCATCCCTACAAAATCATATAGTTTAGTCATGTTTCATTTTCGTCACTCAAGAATGCTCTCATCATGCACAACCCCGATGACAAGCCAAGCAATTGTTTCATACTTTAGTAATCTCAAACCTATAAACTTTCACGCAATATATGAGCGCGAGCCATGGACATAGTACTATAGGTGGAATAGAATATAATGATGGGGGTTATGTGGAGAAGACAAAAAAGAGAAAGTCTCACATCAACGAGGCTAATCAATGGGCTATGGAGATGCCCACCGATTGATGTTAATGCAAGGAGTAGGGATTGCCATGCAACGGATGCACTAGAGCTATAAATGTATGAAAGCTCAACAAAAGAAACTAAGTGGGTGTGCATCCAACTTGCTTGCTCCCGAAGATCTAGGGCACTTGAGGAGGCCCATTGTTGGAATATACAAGCCAAGTTCTATAATGAAAATTTCCCACTAGTATATGAAAGTGATAACATGAGAGACTCTCTACTATGAAGATCATGGTGCTACTTTGAAGCACAAGTGTGGTAAAGGGTAGTAGCATTGTCCCTTCTCTCTTTTTCTCTCATTTTATTTATTTATTTGGCCTTCTCTTTTTTATGGCCTTTCTTTTTTTGGGCCTTCTCTTTTTTTATGTCCTTTCTTTTTTTTAATCTATTCCTCACTTGGGACAATTCTCTAATAATGATGATCATCACACTTCTAATTATTTACAACTCAATGATTACAACTCGATACTAGAACAAAGATGACTCTATATGAATGCCTCCGGCCGTGTACCGGGATATGCAATGAACCAAGAGTGACATGTATGAAATAATTATGAACGATGGCTTTGCCACAAATACTATGTCAACTACATGATCATGCTAAGCAATATGACAATGATGAATGTGTCATGATGAACGGAATGGTGGAAAGTTGCATGGCAATATATCTCGGAATGGCTATGGAGATGCCATAATAGGTAGGTATGGTGGCTGTTTTGAGGAAGATATAAGGAGGTTTATGTGTGACAGAGCGTATCATATCACGGGGTTTGGATGCACCGGCGAAGTTTGCACTAACTCTCAATGTGAGAAAGGGTAATGCACGGTACCGAAGAGGCTAGCAAGGATGGAAGGGTGAGAATGCGTATAATCCATGGACTCAACATTAGTCATAAAGAACTCACATACTTCTTGCAAAAGTCTTCAAGTCATCAAAAACCTCGGCACTACGCGCATGCTCCTAGGGGGATAGATTGGTAGGAAAAGACCATCACTCGTCCCCAACCGCCACTCATAAGGAGGACAATCAAATAACACCTCATGTTTCAAATTTGTTACACAACATTTACCATACGTGCATGCTACGGGACTTGCAAACTTCAACACAAGCATTTCTCAATTTCACAACTACTCAACTAGCACGACTTTGATATTATTACCTCCATATCTCAAAACAGTCATCAAGCATCAAACTTCTCTTAGTATTCAACACACTCATAAGAAAGTTTTTACTAATCTTGTATACCTAGCATATTAGGATTTTAAGCAAATTACCATGCTATTTAAGACTCTCAGAATAATCTAAGTGAAGCATGAGAGTTCATCTATTTCTTCAAAATAAAACTACCACCATGCTCTGAAAGATATAAGTGAAGCACTAGAGCAAACGACAAACTACTCCGAAAGATATAAGTGAAGATCAATGAGTAGTCGAATAATTATGCAACTATGTGAAGACTCTCTAACATTTAATAATTTCAGATCTTGGTATTCTATTCAAACAGCAAGCAAAGCAAAGTAAAATGACATTCTAAGAATGGCAATCATCATGTGAAGAAGCAAAAACTTAGGATCAACCGAAACTAACCGATAATTGTTGAAGAAGAAAGGTGGGATGCCAACCGGGGCATCCCCAAGCTTAGATGCTTGAGACTTATTGAAATATTATCTTGGGGTGCCTTGGGCATCCCCAAGCTTGAGCTTTTGTGTCTCCTTAATTCCTCTCATATCAAGGTCTCCCTAAATCTCAAAAGCTTCATCCACACAAAACTCAACAAGGACTCGTGAGATAAGTTAGTATAAACCATTGCAAAAACCTTATCATACTCTACTGTAGAAAATCACTAAAATTATTATTCAACATTGAATACTGAATGCCTCTGCATATTTAATAGTCCTATCCTCAAATAGAATCATTAAAGAAGCACACATATGCAAACAATGCAAACATAACAGCAATCTGCCTAAACAGGACAGTCTGTAAAAAATGCTGCAACATCCATACTTCCCTAGATCCAAAAATTATGAAAGAAAATTAACACTGTAGTAAATTTATCAGAGCTTAATATGCAAAAGGTTTCAACATTTTATCACATTCTGACTTTTCTAGGGAATTATTGCAACAGTGGTAAACTTTCTGTTTTCAAACAGCAACATGTGGACTTCTAAGATAGGCATAGTAAAGGCTATCAATGCCACTTTTATTGAAATAAAAGATGCAAAACATTGTTCTAAGTAAAATCAAGAAAATCCTAACAAAATAAATTGACGCTCCAAGCAAAACACATATCATGTGGTGAATAAAAATATAGCTCCAAGTAAAGTTACCGATGAATGAAGACGAAAGAGGGGATGCCTTCCGGGGTATCCCCAAGCTTAGGCTCTTGTCTATCCTTGAATATTACCATGGGGTGCCTTGGGCATCCCAAAGATTAGGCTCTTCCCACTCCTTATTCCATAGTCCATCGAATCTTTACCCAAAACTTGAAAACTTCACAACACAAAACTTAAAGTAGAAAACTCGTAAGCTCCGTTAGCGAAAGAAAACAAAAGACCACTTCAAGTTACTGTAATGAACTCATTCTTTATTTATATTGGTGTTAAACCTACTGTATTACAACTTCTCTATGGTTAATAAACTCTTTTACTAGCCATAGATTCATCAAAATAAGTAAACAACACATGAAAAACAGAATCTGTCAAAAACAGAACAGTCTGTAGTAATCTGGATCAAACGTATAATTATGGAACTCATAAAATTCTAAAATAAATTGCTGGACCTGAGGAATTTATCTATTAATCATATGCAAAAAGAATTAACTAAATAGCACTCTCCAATTAAAAAATGGCAGCAATTCTCGTGAGCGCTAAAGTTTCTGTTTTTGACAGCATGATCAACAAGACTTTCCCCGAGTCTTCCCAAAGGTTCTACTTGGCACAAACACTAATTAAAAGCATAAAACCACATCTAAACAGAGGATAGATGAATTATTTATTACTAAACAGGAACAAAAATCAAGGAACAAAAATAAAGTTGGGTTGCCTCCCAACAAGCGCTATCGTTTAATGCCCCTAGCTAGGCATGATGATTTCAATGATGCTCACATAAAAGATAATAATTGTAACATAAAGAGAGCATCATGAATAATATGACTAGCACATTTAAGTCTAACCCACTTCCTATGCATAGGGATTTTGTGAGCAAACAACTTGTGGGAACAAGAATCAACTTGCATAGGAAGGTAAAACAAGCATAACTTCAAAATTTTAAGCACATAGAGAAGAAACTTGATATTATTGCAATTCCTACAAGCATATATTCCTCCCTCATAATAATTTTCAGTAGCATCATGAATGAATTCAACAATATAACCAGCACCTAAAGCATTCTCATGATCTACAAGTATAGAAAATTTACTACTCTCCACATAAGCAAAATCATG
The DNA here is from genome assembly GCF_002162155.2 of Triticum dicoccoides. Classification (NCBI taxonomy): domain Eukaryota; kingdom Viridiplantae; phylum Streptophyta; class Magnoliopsida; order Poales; family Poaceae; genus Triticum; species Triticum dicoccoides. Next base: position 472,442,544 of record NC_041386.1, on the reverse strand, counting down.
AATAATAGTGGGAGCAAACTCAACAAAATAACTATCATGTGATTGAAAATTAAGATCAAGATGACAAGGTTCATTGTTATCATTATTCTTTAAAGCATACGCACAATAATCATCATAGATAGGAGGTGTGCTTTCATCATAATGAATTTCCTCACAAAGCTTGGGGGACAAAAAATATCATCTTCATCAAACATAGCTTCCCCAAGCTTGTGGCTTTGCATATCATTAGCATCATGGATATTCAATAAGTTCATACTAACAACATTGCAATCATGCTCATCATTCAAATATTTAGTGCCAAACATTTTATAGATTTCTTATTCTAGCACTTGAGCACAATTATCCTTTCCATCATACTCACGAAAGATATTAAAAAGGTGAAGCGTATGAGACAAACTCAATTCCATTTTTTTGTAGTTTTCTTTTATAAACTAAACTAGTGATAAAACAAGAAACTAAAAGACTCGATTGCAAGATCTAAAGATATACCTTCAAGCGCTAACCTCCCCGGCAACGGCGCCAGAAAAGAGCTTGATGTCTACTACACAACCTTCTTCTTGTAGACGTTGTTGGGCCTCCAAGTGCAGAAGTTTGTAGGACAGTAGAAAATTTCCCTCAAGTGGATGACCTAAGGTTTATCAATCCATAGGAGGCGTAGGATGAAGATGGTCTCTCTCAAGCAACCCTGCAACTAAATAACAAAGAGTCTCTTGTGTCCCAACACACCCAATACAATGGTAAATTGTATAGGTGCACTAGTTCGGCGAAGAGATGGTGAAACAAGTGGTATGTGGATAGTAGATAAAGGCATGTATAATCTGAAATAATAAAACAGCAAGGTAACAAATGATAAAAGTGAGCGTAAACGGTATTGCAATGCTAGGAAACAAGGCCTAGGGTTCATACTTTCGCTAGTGTAAGTTCCCTCAACAATACTAACATAATTGGATCACATAACTATCCCTCAACATGCAACAAAGAGTCACTCCAAAGTCACTAATAGCGGAGAACGAACGAAGAGATTATGGTAGGGTACGAAACCACCTCAAAGTTATTCTTTCCAATCAATCCGTTGGGCTATTCCTATAAGTGTCACAAACAGCCCTAGAGTTCGTACTAGAATAACACCTTAAGACAAATCTACCAAAACCCTAATGTCACCTAGATACTCCAATGTCACCTCAAGTATCCGTGGGTATGACTATACGATATGCATCACACAATCTCAGATTCATCTATTCAACCAACACAAAGGACCTCAAAGAGTGCCCCAAAGTTCCACCGGAGAATCATGACGAAAACATGTGCCAACCCCTATGCATAGGTTCATGGGCGGAACCCGCAAGTTGATCACCGAAACATACATCAAGTGAATCACGTGGTATCCCATTGTCACCACAGATATGCACGGCAAGACATACATCAAGTGTTCTCAAATCTTTAAAGACTCAAACCGATAAGATTACTTCAAAGGGGAAACTCAATTCATTACAAGAGAGAAGAGGGGGGAAGAAACATCATAGGATCCAAATATAATAGCAAAGGTCATGATACATCAAGATCGTATCACCTCAAGAACATGAGAGAGAGAGAGAGATCAAACACATAACTACTGGTACATACCCTCAGCCCCGAGGGATAACTACTCCCTCCTTGTCATGGAGATCACCGGGATGATGAAGATGGCCACCGGAGAGGGATTGCTCCTTCCGGCAGGGTGCCAGAACGGGTCTAGATTGGCTTTCGGTGGCTACGGAGGCTTCTGGCGGTGGAACTCCCGATCTATTGTGCTCACGGATGTTTTTAGGGTATATGGAGATATATAGGCGGAAGAAGTACGTCAGGGGGGGCACTAGGGGCTCACGAGGGTGGAGGACGCGCCGAGGGGGGTGGGCGCGCCCCCTGCCTCGTGACCTCCTCGCAGATCCCCCGACGTGCACTCCAAGTCTTCTGGGCTTCTTTCCTTCCAAAAATTAGTTCCGTGAAGTTTCAGGTCAATTGGACTCCGTTTGATTTTCCTTTTCTTCGAAACCCTAAAACAAGGTAAAAACAGAAACTAGCACTGGGCTCTGGGTTAATAGGTTAGTCCCAAAAATGATATAAAAGTGTATAATAAAGCCCATAAACATTCAAAACAGTAGATAATATAGCATGGAGCAATCAAAAATTATAGATACATTGGAGACGTATCAATAACATGCGACATATCAGAGCTAATAGCAGAAGCAGTTTTAGGTGTCGCAAGCTTACTCAAAACAAAAGGTGAATCAAGTGCAGAGCTAGATGGCAGTTCCTTACCTCCCCTCGTAGTTGAGGGATAAATCTTGGTTCTTGGATCTTTCAAGTTCTTCATAATGATAAGCAGATATAAATCCCAAGTGACTCAAAGAATAGAGCTATGCTCCCCGGCAACGGCGCCAGAAAATAGTCTTGATAACCCACAAGTATAGGGGATCGCAACAGTTTTTGAGGGAAAAGTATTCAACCCAAATTTATTGATTCGATGCAAGGGGAGCCAAAGAATACTATCAAGTATTAGCAGCTGAGTTGTCAATTCAACCACACCTGGAAACTTAGTATCTATAGCAAAGTATTTAGTAGCAAAGTAATATGATAGTGGTGGTAACGGTAACAAAAGGTAACGGTAGTAAAAGTAATGTTTTTGGTATTTTGTAGTGATGATAGAAATAACAACGGAAAAGTAAATAAGCGACGAACAATGTATGGAAATCTCGTAGGAAATGGATCGGTGATGGAGAATTATGCTGGATGCGGTTCATCATGTAATAGTCATAACCTAGGGTGACACAGAACTAGCTCCAGTTCATTGATATAATGTAGGCATATATTACGAACATAGTCATACGTGCTTATGGAAAAGAACTTGCATGACATCTTTTGTCCTACCCTCCCGTGGCAGCGGGATCCTTACGGAAACTAAGGGATATTAAGGCCTCCTTTTAATAGAGTACCGGAACAAAGCATTAACACATAGTGAATACATGAACTCCTCAAACTACGGTCATCACCGGTAAGTATCCTGATTATTGTCACTTCGGGGTTAACAGATCATAACACATAATAGGTGACTATAGACTTGCCAGATAGGATCAAGAACACTCGTATATTGATGAAAACATAATAGGTTCAGATCTAAAATCATGGCACTCAGACCCTAGTGACAAGCATTAAGCATAGCAAAGTCATAGCAACATCAATCTAAGAACATAGTGGACACTAGGGATCAAACCCTAAAAAAACTAACTCGATTACATGATAGATCCCATCCAACCCATCACCGTCCAACAAGCCTTCGATGGAATTACTCACGCATGGCGGTGAGCATCATGAAATTGGTGATGGAGGATGGTTGATGATGACGATGGAGACGAATTCCCCTCTCCAGAGCCCCGAACAGACTCCAGATCAGCCCTCTCGAGAGGTTTTAGGGCTTGGCGGCAGCTCTGTATCGTAAAACGCGATGAATTCTTCTCTCTGATTTTTTCTCTCCGAAACACAATATATAGAGTTGGAGTTGGAGTCGGAGAGGCACCAGGGGGCCCACGAGGTAGGGGGCGCGCCCCCACCCTCGTGGACAGGTGGTGGGCCCCCTGGCCTTCATCTTTTGTAGGTATTTTTTATATTTTCCAAAAAGTTGCTCCGTGAAGTTTCAGGTCATTCCGAGAACGTTTGTTTCTGCACATAAATAACACCATGGTAATTCTGCTGAAAACAACGTCAGTCCGGGTTAGTTCCATTCAAATTATGGAAGTTAAAGTCCAAAACAAGGGCAAAAATGTTTGGAAAAGTAGATACGACGGAGACGTATCACCTCTCATCGGGAGGGGGTCAATCTCCATCAACATATTCACCGGCACCATCTCCTCTCAAACCCTAGTTCATCTCTTGTATCCAATTCTTGTCTCTAAGTCTGGGATTGGTACATGTGGGTTGCTAGTAGTGTTGATTACTCCTTGTAGTTGATGCTAGTTGGTTTATTTGGTGGAAGATCATATGTTCAGATCATATATGCATATTAATACCCCTCTGATTATGAACATGAATATGCCTTGTGAGTAGTTACGTTTGTTCCTGAGGACATGGAAGAAGTCTTGCTATTCGTAGTCATGTGAATTTGGTATTCGTTTGATATTTTGATGAGATGTATGTTGTCTCTCCTCTAGTGGTGTTATGTGAACGTCGACTACATGGCACTTCACCATTATTTGGGCCTAGAGGAAGGCATTGGGAAGTAACAAGTAGATGATGGGTTGCTAGAGTGACAGAAGCTTAAACCCTAGTTTATGCATTGCTTCGTAAGGGGCTGATTTGGATCCATATGTTTCATGCTATGGTTAGGTTTACCTTAATACTTTTGTTATAGTTGTGGATGCTTGCAATAGAGGTTAATCATAAGTGGGATGCTTGTCTAAGTAAGGACAGCACCCAAGCACCAGTCCACCCACATATTAGATTATCAAAGTACCGATCGCGAATCATATGATCGTGATGAAACCTAGCTTGACGATAATTCCCATGTGTCCTCGGGAGCGCTTTTCTCTATATAAGAATTTTTCCAGGCTTGTCCTTTGCTACAAAAAGGATTGGGCCACCTTGTTGCACTTTCTTTACTTTTGTTACTTGTTGCTCGTTACAAATTATCTTATCACAAAACTATCTGTTACCTGTAATTCAGTGCTTGCAGAGAATACCTTGCTGAAAACTGCTTATCATTTCCTTCTGCTCCTCGTTGGGTTTGACACTCTTACTTATCGAAAGGACTACGATAGATCCCCTATACTTGTGGGTCATCAAGGTATTATTGTTGTTCCTCATGATAAAGATGAATTGATCCCACAAAGAATTGTTACAGGTTATAGAATGGTAATTGATTTCCGCAAATTAAATAAAGATACTAAAAAAGATCATTACCCTTTGCCTTTCATTGATCAAATGCTAGAAAGATTATCCAAACATACACATTTTTGCTTTCTAGATGGTTACTCTGGTTTCTCTCAAATACCCGTGTCATCTGATGATCAAGAAAAACTACTTTTACTTGCCCTTTTGGTACCTTTTCTTATAGACGTATGCCTTTTGGTTTATGTAATGCACATGCTACCTTTCAAAGATGCATGATGGTTATATTCTCTGACTTTTGTGAAAAGATTTGTGAAGTTTTCATGGATGATTTCTCTGTTTATGGATCCTCTTTTGATGATTTCTTGAGCAACCTTGATCGAGTTTTGCATAGATGTGAAGAAACTAACCTTGTCTTGAATTGGGAGAAGTGCCACTTTATGGTTAATGAAGGTATTGTCTTGGGGCATAAAATTTCTGACAGAGGTATTGAAGCCGACAAAGCTAAAGTTGATGCTATTGAAAAGATGTCGTGTCCCAAGGACATCAAAGGTATAAGAAGTTTCCTTGGTCATGCCGGTTTTTATAGGAGGTTCATTAAGGACTTCTCAAAAAAATTCCGTCCTCTGACTAACCTATTACGAAAAGATATTCCTTTTGTCTTTGATGATGATTGTGTAGAAGCATTGGAAATACTTAAGAAAACCTTGATTTCTGCACCTATTTTTCAGCCTCCTGATTGGAATTTACCCTTTGAAATCATGTGTGATGCTAGTGACTATGCTGTAGGTGCTGTTCTAGGACAAAGAGTTGATAAAAAAATTAAATGTTATTCTAAATGCTAGTAAAACTCTGGACAATGCCCAGAGAAATTGTGCTACTACTGAAAAGGAATTCTTAGTAGTTGTATTTGCTTGTGATAAGTTCAGACCTTATATTGTTGATTCTAAACTAACTATTCACACTGATCATGCTGCTATTAAATATCTTACGGAGAAGAAAGATGCTAAACCTAGACTTATTAGATGGGTTCTCCTGCTACAAGAATTTGATTTGCATATTACTGATAGAAAGGGAGCTAAGAACCCTGTTGCAGACAACTTGTCCAGGTTAGAGAATGTTCATGATGACCCACTACCTATTGATGATAGCTTTCCTGATGAACAATTAGCTATCATAAATGCTTCTCGTACTGCTCCATGGTATGCTGATTATGCTAATTACATTGTTGCTAAGTTTATACCACCTAGTTTCACATACCAGCAAAAGAAAAAGTTTTTCTATGATTTAAGACATTACTTTTGGGACGACCCACACCTTTATAAAGAAGGAGTAGATGGTGTTATTAGACGTTGTGTACCTGAGCATGAACAGGAACATATCCTATGCAAGTGTCACTCCGAGGCTTATGGAGGACACCATGCTGGAGATAGAACTGCACACAAGGTATTGCAATCCGGTTTTTATTGGATTACTCTCTTCAAGGATGACCGTAAGTTTGTCTTTTCTTGTGATGAATGTCAAAGAATTGGTAATATTAGTAGACGTCAAGAAATGCCTATGAATTATTCACTTGTTATTGAACCATTTGATGTTTGGGGCTTTGATTATATGGGACCTTTTCCTGCCTCTAATGGATATACACATATTTTAGTTGTTGTTGATTATGTTACTAAGTGGGTAGAAGCTATTCCAACTAGTAGTGCTGATCATAACACCTCTATTAAGATGCTTAAAGAAGTTATTTTTCCGAGGTTTGGAGTCCCTAGATATTTAATGACTGATGGTGGTTCACATTTTATTCATGGTGCTTTCCGTAAAATGCTTGCTAAGTATGATGTTAATCATAGAATTGCATCTCCTTATCACCCACAGTCTAGTGGTCAAGTAGAATTGAGTAACAGAGAGCTCAAATTAATTTTGCAAAAGACTATCAATAGATCTAGAAAGAATTGGTCCAAGAAACTTGATGATGCATTATGGGCCTATAGAACTGCATATAAAAATCCCATGGGTATGTCTACATATAAAATGGTTTATGGTAAAGCATGTCACTTACCTCTTGAATTAGAACATAAGGCATATTGGGCCATTAAAGAGCTCAGTTATGATTTCAAACTTGCCGGTGAGAAAAGGCTTTTTGACATTAGCTCACTTGATGAATGGAGAACCCAGGCTTATGAAAATGCCAAGCTGTTTAAAGAAAATGTTAAAAGATGGCATGATAAAAGGATACAAAAATGTGAGTTCAATGTAGGTGATTATGTATTGTTATACAACTCTCGTTTAAGATTTTTTGCAGGAAAACTTCTCTCTAAATGGGAAGGTCCTTACGTTATCGAGGAGGTCTTTTGTTCCAGTGCCATAAAAATCAACAACTTCGAAGGCACAAATCCGAAGGTGGTGAACGGTCAAAGAATCAAACATTATATCTCAGGTAATCCCATAAATGCTGAAACTAATATTATTGAAACCGTAACCCCGGAGGAATACATAAGGGACACTTTCCGGAATGTTTCAGACTTCGAAAAGGAATAGGTACGTGGTACGGTAAGTAAACCGACTCCAAAACAGTTCTAATGACATTTTTTTCTCCGTTTTGGAATATTTAAGAAAATAGGAAAATATGAAGCAGACTGGAAAGGACACGGGGATCCCACGAGGGTGGAGGCACGCCCCCTGCCTCGTGGGCACCTCGTGTACCCTCTGAACTCTGTTTTCTTGCACGATACTTCTTTTGGTCGGTAAAAATTCATTATATAATCTCCCGAAGGTTTTGGCCACCGTATCACGCAAAAATCTCTTGTTCTTATTTCAAGCTGTTTTCTGCCAGGGTTGTCAAGACCAAGCATCATGTCGTCTCCCTCCTCCTCCAATAATGAGGGCAACGATGCTTGGCTAATGAAGATAGAACTGAAGAGAGAAGAACCCGGAGAGATCAACAAGGATGATGGGATCAAGAAGGCCATGGGAGATCAAGTTCCAGCAGTAGCAGAAGAAGACATCCTTCAACCTTACCACAACCTCTTTACCCCAAAGGAGATTCAAGCTTTCAAGATGATTGAGTTAGCTCGCATTCAAAATAAGTATCTCACAAGTGAAAATATTTAGTTGAAGGAGCATATGATCGCACTCAAGGGCATTATCCGCTAATTGGAGGATCTCTTACGCTCGATGTGCGACTACCCATCATCACCAACACTTCTTCATCAACAAAGAAGAACTGAGCATCGGGTATGGGCATTCGCCTTGGCAACTCCCAAGCTTGGGGCAGTGCCGCGGTATCGTATCACCATCACTTTTATCTTTATCGTTTTTATTAGTTCGATCGTTTTGATAATATCTTGATCTAGTAGAATAAAGTTTTAGTATAATCTAGTTGTGAGTTTTGCTTTATGATCTTCTTATGTAATCAAGTCCGTGAGCTATATATAATAAAGATTAGTGTTGAGTCAAGGGCTTGATTATTTTGCTATTATCTTGAGGGAATAAAATAAAAGAGAATAAATAGAAAGAAATAAAGAGATCTTATGGATCTTATGGAAAGTAATAACTTCACATATAAAGAGTATGATGAATAAAAGTTGTTGAGAGTTGACAAACATAGTTTTGGTCATTGTTGCAATTAGTAGGAAGTAATAAAGAAAGAGAGGTTTTCACATATAAATATACTATCTTGGACATCTTTTATAATTGTGAGCACTCATTAAAGTATGATATGCTAAAGAGTTGACGTTGGACAAGGAAGAGAACATAATGGGTTATGCTTTCTTACATCTGAGATATATTATATTGTCATGGATCATCCAACATGTTGAGCTTGCCTTTCCCTCTCATGCTAGCCAAATTATTTGCACCAACTAGAGATACTACTTGTGCTTCCAAATATCCCTAAACCCATTTTTGCCATGAGAGTCCACCATACCTACCTATGGATTGAGTAAGATCCTTAAAGTAAGTTGTCATCGGTGCACGCAATACAAATTGCTCTCTAAATATGTATGATCTATTAATGTGGAGAAAATAAGCTTTATACGATCTTGTGATGTGGAAGAAATAAAAGCGACGGACTGCATAATAAAGGTCCATATCACAAGTGGGAATATAAAGTGACGTTCTTTTGCATTAAGATTTTGTGCATCCAACCACAAAAGCGCATGACATCCTCTGCTTCCCTCTGCGAAGGGCCTATCTTTTATTCTTGTCTTATACTTCATGCAAAGAGTCATGGTGATATTCACCTTTCCTTTTTACATTTTATCCTTTGGCAAGCACAATGCGTTGGAAGGATCCTGATATATATAGCTAATTGGATGTGAATTTTCATGAACTATTATTGTTGACATTACCCTTGAGGTAAAAAGTTGGGAGGCAAAACTATAAGCCCCTATCTTTCTTTGTGTCCGATTAAAACTTCATACCCATAAATATTGCGTGAGTGTTAGCAATTATGAAATACTAAATGATAGTTGAGTATGTGGACTTGCTGAAAAGCTCTTATATTGACTCTTTCCTATGTTATGATAAATTGCAATTGCCTCAATGACTGAGATTAGAGTTTGTTGGTTCTCAATGAAGTTTATGATTCATACTTGAAATTGTGATTGAATTGTTACTTTAGCATAAGAGATCATATGACAATATATATATGTTGTTGTTCTAAGAATGATCATGATGCCCTCATGTCCGTATTTTATTTTTATCGACACGTTTATCTCCAAACATGTGGACATATTTTTAGATTTCGGCTTTCGCTTGAGGACAAGCGAGATCTAAGCTTGGTGGAGTTGATACGTCCATTTTGCATCATGCTTTAATATCGATATTTATCGCATTATGGGCTGTTATTACACATTATGTCACAATACTTATGCCTATTCTCTCTTATTTTACAAGGTTTACATGAAGAGGGGGAATGCCGGCAGCTGGAATTCTGGGCTGGAAAAGGAGCAAATATTAGAGACCTATTCTGCACAGCTCCAAAAGTCATGAAACTTCACGGAAGTTGTTTTTGGAATTAATAAAAAATACTAAGCGAAGGAAGTACCAGGCGGGGCCCACACCCTGGCCACGAGGGTGGGGGCGCGCCCTACCCCCTGGGCGCGCCCCCTGCCTCATGGGCCCCTGATGGCCCTTCGATGCCCATCTTTGGCTATATGGAGTCTTTCGTCGAGAAAAAAAATCAGAAGCAAGCTTTCGGGAAGAAACTCCGCCGCCACGAGGCGGAACCTTGGCAGAACCAATCTAGGGCTCCGGCGGAGCTGTTCTGCCGGGGAAATTTCCCTCCGGGAGGGGGAAATCATCACCATCGTCATCACCAAAGATCCTCTCATCATGAGGGGGTCAATCTCCATCAACATCTTCACCAGCACAATCTCATCTCAAACCCTAGTTCATCTCTTGTATCCAATCTTTGTATCCAAACCTCAGATTGGTACCTGTGGGTTGCTAGTAGTGTTGATTACTCCTTGTAGTTGATGCTAGTTGGTTTACTTGGTGGAAGATCATATGTTCAGATCCATTGTGCATATTAATACCCCTCTGATTATGAACATGAATATGCTTTGTGAGTAGTTACGTTTGTGCCTGAGGACATGGGAGAAGTCTTGCTATAAGTAGTCATGTGAATTTGGTATTCGTTCGATATTTTGATGAGATGTATGTTGTCATCCCTCTAGTGGTGTCATGTGAACGTCGACTACATGACACTTCACCATTGTTTGGTCCTAGAGGAGGCATTGGGAAGTAATAAGTAGATGATGGGTTGCTAGAGTGACAGAAGCTTAAACCCTAGTTTATGTGTTGCTTCGTAAGGGGCTGATTTGGATCCATATGTTTCATGCTATGGTTAGGTTTACCTTAATACTTCTGTTGTAGTTGCGGATGCTTGCAATGGGGGTTAATAATAAGTGGGATGCTTGTCCAAGTAAGGACAGTACCCAAGCACTGGTCCACCCACATATCAAATTATCAAAGTACCGAACGCGAATCATATGAACGTGATGAAAACTAGCTTGACGATAATTCCCATGTGTCCTCGGGAGCGCTTTCCTTCATATAAGAGTTTTTCCAGGCTTGTCCTTTGCTACAAAAAGGATTGGGCCATCTTTTTGCACCTTATTTACTTTTATTACTTGCTACTTGTTACAAATTACCTTATCACAAAACTATCTGTTACCGATAATTTCAGTGCTTGCAAATAATACCTTACTGAAAACTCCTTATCATTTCCTTCTGCTCCTCGTTGGGTTCGACACTCTTACTTATCGAAAAGGCTATGATAGATCCGCTACACTTGTTGGTCATCAGCATGGAGTTTCTTCATGCACTTTACACCAATATGACCTAAACGGCAGTGCCACTAGTATTTTGCACTATCATTATCAACTTTGCATCTTTTGGCATCAATACCATGAATATGTGCATCACTATGATCGAGATTCAATAAACCATTCACCTTGGGTGTATGACCACAGAAGGTTTTATTCATGTAAATAGAATAGCAATTATTCTTTGACTTAAATGAATAACCGTATTGCAATACATGATCCAATCATATTATGCTCAATGCAAACACCAAATAACATTTATGTTAGGTTCAACACTAATCCCAAAGGTAAAAGGAGTGTGCGATGGTGATCTTATTAACCTTTGGAATCATTTCCAACACACATCGTCACCTCGCCCTCAACTAGTCTTTGTTCATTTTGTAACTCCTGTTTCTAGTTACTAATCATAGCAAATGAACCAGTATCAAATACCCAGGGGCTACTATGAATACTAGTAAAGTACACATCAATAACATGTATATCATATATACTTTTGTTCACTTTGTCATCCTTCTTATCCGCCAAGTATTTGGGGCAGATCCGCTTCTAGTGACCATTTCCTTTGCAGTAGAAGCACTCAGTTTCAGGCTTGGGTCTAGCTTTGGGCTTCTTCATGGGAGTGACAACTTGCTTGCCATTCTTCTTGAAGTTCCCTTTCTTTCCCTTGCCCTTTTACTTGAAACTAGTGGTCTTGTCAACCATCAACATTTGATGCTTTTCTTGATTTCTACCTTCGTTGATTTCAGCATCACGAAGAGCTCGGGAATCATTTTCGTCATCCCTTGCATATTATAGTTCATCATGAAGTTCCAGTAACTTGGCGATAGTGAATAGAGAACTCTGTCAATCACTATCTTATATGGAATATTAACTCCCACTTGATTCAAGCGATTGTAGTACTCAGACATTCTAAGCACATGCTCACTGGTTGAGCTATTCTCCTCCATCTTGTAGGCAAAGTACTTGTCAGAGGTCTCATACCTCTTGACTCGGGCATGAGTCTAAAATACCAATTTTGGCTCTTGGAACATCTTATATGCTTCGTGGCGTTCAAAACTTTTTGAAGTCCCGGTTCTAAGCCGTAAAGCATGGCGCACTAAACTATCAAGTAGTCATCATACCGAGCTTGCCAAACGTTCATAACGTCTACATCTGCTCCTGCAATAGGTCCATCACCTAGCGGTGCATCAAGGACATAATTCTTCTGTGCAGCAATGAGGATAATCCTCAGATCACGGAGCTACTCCGCATCATTGCTACTAACATCTTTTAACATAGTTTTATCTAGGAACATATCATAAATAAAACGGGGAAGCTATACGCGAGCAATTGATCTACAACATAGATATGTAAATACTATCAGGACTAAGTTCATAATAAATTTAAGTTCAATTAATCATATTACTTAAGAACTCCCACTTAGATAGACATCCCTCTAATCATCTAAGTGATCACGTGATCCATATCAACTAAACCATGTTCGATCATCATGTGAGATGGAGTAGTTTTCAATGGTGAACATCACTATGTTGATCATATCTACTATATGATTCACGCTCGACCTTTCGGTCTCAGTGTTCCAAGGCCATATCTACATATGCTAGTCTCGTCAAGTTTAACCCGAGTATTCTGCATGTGCAAAACTGGCTTGCACCCGTTGTATGTGAACGTAGAGCTTATCACACCCGATCATCACGTGGTTGATAACCCACAAGTATAGGGGATTGCAATAGTTTTCAAGGGTAGAGTGTTCAACCCAAATTTATTGATTCGACAAAAGGGGAGCCAAAGAATATTCTCAAGTATTAGCAGCTGAGTTGTCAATTCAACCACACCTGGAAACTTAATATCCGCAGAAAAGTGTTTAGTAGCAAAATAATATGATAGTAATGGTAACAGTGGTAAAAGTAACAGTAACAGTTTTGGTTTTATAGTGATTGTAACAGTAGCAACAGAAAAGTAAATAAGCGAAGAACAATATATGAAAATCTCGTAGGCATTGGATCGGTGATGGAGAATTATGTCGGATGCGATCAATCATGCAATAGTTATAACATAGAGTGACATAAAACTAGCTCCAGTTCATTAATGTAATGTAGGCATGTATTCCGGATATAGTCATACGTGCTTATGGAAAAGAACTTGCATGACATCTTTTGTCCTACCCTCCCGTCGCAGCGGGGTCCTATTGGAAACTAAGGGATATTAAGGCCTCCTTTTAATTGATTACAAAACCAAAGCATTAACACTTAGTGAATACATGAACTCCTCAAACTACGGTCATCACCGGTAAGTATTCCGATTATTGTCACTTCAGGGTTAACGGATCATAACACATAATAGGTGACTATAGACTTGCAAGATAGGATCAATAACTCTCATATATTCATGAAAACATAATAGGTTCAGATCTGAAATCATGGCACGCGGGCCCTAGTTACAAGCATTAAGCATAGCAAAGTCATAGCAACATCAATCTCAGAACATAGTGGATACTAGGGATGAAACCCTAACAAAACTAACTCGATTAAATGATAAATCTCATCCAACCCATCACCTTCCAGCAAGCCTACAATGGAATTACTCACGCGCAGCGGTGAGCATCATGAAATTGGTGATGGAGGAAGGTTGATGATGACGATGTGACGGATTCCCCTCTCTGGAGCCCCGAACGGACTCCAGATTAGCCCTCCCGAGAGAGTTTAGGGCTTGGCGGCGGCTCCGTATCGTAAAACGCGATGAATCCTTCTCTCTGATTTTTTCTCCCCAAACACGAATATATGGAGTTGGAGTTGAGGTCGGTGGAGCGTCAGGGGGCCCACGAGGCAGGGGGGTACGCCGAGGGGGGTAGGCGCGCCCCCACCCTCGTGGACAGGGTGTGGGCCCCCTGACATGGATTCTTCTTCCAGTATTTTTTATATATTCCAAAAATAATCTCCGTTGATTTTCAGGTCATTCCGAGAACTTTTACTTCTGCACAAAAATAACACCATGGCAATTCTGCTGAAAACATCATCAGTTCAGGTTAGTTCCATTCAAATCATGCAAGTTAGAGTCCAAAACAAGGGCAAAAGTGTTTGGAAAAGTAGATACGACAGAGACGTATCAGTGGTGTCTCGGCACGATGAACTGTAGCAATGGTGCATACTCAGGGAGAACACCTATACCTTGAAATTCAGTGAGAGATCATCTTATAATGCTACCGCCATACTAAGCAAAATAAGATGCATAAAGGATAAACATCACATGCAATCAAATAAGTGATATGATATGGCCATCATATTGTGCCTTTGATCTCCATCTCCAAAGCACCGTCATGATCACCATCGTCACCGGCTTGACACCTTGATCTCCATCGAAGCATCATTGTCGTCTCGCCAACTATTGCTTCTACGACTGTTGCTACCGCTTAGTGCTACGTCTTGAGCTTGCGTTGGTTTTCCCCGAAGAGGAAGGGATGATGCAGCAGAGTAGCGTAAGTATTTCCCTTAGTTTTTGAGAACCAAGCTATCAATCCAGTAGGAGCCCACGCTCAAGTCCCTCGTACCTACACAAAGCGATAGCTACTCGCAACCAACGCGATTAGGGGTTGTCAATCCCTTCACGGTCACTTACGAGAGTGGGATCTGATAGATATAATATTTTTAGTATTTTTGGTATAAATATGCAAAGTAAAAAGTAAAAGCAAAGTAAAAAAGCAAAGCAAGATTAAAGTGATGGAGATTGATATGATGAGAATAGACACGGGGGCCATAGGTTTCACTAGTGGCTTCTCTCAAGAGCATAAGTATTCTACGGTGGGTGAACAAATTACTGTTGAGCAATTGACAGAATTGAGCATAGTTATGAGAATATCTAGGCATGATCATGTATATAGGAATCACATCCGTGACAAGTAGATCAAAATGATTCAGCATCTACTACTATTACTCCACTCATCGACCACTATCCAGCATGCATCTAGAGTATTAAGTTAAAAACAGAGTAACACCTTAAGCAAGATGACATGATGTAGAGAGATAAATTCATGCAATATGAAATAAACCCCATCTTGTTATCCTCGATGGTGACGATACAATACATGCCTTGCTGCCCCTTCTGTCACTGGGTAAGGACACCGCAAGATCGAACCCAAAGCTAAGCACTTCTCCCATGGCAAGAACTACCAATCTAGTTGGCCAAACCAAACGGATAATTCGAAGAGACTTGCAAAGATAACCAATCATACATAAAAGAATCATAGAAGATTCAAATATTATTCATAGATAGACTTGATCATAAACCCACAATTCATCGGTCTCAACAAACACACCGCAAAAAGAAGATTACGTCGAATAGATCTCCACAAGAGAGGGGGAGAACTTTGTATTGAGATTCAAAGAGAGAGAAGAAGCCATCTAGCTACTAACTATGGACCTGAAGGTCCGAGGTAAACTACTCACACTTCATCGGAGGGGCTATGATGATGTAGAAGCCCTCCGTGATGACGGCCCTCTTCCGGCGGAGCTCCAGAACAGGCCCCAAGATGGGATCTCGTGGATACAGAAAGTTGCGGCGGTGGAATTAGGTTTTTGGCTTCATAGGAGGAAGAAGTACGTCGGAGGAGCAACGAGGGGCCCACGAGGCAGGGGGCGCGCCCCCACCCTCGTGACCGCCTCTTTTGTTCCTTGGAGCAGGGTCCAAGTCTCCTGGATCACGTTCGGTGAGAAAATCACGTTCCCGAGGATTTTATTCCGTTTGGACTCCGTTTGATATTCCGTTTATCTGAAACACTGAAATAGGTAAAAAACAACAATTCTGGGCTGGGCCTCCGGTTAATAGGTTAGTCCCAAAAATAATATAAAAGTTGAAAATAAAGCCCAATATAGTCCAAAACAGTAGATAATATAGCATGGAGCAATCAAAAATTATAGATACGTTGGAGACGTATCAGGCATCCCCAAGCTTAATTCATGCTCGTCCTTGAGTAGATAAATGAAAAAAAAGAATTTTTGATGCAGAGTGCTACTTGGCATAATTTCAATGCAAATCTTCTTAATTGTGGTATGAATATTCAGATTAGAAATATTCAAGACAAAAGTTTATATTGACATAAAAAATAATAATACTTCAAGCATACTAACAAAGCAATTATGTCTTCGCAAAATAACATGGCGAGAAAGTTATCCCTACAAAATCATATAGTCTGGCTATGCTCCATCTTCACCACACAAAGTATTTAAATCATGCACAACCCCAATGACAAGCCAAGCAATTGTTTCATACTCTAACTTTTTCAAAACTTTTTCAATCTTCACGCAATACATGAGCGTGAGCCATGGATATAGCAATATAGGTGGAATAGAATGGTGGTTGTGGAGAAGACAAAAAAGGAGGGGAAGATAGTCTCACATCAACTAGGCGTATCAACGGGCTATGGAGATGCCCATCAATAGATATCAATGTGAGTGAGTAGGGATTGCCATGCAATGGATGCACTAGTGGGTGTGCATCCAACTTGCTTGCTCACGAAGACCTAGGGCAATTTTGAGGAAGCCCATTATTGGAATATACAAGCCAAGTTCTATAATGTAAAATTCCCACTACTATATGAAAGTGACAACACATGAGACTCTCTATATGAAGAACATGTTGCTACTTTGAAGCACAATATATGAGACTCGCTATATCATGGTGCTACTTTGAAGCACAAGTGTGGAAAAAGGATAGTAGCATTGCCCCTTTTTATTTCTTTTTTGGGCCTTCTTTTTTTCTTTGGCCTTTCTCTTTTTTTTATTTGAGACAATGCTCTATTGAATGATTATCATCACACTTTTATTTATTTACAACTCAATGATTACAACTCGATTCTAAAACAAAGTATGACTCTATATGGATGCCTCCGACGGTGTACCGGGATATGCAATGAATCAAGAGTGACAAGTATGAAGAAATTATGAACGGTGGCTTTGCTACAAATACTTATGTCAACTACATGATCATGCTAAGCAATATGACAATGATTAATGTGTCATGATGAACTAGATGGTGGAAAGTTGCATGGAAATATATCTCGGAATGGCTATGGAAATGCCATAATAGTTAGGTATGGTGGTTGTTTTGAGGAAGGTATATGGTAGGTGTATGATACCGGCGAAAGGTGCGCGGTATTAGAGAGGCTAGCAAAGGTGGAAGGGTGAGAGTGCGTATAATCCATGGACTCAACATTAGTCATAAAGAACTCATACACTTATTGCAAAAATCTAGAAGTTATCAAAGCAAAGTATTACGCGCATGCTCCTAGGGGGATAGATTGGTAGGAAAAGACCATCGCTCGTCCCCGACCGCCACTCATAAGGAAGACAATCAACAAATAAATCATGCTCCGACTTCGTTACATAACGGTTCACCATACATGCATGCTACGGGAATCACAAACCTTAACACAAGTATTCTTTAAATTCACAACTACTCAACTAGCATGACTTTAATATTATCACCTCCATATCTCAAAACAATTATCATGCTTCAATCTTTTCTTAGTATTCAACACACTCAAAAGAAAGTTTCACAAATCTTAAATACCAAGCATATTATTATTAAGCAAATTACCATGCTATTAAGAGACTCTCAAAATGATTTAAGTGAAGCATGAGAGATCAATAGTTTCTTTAAAACAAATCCACCACCGTGCTCTAAAAGATCTAAGTGAAGCACATAGAGAAAAATTATAATGCTCAAAAGATATAAGTGAAGAACATAGAGCAAAATTATCTAGCTCAAAAGATATAAGTGAAGCACATAGAGCAAAACTACTACGCTCAAAAGATATAAGTGAAGCACATAGAGCAAAATTATCTAGCTCAATAGATATAAGTGAAGCACATAGAGTATTCTATCAAATTTTAATTCATGTATGGCTCTCTCAAAAGGTATGTACATCAAGGATGATTGTGGCATACTAAGGCACAAAGACACAGATAATACAAGACGCTCCAAGCAAAACACATATCATGTTGGTGAATAAAAATATAGCTCCAAGTAAATTACCGATGGAAGTGGACGAAAGAGGGGATGCCTTCCGGGGCATCCCCAAGCTTTGACTTTTTGGTGTCCTTGGATTATCTTGGGGGTGCCATGGGCATCCCCAAGCTTAGGTTCTTGCCACTCCTTGTTCCATGATCCATCAAAAGAATTCACCCAAAACATGAAAACTTCACAACACAAAACTCAAAATAGAAAACTCGTGAGCTCCGTTAGCGAAAGAAAACAAAAGACCACTTCAAGGTACTGTAATGAACTCATTCTTTATTTATATTGGTGTTAAACCTACTGTATTCCAACTTCTCCATGGATTATAAACTATTTTAATAACCATAGATTCATCAAAATAAGCAAACAACAGACGAAAAAATAGAATCTGTCAAAAACAGAACAGTCTGTAGTAATCTGTAGATAGCGCAAGATATGGAACCCCAAAAATTCTAAAATAAATTGCTGGACGTGAGGAATTTATCTATTAATCATATGCAAAAATAATTAACTAAATAGCACTCTTAAAATAAAAATGACAAGAGTTCTCCTGAGCGCTAAAGTTTCTGTTTTTTACAGCAAGTTCAACAAGACTTTCCCCAAGTCTTCCCAACGGTTCTACTTGGCACAAACACTAACTAAACAAAAAAACACAACCAAAACAGAGGCTAAATAATTTATTTATTAAATAACAGCAAGGATAAATATTGGGTTGACTCCCAACAAGTGCTTTTCTTTAAATCCTTAAAGCTAGGCATTCATAATTTCAATGATGCTCACATGAAAGACAAGAATTGAAGCACAAAGAGAGCATCACAAAACACGTGACAAACACATCTAAGTCTAACATACTTCCTATGCATAGGCATCTTATAGGCAAATAAATTATCAAGGTAAGCAAAAACTAGCATATGCAAGGAAACGGAAAGAAACAATAGCAATCTCAACATAACGAGAGGTAATTTAGTAACATGAAAAATTTCTACCACCATATTTTCCTCTCTCATAATAATTACATGTAGGATCATAATCAAATTCAACAAAATAGCTATCACATAAAAAAATTTCAACACGATCCTCATGCATGAAAAGTTGACACTCTTCCAAAATAGTGGGATTAACATTAACTAAAGTCATGACCTTTCCAAACCCACTTTTATTAAAAACTTCATAAGATTGAACATTCTCCAAATATGTGGGATCTAAAGTTGACATTCTTCCAAACCCACTTTCAATATTATTGCAAACATTATAATCAATCTCATATTCATCATGGGGTTTAAATAAATTTTCAAGATCGAAAGAAGAATCACCCCAATCATGATCAATGCAACAAGTAGAGGACATAGCAAAACTGGCATCCCCAAGCTTAGGGTTTTGCATATTATTAGCACAATTGAAATTAATAGAATTTATAATAGAATCATTGCAATCATGCTTTCTATTCAAATATCTATCGTGAATCGCTTCATGAGGTAATTCATCACACTTTTCAGATTCACGAATTTCAAGCAAAACTTCATAAAGGTAATCTAGTGCACAAAACTCGCTAGCAATTGGTTTATCATAATTGGACCTCTTAAAAAGATTAGCAAGTGGATGAGGATCCATAGATCTTAGGTTCTCTGTTTAGTAATAAATAAACAAATATTCTAACCATATGAGCAAACAAAAAGCAAACGGGCAAAAAGAGGCAAATAGAGAGGGAGGATAGAGAGAGAGGGCGAATAAAACGACAAGGATGAATTGGGGGGAGAGGAAAACGAGAGGCAAATGGCAAATAATGTAATGTGAGAGATAGGGATTGTGATGGGTACTTGGTATGTTGACTTTTGCGTAGACTCCCCGGCAACGGCGCCAGAAATGAGCTTAGTTGACGGGGTGTGTTAGTGCCGCTTTCCTTGCCTCCCCGGCAACGGCACCAGAAATCCTTCTTGCTACGTCTTGAGCTTGCGTTGGTTTTCCCCGAAGAGGAAGGGATGATGCAGCAGAGTAGCGTAAGTATTTCCCTCAGTTTTTGAGAACCAAGGTATCAATCCAGTAGGATCCCACGCTCAAGTCCCTCATACCTGCACAAAGCGAGAGCTACTCGCAACCAACGCGATTAGGGGTTGTCAATCCCTTCATGGTCACTTACGAGAGTGAGATCTGATAGATATAATATTTTTGGTATTTTTGGTATAAAGATGCAAAGTAAAAAGTAAAAGCAAAGTAAAAGCAAAGCAAGATTAAAGTGATGGAGATTGATATGATGAGAATAGACTTGGGGGCCATAGGTTTCACTAGTGGCTTCTCTCAAGAGCATAAGTATTCTACGGTGGGTGAACAAATTATTGTTGAGCAATTGACAGAATTGAGCATAGTTATGAGAATATCTAGGCATGATCATGTATATAGGCATCACGACCGTGACAAGTATATCGAAATGATTCTGCATCTACTAATATTACTCCACTCATCGACCGCTATCCAGCATGCATCTAGAGTATTAAGTTAAAAACAGAGTAACGCCTTAAGCAAGATGACATGATGTAGAGAGATAAATTCCTGCAATATGAAATAAACCCCATCTTGTTATCCTAGATGGCAACGATACAATACGTGCCTTGCTGCCCCTTCTGTCACTGGGTAAGGACACCGCAAGATCGAACCCAAAGCTAAGCACTTCTCCCATGGCAAGAACTACCAATCTAGTTGGCCAAACCAAACGGATAATTCGAAGAGACTTGCAAAGATAACCAATCATACATAAAAGAATTCAGAGAAGATTCAAATATTATTCATAGATAGACTTGATCATAAACCCACAATTCATCGATCTCAACAAACACACCGCAAAAAGAAGATTACATCGAATAGATCTCCATAAGAGAGGGGGAGAACTTTGTATTGAGATTCAAAGAGAGAGAAAAGAAGCCATCTAGCTACTAACTATGGACCCAAAGGTCTGAGGTAAACTACTCACACTTCATCGGAGGGGCTATGATGATGTAGAAGCCCTTCGTGATGACGACCCTCTTCCGGCGGAGCTCTAAAACAGGCCCCAAGATGGGATCTCGTGGATACAGAAAGTTGCGGCGGTGGAATTAGGTTTTTGGCTCCGGTTCTGATCGTTTGGGGGTACGTGTGTATATAGGAGGAAGAAGTATGCCGAAGGAGCAACGAGGGGCCCACAAGGCAGGGGGCGCGCCCCCCACCCTCGTGACCGCCTCTTTTGTTCCTTGGAGCAGGGTCCAAGTCTCCTGGATCACGTTCGGTGAGAAAATCACGTTCCCGAGGATTTTATTCCGTTAGGACTCTGTTTGATATGCCATTTATCTGAAACACTGAAATAGGCAAAAAAACAACAATTCTGGGATGGGCCTCCGGTTAATAGGTTGGTCCCAAAAATAATATAAAAGTGGAAAATAAAGCCCAATATAGTCCAAAACAGTAGATAATATAGCATGGAGCAATCAAAAATTATAGTTACGTTGGAGACGTATCGCTTAGTGATAAAGTAAAGCAATTACATGGCGTTTGCATTTCATACAATAAAGCGACAACCATATGGCTCCTTCTAGTTGCCAATAACTATTACAAAACATGATCATCTCATACAACAATTTATATATCATCACGTCTTGACCATATCACATCACGGCAAGCCCTGCAAAAGCAAGTTAGACGTCCTCTACTTTGTTGTTGCAAGTTTTATGTGGCTGCTACGGGCTTCTAGAAAGAACCGTTCTTACCTACGCATCAAAACCACAATGATTTTTCGTCAAGTGTGTTGTTTTAACCTTCAACAAGGACCGGGCATAGTCAAACTCGATTCAACTAAAGCTGGAGAAACAGACACCCACTAGCCACATGTGTGCGAAGCACGTCGGTAGAACCAGTCTCATGAACGCGGTCATGTAACGTCGGTCTGGGCCGCTTCATACAACAATACCGCCGAATCAAAGTAAGACGTTCCTGGTAAGCGGTATGACTATTATCGCCCACAAATCTTTGTGTTCTACTCGTGCATATAACATCTACGCATAGACCTGGCTTGGATGCCACTGTTGGGGAACATAGTATTTCAAAAAAATCCTACAATCACGCAATATCTATCTAGGAGAAGCATAGCAACGAGTAGGGAGAGTGTGTCCACATACCCTCGTAGACCAAAAGCGGAAGCGTTTAGTAACGCGGTTGATGTAGTTGAACGTCTTCGCGATCCAACCGATCCAAGTACCGAACGTACGGCAACTCCACGATATGCACACGTTCAGCTCGGTGACGTCCCTCGAACTCTTGATCCAGTTGAGGCCAAGGGAGAGTTCCGCCAGCACGACGGCATGGTGATGGTGGTGATGAAGTTATCGGCGCAGGGCTTCGCCTAAGCACTAAGACGATATGACCGAGGTGTGTAACTGTGGAGGGGGCCACCGCACATGGCTAAAAGATCATCTTGTGTCTCTTTGGGGTGCCCCCTGCCTCTGTATATAAAGGAGGGAGAGGCAGCCGACCCTAGGGGGCGCGCCAAGGTGTGGAGTAGGAAAGGGGGGAGGGAGAAGGAGAAGGAAAGGGGGGCGCACGAGCCACTTGTGGGCTGGTGTGCTTCACTCTTATGGCCCATAAGGCCCATAACTTCTCCCGGGGGGTTCCGGTAACCTCCCGGTACTTCGGAAAAATGCCTGAACCACTCGGAACCATTCCGATGTCCAAATGCAGCCTTCCAATATATGAATCTTTACCTCTCGACCATTTTGAGACTCCTCGTCACAAACTTCGTTACATCAAATCACATAGCTCATAATACAAATCGTCATCGAACTTTAAGCGTGCGGACCCTACGGGTTCGAGAACTATGTAGGCATGACCGAGACACATCTCTGGTCAATAACCAATAGCGGAACCTGGATGCTCATATTGGTTCCTACATATTCTACGAAGATCTTTATTGGTCAAACTGCATAACAACGTACGTTGTTCCCTTTGTCATCAGTATGTTACTTGCCCGATATTCGGTTGTCGGTATCATCATACCTAGTTCAATCTCGTTACCGGCAAGTCTCTTTACTCGTTTCGTAATGCATCATCCCGTGACTAACTCATTAATCATATTGCTTGCAAGGCTCATAGTGATGTGCATTACCGAGAGGGCCCAGTACCTCTCCGATACACAGAGTGACAAATCCTAATCTCGATCTATACCAATTCAACAAACACCATTGGAGACACCTGTAGAGCATCTTTATAATCACCCAGTTACGTTGTGATGTTTGATAGCACACAAGGTGTTCCTCCGGTATTCGGGAGTTGCATAATCTCATAGTCTGAGGAACATGTATAAGTCATGAAGAAAGCAATAGCAATAAACTAAAAGATCAGAGTGCTAAGCTAACGGATGGGTCTTGTCCATCACATCATTCTCTAATGATGTGATCACGTTCATCAAATGACAACACATGTCTATGGCTAGGAAACTTAACCATCTTTGATTAACGAGCTAGTTAAGTAGAGGCATACTAGGGACACTTTGTTTGTCTATGTATTCACACATGTACTAAGTTTCCAGCTAATACAATTTTAGCATGAATAATAAACATGTATCATGATATAAGGAAATATAAATAAAAACTTTATTATTGCCTCTAGGGAATATTTCCTTCAATGGTGGACTCATATGGCAAAACTGGGTTTAAAGATTTTGGATTCACAAGTAGTATTCCTACTTAGTACAAGTGAAATCTAGCAAAAAGATTGAGAAGCATCCAACCAAGAAATGAAAAATCACATAACGAGCATTAAGCGTAACTAGCACCGAATAATGCACCACAAGTATGATGTAACTTTATTGCATAACTATTGACTTTTGTGCTTGCATAGGGAATCACAGACCTTAACACCAATATTTTTACTAAAGCACAATTACTCACCAACATGACTCACATACCACTCTCAACATATCTCAAAACTATTACAAGAATCAAGTTTATTTTTTTCCAGTGATCTTCATGAAAGTTTTTATTATATCCCTCTCGAATATATATCACTTTGGGACTATTTTCATATGTTGCAATTACTTTTGGCAAGCTCAAACAAATCTAAGTGAAGAACATGAGCATAAAAAATTCATCTCTCATAATACTATAAGTGAAGCATGAGAGGATTTCTTCAAAAAAATTACCAACTCTCAAATAAATCTAAGTGAAGCATGAGAGCGTTTCATAAAAAATATTAAAGCAAACCATGCTCAAAAAGATATAAGTGAAGCACTTGAGCAATTCCATAGCTAAAAATTTTAAGTGAAGCATAAAGAGCAATTCTAATAAATCATAGCATATTTTTTCTCTCTCAAATAGGTGTCTCCAGCAAGGATACTAGTGGCAAACTAAAAAGCAAAACAATCAAATACTCATATAATACAAGATGCTCCAAGCAAAACTCATGATATGTGACGAATAAAAATATAGCTCCAAGTAAAATATCGATGGTCGTTAGAAGAAAGACCCCAAGCTTAGTTGCCTGTTTCTCCTTGAGTATTGACTTGGGGTGCCATGGGGCATCCGCAAGCTTAGGCTCTTCTTACTCATTATTCCTTCATCCATCGTGATCACACCCAAAACTTGAAAACTTCAATCACACAAAACTCAACAAAAACCTTCACGAGATCCGTTAGTATAACAAAGCAAATCACCACTCTAGTTACTGTTGCAAACCCATTCATATTTTATTTTTGCATTATATCTACTGTATTCCAACTTTGCTATGGTTTATAACCCCAACAAAGTCCATAGATTCACCAAAAAAAGCACACAACGCAAAGAAAAATAGTATCTGTCAAAAACAAACAGTCTGTAGCAATCTGAAAACTTCATATACTTCCGTAACTCCAAAATTCTGAAACATTAGGACAACGTAGGCAATTTTTATATCAATCTTGTGTGCAAATTTCAGAATTTTATCACTGTCGTGGAATTGACACGGCAGATGTCCTAGAGCAAGGACTTAATTGTAGGGCCATCGCACTAGGAAGCTTAAAGGGGTTAATCGGGACAAAGGACACACGGGAGAGTTTTTATACTAGTTCGGCCCCTTACGATGAAGGTAAAAGCCTACGTCTAGTTGGGATTGGTATTGTTGAGGTTTCGATCTCCAAGAGGCTCAACTCGCCGGCTTGGTTCTCGACTTGGTTGTTTCTTGTCCTAAACCACCACCGGGTCGTCCCCTTATATACACAGGTTAACGCCTGGTGGCCTACAGAGTCCCGACCGGCTCATAATCGTGTCCGGCTTGGTGACTTCCTTTACATGCCTTTCTTTACAAGTCTTTCCTTACATACGGCGGTTTACAGTATCAGGCCTTAAACCGGCCCTAGGCCTTTGGGCCTTCTATGCGTTTAGTAAACTATCATCTTGAATGTTTATCAGGCTTCTTATGTAACCCATCATTAGGGCTGACCCGGCCCCTCCTGGGTGGGTCATACTGGTAGTAATATCCCCAACATTAGGCCCCAGGTTGACTTTGAACTTTGTTCTTTGTCAATCTTCAATACTTAGATGGAATTCATCCTCTGTCTGAAAACTTCTGTGACCCGCCGTGACGTCATCTTCTGAAAACACAAAAAAAAATTCATGATGTCATCTTCCAACGGATCTTTTATTTTAATACCTTCTGAGAATCGAGGCGCATGTTTAGTTGGATAATCTTTATTCGGGTCTCCTTGATTTTCGCGCCCGCCTGTTCGTGTATTTCCTTATAAATAGGCACGACCTAGGTCTTTTCCATTCTCCTCCTTCTGTCGTCTTCCTCCTCTCATTGCTTCGCTACCGCTCGAGCTCTGCCGCCGCCGCAGATCTCCTCGTCTTCTCCATCTCAGGCCGCTGCATCGACCCAACTTGTCCAGAGAAACGCGACGAACCTCCGCAGCGAATCTGCATCCGTAAGTCTCTCCTTCTCAAACTTTTTAGATCTGCATTAGAGCTTTGCGAGTTCGTCAGTGTTCTTCATCGTTCTTCAAGAACTTTCCTGGTAGTTCTTCCTCCAAAGCCTCTAGGGATCCAAAAAGGAAATATAACTCGCGCAGTAGTTGTTTGGCATCCATTTTTGATAGCCGTAGATCCCTTTTTTCTGTATAGATGCTTCGTTATAGCTGACAAACTCATTTGTACTAGATATTTAGGTCTAGAATATTTTTCTTTTCAGAACAGCCATTTGATCCAAAATCATAATGACAGCTTGGTAAAACTTGTTTATGCCAACACTTAGCTGAATCTGCTTTCTGAGAAAATCAGTAGTCATGGCGGCTTACTGCTCCGGCTTTCTTTTCCCTATATGTCATTAGCCCTTAGTTAAACCACCATTACTTGTTTTATATCCGACCGTAAACTGAACCGGCATGTTGTTATTTCTTTTTCAGTTCTTTGCACATCATGCCGTCAAAGACACCCACCCTTTGTAACTGGGTCCCGTCATCCATAACTGAGGAACGGTTAAAAGAGTTCTTCCTCATTGGGTTTCTACCTTCAAAAAATGTCATGTCTTATCGTGCTCCTGACCCGGAGGAAGAACGCCCCAATCCAAAAGACAAAGAAGTGATTGTCTTCACTGACCATATGAACCGTGGCTTCTCACCGCCCGGTTCAAAATTCTTCAGAGAGGCCCTTCATTTTTTTCAAACTCCATCCTCAGGATCTTGGACCCAATTCCATATCTAATATTTGTAATTTCCAAGTGCTTTGTGAGGTGTATCTTCAACAAGAGCTAACCATAGAGCTGTTTAGAGAGTACTTTTATCTGAATCGGCAGAACGAATGCACCAACGGTCCCAGCTTAGAACTTGGAGGCATCTCAATTCAGCGCCGTCAGGGTGCTGTCTTCCCTCTCATAGTTTTACCAAGTCACCCAAAGGACTGGAACCAAACTTGGTTTTACTGTCAGGATATCTCTCCAGCAAACGAGAAGCCGCTGCCGGGTTACCGCCCCGGTCGTCTTGACTCCAAATTCACCCTTCCGGATAAACTCACCGTTGCTGAACGCAAGAGGCTGCTTCCATCCATCAGAAAAATCAACGCTTTGTTGGGGAACAGTTTAACCGGAGTAGATCTGACCCGTTGCTGGATCTCATGGCGGGTTATTCCATTAAGACATCGATCAAAACTGATGTATGAATACGGTGGAGGCCCGGGCGACTCTCTTCGTCACAACCCAGTTGAACTCACCGAAGAAGACATTGTTTCAATGTCAAACCTTTTGGTGAACGGGAAATATGAAGACTGCAGCATTGTTGGGTTAAATCCCTTCTGCAAGCTTAACCCGGTACCAGAAGTAAGTATATTCTGATCTCTTTTCCTTTGTGTTTTGCCCAGCTATACTACTTTAGCACTGATCTTTCTTCTTGTCTTTGCAGGTCAATTCTGACTTTTGGAAGGTGAAATATGACCACGAGGCTGAAGGAAATATGCCCTAGAGGCAATAATAGAGTTATTATTTATTTCCTTATTTCATGATAAATGTTTATTATTCATGCTAGAATTGTATTAATCGGAAACATGATACATGTGTGAATACATAGACAAACAGAGTGTCACTAGTATGCCTCTACTTGACTAGCTCGTTGATCAAAGATGGTTATGTTTCCTAGCCATAGACATGAGTTGTCATTTGATTAACGGGGTCACATCATTAGGAGAATGATGTGATTGACTTGACCCATTCCGTTAGCTTAGCACTTGATCATTTAGTATGTTGCTATTGCTTTCTTCATGACTTATACATGTTCCTATGACTATGAGATTATGTAACTCCCGTTTACCGGAGGAACACTTTGTGTGCTACCAAACGTCACAACGTAACCGGGTGATTATAAAGGTACTCTACAGGTGTATCCGAAGGTACTTGTTGGGTTGGCGTATTTCAAGATTAGGATTTGTCACTCCGATTGTCGGAGAGGTATCTCTAGGCCCTCTCGGTAATGCACATCACTTAAGCCTTGCAAGCATTGCAACTAATGAGTTAGTTGCGGGATGATGTATTACGGAACGAGTAAAGAGACTTGCCGGTAACGAGATTGAACTAGGTATTGAGATACCGACGATCGAATCTCGGGCAAGTAACATACCGATGACAAAGGGAACAACGTATGTTGTTATGCGGTCTGACCGATAAAGATCTTCATAGAATATGTGGGAGCCAATATGAGCATCCAGGTTCCGATTTTGGTTATTGACCGGAGACGTGTCTCGGTCATGTCTACATAGTTCTCAAACCCGTAGGGTCCGCACGCTTAACGTTACGATGACAGTTATATTATGAGTTTATATGTTTTGATGTATCGAAGGAGTTCGGAGTCCCGGATGAGATCGGGGACGTAATGAGGAGTCTCAAAATGGTCGAGACGTAAAGATCGATATATTGGACGACTATATTCGGACATCGGAAAGGTTCCGAGTGATTCGGGTATTTATCGGAGTACCGGAGAGTTACGGGAATTCGCCGGGGAGTATATGGGCCTTATTGGGCCATACGGGAATAGAGGAGAGAGGCCAAAAGGAAGGAGGCGTGCGCCCCCCCCCCCTCTGGTCCGAATTGGACAAGGGGTGCAGCCCCCTTTTCTTTCTTCCTCTCCTCCTCTTTCCTTCTCTCCTACTCCAACAAGGAAAGGAGGAGTCCTACTCCCGATGGGAGTAGGACTCCCCCCTTGGTGAGCCCTCCTCCTAGGCCGGCTGCCTTCCCCCTTGCTCCTTTATATACGGGGGCAGGGGGCACCCCATGGACACAACAATTGATCAATTTGATCTTTTAGCCGTGTGCGGTGCCCCCCTCCACCATAGTTCACCTTGATAATACTTTAGCGGTGCTTAGGCGAAGCCCTGTATTGGTAGAACATCAAAATCATCACCACGCCGTCATGCTGACGAAACTCTCCCTCAACACTCGGCTGGATCGGAGTTCGAGGGACGTCATCGGGCTGAACGTGTGCTGGACTCGGAGGTGCCGTGCGTTCGGTACTTGATCGGTCGGATCATGAAGACGTATGACTACATCAACCGCGTTGTGCTAACGCTTCCGCTTTCGGTCTACAAGGGTACGTGGACAACACTCTCCCCTCTCGTTGCTATGCATCACCATGATCTTGCGAGTGCCTAGGATTTTTTTTGAAATTACTACGTTCCCCAACAGTGGCATCCGAGCCTGTTTTTATGCGTAGATGTCATATGCACGAGTAGAACACAAGTGAGTTGTGGGTGATATAAGTCATACTGCTTACCAGCATGTCATACTTTGGTTCGGCGGTATTGTTGGATGAAGCGGCCCGGACCGACATTACGCGTACGCTTACGCGAGACCGGTTCTCCCGACGTGCTTTGCACAAAGGTGGCTAGCGGGTGACAGTTTCTCCAACTTTAGTTGAACCAAGTGTGGCTACGCCCGGTCCTTGCGAAGGTTAAAACAACACCAACTTGACAAACTATCATTGTGGTTTTGATGCGTAGGTAAGAACGGTTCTTGCTAAGCCCATAGCAGCCACGTAAAATTTGCAACAACAAAGTAGAGGACGTCTAACTTGTTTTTGCAGGGCATGTTGTGATGTGATATGGTCAAGACGTGATGCTATATTTTATTGTATGAGATGATCATGTTTTGTAACCGAGTTATCGGCAACTGGCAGGAGCCATATGGTTGTCGCTTTATTGTATGCAATGCAATCGCCCTGTAATGCTTTACTTTATCACTAAGCGGTAGCGATAGTCGTAGAAGCATAATATTGGCGAGACGACAACGATGCTACGATGGAGATCAAGGTGTCGCACCGGTGACGATGGTGATCATGACGGTGCTTCGGAGATGGAGATCACAAGCACAAGATGATGATGGCCATATCATATCACTTATATTGATTGCATGTGATGTTTACCTTTTTATGCATCTTATCTTGCTTTGATTGACGGTAGCATTATAAGATGATCCCTCACTAAATTGCCAAAGTATAAGTGTTCTCACTGAGTATGCACCGTTGCGAAAGTTCTTCATGCTGAGACACCATGTGATGATCGGGTGTGATAGGCTCTACGTTCAAATACAACGGGTGCAAAACATTTGCACACGCGGAATACTCAGGTTAAACTTGACGAGCCTAGCATATAACAGATATGGCCTCGGAACACTGAGACCGAAAGGTCGAGCGTGAATCATATAGTAGATATGATCAACATAGTGATGTTCACCATTGAAACTACTCCATCTCACGTGATGATCGGACATGGTTTAGTTGATATGGATCACGTGATCACTTAGAAGATTAGAGGGATGTCTATCTAAGTGGGAGTTCTTAAATAATATGATTAATTGAACTTTAATTTATCATGAACTTAGTGGTGGTAGTATTAGCATATCTATGTTGTAGATCAATAGCTCACGTTTTGCTCCCATGTTTTATTTTGATATGTTCCTAGAGAAAGCTAAGTTGAAAGATGTTAGTAGCAATGATGCGGACTTGGTCTGTGATCTGAGGATTAACCTCATTGCTGCACAGAAGAATTATGTCCTTGATGCACCGCTAGGTGACAGACCTATTGCAGGAGCAGATGCAAACGTTAGGAACGTTTGGCTAGCTCAAAATGATGACTACTTGATAGTTTAGTGCACCATGATTAACGGCTTAGAATCGGGACTTCAAAGACATTTTGAACGTCATGGACCATATGAGATGTTCTAGGAGTTGAAGTTAATATTTCAAGAAAATACCCGAGTTGAGAGATATGAAGTCTCCAACAAGTTCTATAGCCAAAAGATGGAGGAGAATAGCTCAAGCAGTGAGCATGTGCTCAGATTGTCTGGGTACTACAATCGCTTGAATCAAGTGGGAGTTAATCTTCCAGATAAGATAATGATTGACAGAATTCTCTAGTCACCATCACCAAGTTACTAGAACTTCGTGATAAAACTATAATATGCAAGGGATAACGGAAACGATTCCCAAGCTCTTTGTGATGCTGAAATCGACGAAGGTAGAAATCAAGAAAAGCATCAAGTGTTGATGGTTGACAAGACCACTAGTTTCAAGAAAAGGGCAAAGGGAAGAAGGGGAACTTCAAGAAGAACGGCAAGCAAGTTGCTGCTCAAGTGAAGAAGCCCAAATTTGGACCTAAGCCTGAGACTAAGTGCTTCTACTGCAAAGGGATTGGTCACTGGAAGCGGAACTACCCCAAGTATTTGGCGGATAAGAAAGGATGGCAAAGTAAACAAAGGTATATTTGATATACATGTTATTGATGTGTACTTTAGTAGTGTTCATAGCAACCCCTCGGTATTTGATACTGGTTCAGTTGCTAAAAAGTAGTAGCTCAAAACGGGAGTTGCAGAATGAACAGAGACTAGTTAAGGGTGAAGTGACGATGTGTGTTGGAAGTGGTTCCAAGATTGATATGATCATCATCGCACACTCCCTATACTTTCGGGATTAGTGTTGAACCTAAATAAATGTTATTTGGTGTTTGCGTTGAGCATGAACATGATTTGATCATGTTTATTGCAATACAGTTATTCATTTAAGTTAGAGAATAACTGTTGTTTTGTTTACATGAATAAAACCTTATATGGTTACACACCCAATGAAAATGGTCCATTGGATCTCGGTCGTAGTGATACACATATTCATAATATTGAAGCCAAAAGATGCAAAGTTAACAATGATAGTGCAACTTATTTGTGGCACTGCCGTTTAGGTCATATTGGTGTAAAGCGCATGAAGAAACTCCATGCTGATGGGCTTTTGGAATCACTTGATTACGAATCACTTGATGCTTGCGAACCATGCCTCTTGGGCAAGATGACTAAAACTCCGTTCTCTGGAACAATGGAGCAAGCAACTGTCTTATTGGAAATAATACATACTGATGTATGCAATCTGATGAGTGTTGAGGCTCGCGGCGGGTATCGTTATTTTATGACCTTCACAGATGATTTGAGTAGATATGGGTATATCTACTTGATGAAACACAAGTCTGAAACTTTTAAAAAGTTCAAAGAATTTCAGAGTGAAGTGGAGAATCATCGTAACAAAAATAAAAGTTTCTACGATATGATCGCAGAGATAAAATATTTGAGTTACGAGTTTGGCCTTCAGTTAAAACAATGTGAAATAGTTTCACTACTCACGCCACCTGGAACACCACAGTGTAATGGTGTGTCCGAACATCGTAACCGTACTTTATTAGATATGGTGCGATCTATGATGTCTCTTACTGATCTACCACTATCATTTTGGGGTTATGCATTAGAGACAGTTGCATTCACGTTAAATAGGGCACCATCTAAATCCGTTGAGACGACACTGTATGAACTATGGTTTGGCAAGAAACCTAAGCTGTCGTTTCTTAAAGTTTGAGGTTGCAATGCTTATGTGAAAAAATTTCAACCTGATAAGCTCAAACCCAAATTGGAGAAGTGCGTCTTCATAGGATACCCAAAACAAAATGTTGGGTACACCTTCTATCACAGATCCGAAGGCAAGATATTCGTTGCTGAGAATGGATCCTTTCTAGAGAAGGAGTTTTTCTTGAAAGAAGTGAGTGGGAGGAAAGTAGAACTTGATCAGGTAACTATATCTGCTCCTTTATTGGAAAGTAGTTCATCACAGAAATCTGTTCCTGTGACTACTACACCAATTAGTGAAGAAGCTAACGATGATGATTATGTAACTTCAGATCAAGTTACTACCGAACCTCGTAGGTAAACTAGAGTGAGATCCGCACCAGAGTGGTACGGTAATCCTGTTCTAGAGGTCATGTTACTTGACCATGATGAAACTATGAACTATGAGGAAGCGATGATGAGCCTAGATTTCGCGAAATGGCTTGAGGCCATGAAATCTGAGATGGGATCCATGTATGAGAACAAAGTGTGGACTTTGGTGGACTTGCTCGATGATCGGCAAGCCATTAAGAATAAATGGATCTTCAAGAGGAAGACGGACGCTGATAGTAGTGTTACTATCTACAAAGCTAGAATTGTCGCAAAAGGTTTTTTGACAAGTTCAAGGTGTTGACTACGATGAGAGTTTCTCACTCGTATCTATGCTTAAGTCTGTCCGAATCATGTTAGCAATTGCCGCATTTTATGAAATCTGGCAAATGGATAAACAAAACTACATTCCTTAATGGATTTATTAAAGAAGATTTGTATATGATGCAACCAGAAGGTTTTGTCAATCCTAAAGGTGCTAACAAAATATGCAATCTCCAGCGATCCATCTATGGACTAGTGCAAGCATCTCGGAGTTGGAATACACGCTTTGATAAGTTGATCAAAGTATAGTTTTATATAGACTTGCGGTGAAGCCTGTATTTACAAGAAGGTGAGTGAGAGCACTACAACATTTCTGATAAGTATATGTGTATGACATATTGTTGATCGAAAATAATGTAGAATTATTCTGCAAAGCATAAAGGAGTGTTTTAAAGGAGTTTTTCAAAGAAAGACCTCGGAGAAGCTGCTTAGATATTGAGCATCAAGATCTATAGAGATAGATCAGGACGCTTGATAAGTTTTTTCAATGAGTACATACCTTGACAAGATTTTGAAGTAGTTCAAAATGGAACAGTCAAAGAAAGAGTTTCTTGCCTGTGTTACAAGGTGTGAAATTGAGTAAAGACTCAAAACCCGACCACGGCAGAAGATAGAAAGAGAATGACACCATTCCCTGTGCCTCAGCCACATGTTCTATAAAGTATGCCATGCTGTGTACCAGATCTATTGCATACCCTACCACTGAGTTTGGCAAGGGAGTACAATAGTGATCTAGGAGTAGATCACTGGACAGCGGTCAAAATTATCCTTAGTGGAATAAGGATATGTTTCTCGATTATGGAGGTGACAAAAGGTTCGTCGTAAAAGGGTTACGTCGATACAAGTTTTGGCACTGATCCAGATGACTCTAAGTATTCATCTAGATACATATTGAAAGTGGTAGCAATTATCTAAAGTAGCTCCGTGCAGAGCATTGTAGACATAGAAACATGCAAAATACATATGGATCTGAATGTGACAGACCCGTTGACTAAACTTCTCTCACAAGGAAAACATGATCACACCTTAGTACTCTTTGGGTGTTAATCACATAGCGATGTGAACTAGATTATTGACTCTAGTAAACCCTTTGGGTGTTGGTCACATGACGATGTGAACTATGGTGATGTGAAATATTGGTGTTAAATCACATGGTGATGTGAACTAGATTATTGACTCTAGTGTAAGTGGGAGACTGAAGGAAATATGCCCTAGAGGCAATAATAAAGTTATTATTTATTTCCTTATTTCATGATACATGTTTATTATTCATGCTAGAATTGTATTAACCGGAAACATGATACATGTGTGAATACATAGACAAACAAAGTGTCACTAGTATGCCTCTACTTGACTAGCTCGTTGATCAAAGATGGTCATGTTTCCTAGCCATAGACATGAGTTGTCATTTGATTAACGAGGTCACATCATTAGGAGAATGATGTGATTGACTTGACCCATTCCGTT
Source organism: Triticum dicoccoides (assembly GCF_002162155.2). NCBI lineage: Eukaryota > Viridiplantae > Streptophyta > Magnoliopsida > Poales > Poaceae > Triticum > Triticum dicoccoides. The sequence goes on along the minus strand of NC_041386.1, from coordinate 472,407,835 downwards.
AGCTTAGCACTTGATCGTTTAGTATGTTGCTATTGCTTTCTTCATGACTTATACATGTTCCTATGACTACGAGATTATGCAACTCCCGTTTACCGGAGGAACACTTTGCATGCTACCAAAAGTCACAACGTAACCGGGTGATTATAAAGGTACTCTATAGGTTTCTCCAAAGGTACTTGTTGGGTTGGCGTATTTCGAGATTAGGATTTGTCACTCTGATTGTCAGAGAGGTATCTCTGGGCCCTCTCGGTACTGCACATCACTTAAGCCTTGCAAGCATTGCAACTAATGAGTTAGTTGTGGGATGATGTATTACGAAACGAGTAAAGAGACTTGCCGGTAACGAGATTGAACTAGGTATTGAGATACCGACGATCGAATCTCGGGCAAGTAACATACCGATGACAAAGGGAACAACATATGTTGTTATGCGGTCTGACCGATAAAGATCTTCATAGAATATGTGGGAGCCAATATGAGCATCCAGGTTCCGCTATTGGTTATTGATCGGAGACGTGTCTCGGTCATGTCTACATATTTCTCGAACCCGTAGGGTCCGCACGCTTAACATTATGATGGCAGTTATATTATGAGTTTATATGTTTTGATGTACCGAAGGAGTTTGGAGTCCCGGATGAGATCGGGGACATGACGAGGAGTCTCGAAATGGTCGAGACGTAAAGATCGATATATTGGACAACTATATTCGGACATCGAAAAGGTTCCGAGTGATTCGGGTATTTATCGGAGTACCGGAGAGTTACGGGAATTCGCCGGTGAGTATATGGGCCTTATTGGGCCATACGGGAATAGAGAAGAGAGGCCAAAAGGAAGGAGGCGCGCGCCCCCCCTCTGGTCCGAATTGGACAAGGGGTGCAGCCCCCATTTCCTTCTTCCTCTCCTCCTCTTTCCTTCTCTCCTACTCCAACAAGGAAAGGAGGAGTCCTACTCCTGGTGGGAGTAGGACTCCCCCCTTGGTGCGCTCTCCTCCTAGGCCGGTCGCCTCCCCCCTTGCTCCTTTATATACGGGGGCAGGGGGCACCCCATGGACACAACAATTGATCAAGTTGATCTTTTAGCCGTGTGCGGTGCCCCCCTCCACCATAGTCCACCTCGATAATACTGTAGCGGTGCTTAGGCGAAGCCCTGCATCGGTAGAACATCAACATCGTCACCACGCCGTCGTGCTGACGAAACTCTCCCTCAACACTCGGCTGGATCGGAGTTTGAGGGACGTCATTGGGCTGAACGTGTGCTGAACTCAGAGGTGCCGTGCATTCGGTACTTGATCGGTCAGATCGTGAAGACGTACGACTACATCAACCGCGTTGTGCTAACGCTTCCGCTTTCGGTCTACGAGGGTACATGGACAACACTCTCCCCTCTCGTTGCTATGCATCACCATGATCTTGCGTGTGCGTAGGAATTTTTTTGAAATTACTACGTTCCCCAACAGAGACTGCCAAGAAGGCGAAAGCCGCCGCCATGAACACCAAGAAAACGACCTAGAGAATGAAGAAGAAGAAGAAGGCCACTGTTGAAGATTTAATGAAACTTGATGACACGTCTGACTCGGAGGTAGCCCTTGATTCCCTTGGCCAATTTTTTAACAATCTTATTGGCACTGATCCTTACCAGGATGATACTGGGGCCAGTCAGGCCGGGGAAGCAGAGGTAACTATCATTTCCTCCGACTCAGAGCCCTTATCAAGACACAAAGTTCGATGAGTGATCCGTAAAGTAAGGTTTTCTAACCCCTTAGCTCACTTGGATCCCAACTTTCATTTGAAAAAGAAGCAACATGAAAGCCGCCTTGAAGTTGAGATTGAAGATGAACCGGCTGTTGTCCTTCAACAGACCCCTCGGAAACGCCCAAACGAGGTTTACTTATTACTGTCCTTAACTTGTTTTGATGAATCCTGCTCCTTGTATTTCTTTTAACTTCTTTCTTTTACCTTTTCAGGCGGTGTCTTGTTCCTCAGGCGACTCATCTCAAACACAATTTCCGGCTTTCAAGACTGCTCCTGGGTAATCAGAAATCCTCTTTTCTTCCGGGTTGATCAATTGTATCTTGATGCTGACTATCCTGCAACATTTTTTCCTTAGCGGCCAGGCTAAATCCAAGAAGGCGAAGGCAGCAAAACTGGCGGAAGACCCGCCAGTACTAGCATCTGACCCGGCTAGGCCGCCTTCTCCATTAACTGTCGCCCCAGAAGACTCGCCTATTGTCAATGAAGCAAATCCTCCGGAGCCGTCCCTTGACAAAGCCACTATGAATCTTTATACAGCTGGACCGTCAAGCTCAACCGACCCGCCGTCTCCACGTGTTCAAGATGTTCAAATTACTGGGAGCCGCTTTGTTGAGCCGGGGAACCCAGCGGTGTTGGCTCGGTGCACAGCAAAGCAAGAAGCACTGGAGAGGCAGAAGGTTCACTTTGATGTAGCCAATTATGACTGTCTCAATGCCAGTGACATCTTATCCGGCTATCTCAGTCATGTACACTCCAGTCCTAAGTTTGAGATCGAGATGGTCAAGCAGCTTCAGTTGAAGTATGAGGTACGTTGTTTCCGGTTTACTAATATACCTTCAGCCCCCAAGTCTTCAGATTATGAGGGAAACAAAATAACCTGTAGGCTTAAAGTACAGTCCGAGACTTTTACCTCTGAATCTTTTGCCTGATATTGATAGAGACAAAAAACTTCACCTATAGTCCCCAAGGACCGGTTTATTTTGACCATCAATGAATCGGTACTTTAGAATTTAAAAGCATCTTCAAAATACTTAATCCTCCAATTTAACCTTGATAAATGTGCTGAACTTACATTAGCCACCAAGTGCCAAGTGTTGTTACTTTGTAAGGGACTTGGGACTTTAAATATGTTTGTATAGTCGTAAAAATTTGATTTGACACACATTAGCCCGCAAGTGTCAAGTGGTTTACTCGTAAAGTACTTTGAGACTTGAATCTTGAATTTGGATATTTGAATTTGAAACCAAGTCTTGACTTAACCGGACGTTTCACAGAATGCCTTGTCGGAATTGAACTCTCAATTGTCGGACGCAAAGACTCGCCTAGCAAGTCAAGAGTCCGAAATCAAATCTTCCACTTCCAAAATGCAAATGAGCCTTTTTGCAACGGAAAATTAGAAGACCGGCTTTGCTACCAAGGAGAAGGCTTGGGAAAATGAGTAAACACTCCTGACCCGACGAGCTGAGACAGCCGAAACAGCTCTGAAAGAAATTTCAACAGAGCTGAACAGTTTGAAGGGCCGGGTGTCTCAGATGGTCGCTGCTATCTTTGGTAAGCTGCCTAATTTGACCTTTCATATAATTTTTGCCAAACCGGAATATGATCCGCCAACTTACTCTGTTAAAAATATATGCAGGTCCGCGAAGTAAAAATCTGAGCCAAGACCGTTGATTAAACTGGAAGCAGTATACACCTTGGTTGAACAATTGTATATTGGTGCACAACGGGCTCTGGCCGCTATCTCTCCTGCAAATCAAGGCCCCAACCGGCTTAGCGATGTCCTGAAGAAGCTGTCCATCCTTCCGGCTAGATTCCAAGAAGTAAAACGCTCCTGCGCGCGAGCCGGAGCTTTGACTGCCCTAAGCCGCTCCAAGGCTTGGGTGCCAGACCTAGACCCGGCAGATGTAGCAAGAGGTTACCCTACTGTAAAGGAGGACGGGTCTCCGTTTGATCAGGATGATTTCGTAGCGTGTGTACACGAAGTCCGGCCTCAGGTGACTAGTCTTGGAGAGGACACCAATGTTGACAAGTACCAGCCGGGTTTTGATAGTGAAAATAAGAAGATGGCCACTCCTTCATACAAAGTAGCGGATCTGATCCCACCTGTGAGAGAAGATACCTTTGCTCCGGAAATTGACCCGGTCGGCCTGATTGACGACGAAGCCGAATTTGTCGCCATGAAAAGCTTTGATTGGTCAAAATCCAACTTCCAGCAAACAGAAGGTGGTGAACCGGCGAGGGAGGGACAATGATCATCTTCATAGGCTTATAAAGCCTTGTAATAACTTTAGTTGCTAAAACACTGCATGTTTGCTTATGCCATCATGCATAAAATACTTCTATGTGAATCTGCTTCCAGATGCCAATGTGTGTGTCATTTAATACTTGTCTCTGCGATATTTGAACTCTGTTCCTTGTCCTTGTTGATCCTTAGATCGCCGGGTTTAATAATCCGGGTGGTGAACTTGATAATTCAATATGTATGAAAAGTTAATACTTCTTGAGTACTCAATGATCATCATTTCTTAGTAGCTCGTACCTTTGGATCCTTGATCCACCGGCTTGAATAACCCGGGCTGCTGTGTCGTTCAATAATTGAGTCGGTGAAGAAAACCAGGCTATCTTATTTGTAATATTGAAACAACAAAAGCTAAAAGGCAAGCAACAGGTAATAAACATAATTTTAACTCTGTATTCAAAAAGATGGGGGTTTCTGATTCGAATACGATCAGTAAACCAGACCAAAGGGGTTAAGCTAAGGTTCGAATACGACCATATAGCCCCCAGTGGCTTTGGCGTTGCGCCGATCAAGAGGGTACCGACAACTATGTTCTCTTTGGTTCGAATACGACCTATGTTTGAACAAGAAGCCCCCAAATGACCTTGAGAGGTTTTTAACGACCCTGATTCGAATACGATCCAAGTCGGACTCAAAATGGGTTAAGCTATGATTCGGATACGATCAAGAAGCCCCCAAGTCAGTTTGGCCTTGAGCCGATCAAGAGGGTTACGACAGCTATGTTCTCTTTGGTTCGAATACGACCTATGTTTGAACAGGAAGCCCCCAAGTGACCTTGAGATTTTCAGCTAGATTCGGATACGATCATAAGCCGGACCAAAAAGGTTAAACTTGATTCAAATATGATCAGCTCCTTAATAGTCATTTGTAAGTAAGAAATAATAAAGATGTATAGTCTGTGAAAAGAAAAGAGACCGATGGTCTTACTTTATTGCTTATCATAGTATATACAACGTGAACGTATGTACATGTTGAGAGCCGGTGGCTCAGGTGTAATGTGGCCGAAGTTGAGCAATGTTCCATGGCCGGCGGATCTCCTCTTCCGACTTACGTGAGTCTGCATGCTCTCGAACGTCAATGAGGTAGTATGACCCATTGTTTAAATTTTTACTGACCACAAAGGGTCCTTCCCAAGGTGGGGATACCTTGTGTGCATCTGAAAGATCCTGGATGAGCCGGAGCACCAAGTCGCCTTCCTGAAAAGTCCTGGACTTAACCCGGCGGCTGTGATAACGACGCAGGTCCTGTTGATAAATTGCTGACTGCGCCGCTGCTAAGTCTCTTTCTTCATCCAACAAGTCAAGTGCATCCTCTCTGTTTTTTTCATTGTTAGCTTCAACATAAGCCGCCACACGGGGAGAGTCATGACGGATATCACTAGGCAACACTGCTTCTGCTCCATAAACCATGAAGAAGGGTGTGTAACATGTAGACCTGTTGGGCGTAGTATTGATTCTCCATAACACTGAGGGCAACTCCTCTACGCAACAACCCGGCGTTCGCTGTAAAGGAACCATAAGCCAGGGTTTTAGCCCTTTCAGAATTTCCTGATTGGCTCTCTTAGCTTGACCATTGGATTGAGGATGAGCTACAGAAGAAACATCAAGCTGGATGTTCTCGCTGACAAAACTCTTCCATAGCCCCTTGGGATAGATTAGTGCCATTGTCTGTGATAATACTGTGTGGAAAACTGAATCGGAAGATTACTTTTTTCATGAACTAAACCGCCATGGCTGCATCACATTTACTCACAGGCTCCGCCTCAACCCATTTGGTGAACTTATCAACTGCCACCAAGAGATGTGTCTTTTTATCCTTAGACATTTTGAAAGGTCCTACCATGTCAAGCCCCCAGACCACAAACGGCCAAGTGATTGGAATCATCCGGAGCTCTTGAGCCGGCACATGCGCTCATCATGCAAATTTTTGACATCCATCACATCTACTGACCAGATCTTCTGCATCAGCGTGAACCGTCAACCAGTAAAAACCGTGACGAAATGCTTTGGCCACTAAGGATTTTGACCCGGCGTGATGACCGCAATCACCTTCATGGATCTCACGAAGGATTTCTTGACCTTCTTCGGGGGAAACACATTGTTGAAACGCTCCGGAAACACTGCGATGAAATAACTCTCCATCCGAAATCGTCATGGACTTAGATCGCCGGGTTATCTGCCGAACCAGGGTTTCATCTGCTGGCAACTCTCCCCGGGTCATATAAGCCAAGAACGGCACCGTCCAATCTGGGATGACATGAAGAGCCGCTACCAACTGCGCCTCCGGGTCAGGAATCGCTAAATCTTCTTTTGTGGGCAACTTGACAGAGGGGTTATGCAAAACATCCAAAAAGGTGTTGGGCTTACGCTGAGACCCCAGCCGGCTTAAAGCATCAGCTCCTTCGTTCTTTCGACGGTCAATGTGTTCCACCTGATAACCTTTAAAATATCCTGCAACAGCATCGACCTCTCAGCGATAAGCCGCCATGAGAGGGTCTTTGGAATCCCACTTGCCAGATACCTGTTGAGCCACTAGATCTGAGTCACCAAGACATCTGACCCAGCTCAAGCTCATCTCCTTCGCCACTCGAAGACCATGGAGCAAGGCTTCATACTCTGCTGCGTTGTTAGTGCATGGAAACATCAACCGTAACACATAACAAAATTTATCACCTCGTGGGGAAGTTAATACGACTCCAGCCCCCGAGCCTTCCAATTGCCTGGATCCATCAAAATGAATAGTCCAATATGTGTTGTCCGGCTTCTCTTCTGGCATCTGCATCTCTGTCCAGTCATTGATGAAGTCAACCAGGGCTTGAGACTTAATTGCAGTACGTGGAACATACTTCAACCCATGAGACCCAAGCTCAATTGCCCACTTGGCAACTCGCCCCGTGGCTTCTCTGTTTAATTAATATAATGTCTCCCAAAGGAGCAGAGCTAACCACAGTGATTGGATGTCCCTGAAAGTAATGCTTAAGCTTCCGGCTTGCCATGAACACCCCATAAACAAGCTTCTGCCAATGTGGATATCGTTGCTTAGACTCAATTAGCACTTCACTGACATAATAAACTGGTCGCTGAACTGGATGCTCTTTGCCAGCCTCCTGGCGCTCCACCACAATAGCCACACTAACAGCCTGTGAGTTGGCAGCTACGTATAACAATAGCGGCTCTTTCTCAATTGGAGCATCCAGGACCGGCGACTCAGCCAGTTGTGCCTTCAGATTCTCAAAAGCAGCGTTCGCAGCATCGCTCCAAACAAAAACATCTATTTTCTTCATCAACTGATACAGAGGCATAGCCTTTTCCCCTAACCGGCTTACGAACCGGCTCAAAGCAGCCACACGACCCGCCAGTCACTGAACATCATTGACGCAGGTTGGTTTGGCTAGAGATGTAATTGCCTTGATTTTCTCCGGGTTAGCTTCAATACCTCGGTTAGACACCAAAAAACCCAAGAGCTTGCCGGCTGGCACTCCAAAAACACACTTGGCCGGGTTAAGCATCATTTTGTAAACCCGAAGATTATCAAAAGTCTCTTTTAGGTCTGTCACCAAGGTTTCCTCTTCCCTGGATTTTACCACTATATCATCCACATAAGCATGAACATTGCGCCCAATTTGATCGTGAAGACAATTCTGCACACACCGCTGGTAAGTCGCCTGGGCACTCTTAAGCCCAAAAGGCATAGACACATAGCAGAAAGCTCCAAAAGGAGTTATAAAAGCTGTCTTCTCTTGATCCTTGACTGCCATCTTAATCTGATGATAACCAAAATAAGCATCTAAGAAACTCAACTGTGCGCAACCTGCTGTAGCATCAATGATCTGATCAATACGAGGGAGAGCATAAGGATTAGCCGGACAAGCCTTGTTCAAATCTGTGTAATCCACACACATACGCTAGGTACCATTATTTTTGAGTACAAGCATCGGGTTAGCTAACCATTCGGGGTGAAAGACCTCCACAATGAACCCGGCTGCCAAGAGCCGGGCCACCTCTTCTCCAATGGCCTTGCGCCTTTCTTCATTTAACCGTCGGAGAAACTGTCTGACAGGTTTGAACTTTGGATCGATATTAAGAGTGTGCTCAGCGAGTTCCCTCGGGACAGCCGACATGTCTGAAGGTTTTCATGCAAAGATGACCCGGTTCTCACGGATGAACTCGATGAGCGCGCTTTCCTATTTCGGATCCAAGTTTGCGCTAATGATGAACTGTTTGGATGAGTGGCTAGGCACAAAGTCAACCATCTTAGTGTCATCATCCGATTTGAATTTCAACTCCGGCTCATGCTCTGTTGTTGGTTTCTTTAATGACGTCATATCCACCGGGTCAACATGATCCTTATAGAATTTTAACTCCTCTGTTGCACAAACAGATTCAGCATAGGCAGCATCACCTTCTTCACATTCCAAGGCTATCTTTCGGCTCCCATGTACTGTAATGGTGCCCTTGTGAGCCGGCATCTTGAGCTGCAAATATACGTAACACGGCCGAGCCATGAACTTGGCATAAGCCGGCCGCCCAAACAGAGCATGATATGGGCTTTTGATCTTAACCACTTCAAAGGTTAATTTTTCTGCTCTTGAGTCATACTCATCCCCAAAGGCTACTTCTAGCTCAATCTTACCAACTGGGTATGCCGATTTACCAGGTACCACACCATGAAAAACAGTGTTGGATTGTTTAAGATTTTTATCCGTCAATCCCATCGGGTGGAACGTCTCATAGTAGAGGATGTTGATGCTGCTGCCTCCATCCATGAGCACCTTAGTAAACTTGTACCCACCAACTTGAGGTGCCACCACCAAAGCCAAGTGACCCGGATTATCAACCCGGGGCGGGTGATCCTCTCTGCTCCACACAATAGGCTGCTCTGACCAACGTAGATAACGTGGAATTGCCGGTTCAACGGCATTGATGGCCCTCTTGTGGAGTTTCTGGTCCCTCTTACATAAACTGGTAGTAAAGACATGATACCGTCGGCTACTCAACTGCTTCGGGTTGCTCTAATAGCCGGATTGTTGCTGCTGTTGATTCCCTTGGCCGTGTTGCTGATTATATCCTCCCTGGTGACAAGGATAACCCTGACCGTGAAAACCTCCTCCGCTTGAACCGGCGCCCGGGCCCTGAAAGCCGCCTCCACCTGAGCCGCCACCTGGGCCGTGACCCCCATCAAATGCTTTGAATTTTTAAATGCCTTCATGATCGTGCAATCCTTCCACAAGTGGGTGGCCGGTTTCTCCCGGGTGCCCTGTTTTGGACAAGGTTCATTCAACAACTGCTCAAGGGTGGGGCTTGACCCGCCCGACCGAGGGGGTTGTCTGCCCTTGCACCGCTGATTACCACCCTGCGCATTAGTATTAGCAACGAACTCATCAGCCTTACGTTTGTTACCTCCCTGATTCGCCAGGTTATGCTGGTGACCCTTGCCATTGCCATTCTTCTTTCCCTTCTTTGCCTTTTCTTCATCAGACACCGGGTCCTTGGTGGTATCAGAATCGGCATACTTGACAAGAGTCGCCATCAACGTCCCCATGTCATTATAGTCACGTTTAAGCCACCCCAACTTCTGCTTCAGAGGTTCAAAGTGGCAATTTTTCTCCAACATCAAAACTGCTGAGCCGGCATCCATCTTATCAGATGAATGTATTATCTCCTTGACCCGACGCACCCAATGGGTTGTAGATTCACCATTCTCTTGCTTGCAATTGGTCAGGTCCACAATCGACATTGGTTGCTTACACGTGTCCTTAAAGTTCTGAATGAACCGCGCTTTCAACTCTGCCCATGAGCCGATAGAATTGGGTGACAATCCCTTCAACCAGGTCCGAGTCGTTCCATCCAACATCATGGTAAAATACTTGTCCATTGCAGCATCACTAACCTCCAACAGCTCCATAGCCATCTCATAACTCTCAATCCAAGCCCCCGGCTGTAGGTCAGCTGTGTAATTAGGCACCTTACAAGGCCCCTTGAAATCCTTGGGCAACCGCTCATTGCGTATGGCTGGGACCAGGCAAGGTACGCCTCCGGTTCTTGTGGCCACTCCTGCCTCAACCGAGGTTGCTGGATAAGCCGGAAAGGTTTGGTGAGCCGCCTGCTCTGCCGCTATCTGAGCCGCCCGCTCCGCCTCTTGGCGAATCCTCTCCTGATCCGCCAAGTTAAGGGCTCCAGCCCGCACTAGCTCATGCCTATATGGTCGGTTGTAGCGTTGAGCATTACTTGACATCTCTGCGGACTCCATGTGCCCACTGTAGCTCGGGCTCCGGCTTGGGCGAGGAGTTGAATGAATCCTGTCTCGACTGTAGGAGTATGCATCCTGCTGGGCCAAAGCTGTCTGAAGTAGTTCTCTTACCCTCCGGGTTTCAATTGTTGTTGGCGAGTCACCTTGCATTGGGAGAGCTGCCAAATGAGCCGACACTGCGATGAGATTTTCCATAGGGTTGGAGAAGTGACCCGAAGGTGTTGATACATAACAAGGAGGAGCTGTATTCATGCGAGGCGGCTCCATGGTGCGTGGCTGAACTGGTGCACCGGGTGTCGTGACCCAGTTTGCCTCTGGCGGGTTGCCTCCCCCAGCTCCGGGTGTATGAAACAGGTTCCTCGGATCCAGCGTTAGAGGCAGATGCGACTGAGTCGTCTGATGCCTCCTCCTCATGACCTCATTTGATGCATTAAGATCCATCGAGAGCTGGAAAGTTTCTGCTTGAAGCTGTTGAGCATGAACATCCAGATCTGCTCGTTCTGCTGCCATCCGGATTTCCTCCACGGCTAGATTTTCTTTAGCTTGCACCATCTCCTCCCGCACGCGTGCCACTTCGGCGTCGTGTTGGGCTTTATCCGCCGGTTCTACCACAGTGGTTAACAGAGTCGTCAGTTTATCCATGAGGTCCATTAGAACCTGAGCCGGGGGGTGCGCAGGGTCTCCTGACCCGGCTACTGCCGACCCGGTAGCCGCTGCGGTGGAGTTCTGCCCGGGCTGCGTCCCTGCCATGAAGACTCCGGCCCAATTCAGCGGCTCAAGGGGGACCGGAATACTGCTGCCACCGGAACAACCCCCGAGCATGCCGTCTTGCAGTTGGTACAACGAGCCCGTCTCACCTGTTGATGATGTAGTATCAGAGCAGATGGCCGTCTCCCCGCCTTCCATCGATCCTTCCTAGTATTCACCGCCATGGATGCAGCCTATGAAGGCATGTTTCGCGACAAATTGAACACGGGCGGACCCAACACGCTGAGCCGTTTCAATGAGGTTGATGTGGACGTCCGGCTCAGGGCCAGACTCGCCGATCCGGCCGATGAAGACGTGAATTCCGCCGAAGGGGACCCGGTACCCATACTCGATCAAGCCGGACTCGGGGCCCCAGCCTTCATCGTCGATGTAGAGTTTGCCGCGACGACTCTTGGTCATCCGGCCCACAGCGTATCCCTTGAGCCCTTCGAAGTTGCCCTTCAAGAACTCAAATCCACCGTGCACTGTCCCCACGGTGGGCGCCAACTGTCGTGGAATTGACACGGCAGATGTACTAGAGCAAGGACTTAGTCGTAGGGCCATCGCACTAGGAAGCTTAAAGGGGTTAATCGGGACAAAGGACACACGGGAGAGTTTTTATACTAGTTCGGCCCCTTACGATGAAGGTAAAAGCCTACGTCTAGTTGGGATTGGTATTGCTGAGGTTTCGATCTCCAAGAGGCTCAACTCGCCGGCTTGGTTCTCGACTTGGTTGTTTCTTGTCCTAAACCGCCACAAGGTCATCCCCTTATATACACGGGTTAACGCCTGGTGGCCTACAGAGTCCCGGCTGGCTCATAATCGTGTCCATCTCGGTGACTTCCTTTACATGCCTTTCTTTACAAGTCTTCCCTTACATACGGCGGTTTACAGTATTAGGCCTTAAACCGGCCCCAGGCCTTTGGGCCTTCTATGCGTTTAGTAAACTATCATCTTGAATGTTTATCGGGCTTCTTATGTAACCCATCATTAGGGGTGACCCGGCCCCTCCTGGGCGGGTCATACTGGTAGTAATATCCCCAACAATCACGCTTCTATGATTTATTAGAATTGTTTTACTAGGCGCAAAAGTTTCTGTTTTTCAACAAGATCAAATCAACTATCACCCAACATGATCCCAAAGGCTTTGCTTGGCCCAAACACTACTTAAAACATGAAAAACACAATCATAACAGTAGCATAATTGTGCAAACACTCAAGAATAGAAAGAAAAAGACAAAAATAAATAAATTTTATTCATTGGTTGCCTCCCAACAAGCGCTATCGTTTTACGCCCCTGGCTAGGCATAATGCATAGATTCAAGTATTGTCATCTTTGGTTCTAGATCCATAGGATGACCTCATTATTGATTCATATGGTGGCTTAATTCTTGTTCTAGGGAAGTGTTCCATACCCTTTCTTAGTGGAAATTGAAATTTCATATTGCCTTCTTTCATATCAATTACGGTATCAATAGTACGTAAAAACAGTCTGCCAAGTACAGTTGGACAAGACGGATTGCAATCAATATCAAGTACAATTAAATCTATGGGCACATAATTCCTATTTGCAAGAATAAGAACATCATCAATTATTCCCAAAGGCTTTTTAATAGTAGAATCTGCCAAGTGCAAATTTAAAGAACACTCTTCAATATTGGTGGGACCAAGCACATCACATAAAGATTTCGGACTTGTGGAAACACTAGCACCCAAGTCACATAAAGCAAAGCACTCATAATTTTTAATCTCGACTTTAATGGTGGGTTCCCATTCATCATGTAATTTCCTAGGAATTGAGATCTCTAATTCCAACTTTTCTTCTAAAGCTTTCATCATGGCATCTACGATATGTTTAGTAAAAGCTTTATTTTGTACATAATCATGGAGTGAATTCATCATGGATTGCAACAAAGAAATACAATCAATCAAAGAGCAATTATCGTAATTAAAGTCTTTGTAATCCAAAAGAGTGGGCACATCACTAGTTAAAGTTTTGACCTCTCCAAACCCACTTTTATCATTTTTTTCATCAATATTTTCACCCACCGAATTATCAGGACGCCTTTTAGCTAAAGTTGACTCTTCTTCAGTCCCTTTATCATCAATTTTATTTTACTAAACAAGGAATCAATAGAATAAACACCAATCACTTTAAGATCTTCATCATTTTTATGAAAACAATCACTAGAAAATGCTCCTTCTAAAAATTCTCTTTTAGCTCTAAGCATAGAGGTTCTTTTCTTACTTTCATCCATAGAAACATATAAAGCTTTAATAGATTCGTAAACCTTATGCACAAAAATTTTCAACTTGAGATTTTCTACATCATGAGAAATTCTATTAATGCTTCTAGATATATCATCAATCTTATTCAACTTTTCTTCTATCGTAGTATTGAAAACCTTTTGAGCATTCATAAATTCTTTAATATTATTCTCAAGATCAGAGGTGTTACTATTATTATTATAAGAAGGAATACCATAGGACTTACCATAATTATTAGAGGAATTTCCAGGAAAAGGCATAGGATTAAAATTACCTCTATAAGCATTATTATTAAAATTGTTTCATGAGACAAAATTCACATCTACGGGAATACTATTTTGCTCAATCGAAGTAGACAAAGGCACATCATTAAGATCAGTAGGAGCACTTTTATTAGCAACCAATTTCACAAGAGCATCAACTTTTAACTCAAAGAATTTATTTCTTCAACCGAATTAACCATTTTACTAGTAGGTGCTCTTTCGGTATGCCATTGTGAATAATTTGCCATAATATTATCATGCAATTTTGTAGCTTCACCCAAAGTAATTTCCATATAAGTACCACCAGCAGCGGAATCTAAAAGATTTCTAGAAACAAAATTCCATCCCGCAAAAGAAATTTGTATGATCATCCAAAGATTTAGACCATGAGTAGGGCAATTTCTTAGCATCAATTTCATTCTTTCCCAAGATTGCGCAACATGTTCATGCTCTAGTTGCTTAAAATTCATGATTTTTTTCCTAAGGGAAAAAATTGTGGATGAAAAATACTTAGTAATAAAAGCATCTTTGGACTAATCCCAAGAATCGATACTATTGCGAGGCAAAGAAGAAAACCAAATTCTTGCACGATCTTGCAAAGAAAATGGAAATAATTTCAACTTCACAATATCACTATCCACATATTTTTTCTTTTGCATATCGCGTAATTCTATGAATGTGTTAAGACGGGACGCGACATCCTCATTAGGAGTACTGGAAAATTGATCTTTCATAATAAGATTCAACAAAGCGACATTGATATCACAAGATTCGACACTAGTGGCCGGAGGAGCAATCGGAGTGCTAATAAAATCATTATTATTGGTATTGGAAAAATCACACAACTTGGTGTTTTATTGAGTCATTGTGACTACGCAAACAAGATTGCACACAAAAACAGATCTGGCGAGAAAATGGCGTGCGGAAAAAGGGCGAATAAAACAACATTTTTTTGTGAAGTGGGGGAGCTGAAAATGAGAGACAAATGGCATATAATGTAAATTGCAAGGAGATGAGATTTTTGATTAGGAACCTGATAGATGTTGATGATGTCTCCCCAGCAAAGGCACCAGAAATCCTTTCTTGATGGCTCGTGTCTGCGTCAGTATTTCCCCGAAGAGGAAGGGATGATGCATCATAGCTACGATAGGTATTTCCCTCAGTTATGAAACCAAAGTTATCAAACCAAGCAACACTATGTAAACGGTACCTGCGCACAAAGAACAAATACTTGCAACCCGACACGTAAGAGGGGTTGTCAATCCCTCTCGGGTAAAAGATAGATTGGTTTGTATGATTTTGGATAAATAGATCTCGCAATGAAACAAATGAAATAAATAAAGAAAAAGTGCAGCAAGGTATTTTGGGATTTTTAGAATAATAAATCTGAAAGCAAAAGCAAATAAAAATAGATCTCAAAGCAAATATGATAAAGAATAGACCCGGGGGCCGTAGATTTCACTAGTGGCTTCCCTCGAGAAAAATAGCATACGGTGGGTAAACAAATTACTATTGGGCAATTGATAGGACTTCAAATAATTATGACGATATCTAGGCAATGATCATTATATAGTCATCATGTCCAATATTAGTAGACCGACTCTTGCCTGCATCTACTACTATTACCCCACACATCGACCGCTATCCAGCATGCATCTAGTGTATTAAGTTCATGGAAAAATGGAGTAATAAAATAAGAGCGACAACATTATGTAGACAAGATCTATTAATGTAGGAATAGACAACATCTTGTTATCCTTAATGGAAACGATCAATACGTATCTTGCTGCCCCTTCTGTCACTGCGAAAGAACACCACACGACTGAATCCATCACAAAGCACCTCTTCCCATGGCAAGAAAAATCAATCTAGTTGGCCTAACTAAACCAAAGATTCAAAGAACAAATACGAGGCTATAAGTAATCATGCATATAAGAGATCAAAACTCAAATAACTTTCATGGATAAAATAGATCTGATCATAAACTAAAAGTTCATCGGATCCCAACAACACACTACAAAAAGAGTTACATCAAATAGATCTTCAAGAGAGCATTGTATTGAGAATCAAAAGAGAGAGAGGACGCCATCTAGCTACTAACTATGGACCCGTAGGTCTACAATGAACTACTCACACATCATCGGAGAGGCACCAATGAGGATGATGAACCCCTCCGTGATGGTGTATAGATTGGATCTGGTGGTACTGGAACTTGCAGCGGCTGGAATTGTGTTTCTTCGACTCCCCTAGGGTTTTTCGATTTTCGGGGTATTATAGAGCAAAGGGGTGGTGTGGGAGGCGACCGAGGTGGGCACAACCCACTAGGGCTCGCTTGACCCCAGGCACTCCCAGGTGGGTTGTGCTCCCCTCGAAGCTCCCCTCTGGTACTTCTTTCGCCCAACAGGTGTCTTCTGGTCTAGAAAAAATCTCCAAAAAGTTTCGCTGCGTTTGGACTTCGTTTGGTACTGATATTTTGCGAAGTAAAAAACAAGCAAAAAACACCAAGCGGCATTGGGCACTATGTCAATAGGGTAGTCCCAAAAATGATATAAAGTTTCTATGAAATGATTTTAAAACATCCAAGAATGATAATATAACAGCATGGAACAAGCAAAAATTATAGATACGTTGGAGACGTATCACTACCTGATGGAAATATGCCCTAGAGTCAATAATAAATGTATTATTAAGTTTAAATTTCTATGTTATAGTTGTATTGGTTCTTGAATATGAGTTTTAATGGAAACCCCAAAAATATAAACACCTATTGATCCCTAGTCATGCCTCTAAAACTAGCTCATGTATTGGTGATGATCTTATTTTCTTGATCATGAGCACTGTTAGGATGCTATCAATAATGAGAACAGAATTGTTATCAGAACAATTGAGTAAGCTAACTGACGAATTTTTGAGAGATGCTTTATTTGTTATGTTATCGATATTTTCATATAACATGTTCATGGTTACTTAGTCCTTAGACCATGAGATTAATGTATAGCAACATACCGAATGGTTACTTTAGGTTTACCGAATGTCACGCCGTAACTGGATGTGAATAAAGGTGACTTACGGGTATATCGAAAACATATGTCTCAATGTCAATAGTTCAAAGCTGGGATTTGCTCCTCTCACGATAGAGAGATACTCTATGGGCCCACTCGGTGTTACGGTTTAATTATCGTCTAGTCACACACTTGTAACCATGATCACAGGATACCGGAACACGGATACGAGTAATGAGAACAAATTTGGTGCTGGGAAACATAGTAGAAAATAAAATTTTCGCGCCTATGCACACCCAAGATCAATATGAAGATGCATAAGGGGTTGTGATCATGATCGTTACCGTCAGCGAGTTACAGCGGAAGAAGAACATTTCGGTGTAGTTCATACTTGAAGTCCCTCGAACCATCAATGAACGATCCCGCGAACCGCCCACGAACAGTCCCTCGAACTGAAGACCGAAAGCACGACCTCTCTACTTGGTTGCAAGCGTGCAGCCTTCACGATCCGACAACACTTCATTGTACAGAGCTAATCGTTGCCGGAGAATTAGAGGGAGGAGATTAGAACCACATGGGACTTCTAATTATGAGAATTAGTCTAGCTCTAATTAGTCAACTAGGACCAACAAGAACTAGAACTAGAAGAACTAGAGGAGGCTCCAAAACTTGTGTATCAAAAGAGCACAAATCCTCATGTATATATATGATAGATGGGAGAGGAGCGGATGCCACCAAGGGGGAAAGAGTCCCTCTTGGTGTAACGTCCTAAGGAGGGGAGGAGCCTCCCCCTCCTCCAATTCAGCCTCCTTCTAATTGGAAGGAGGCGCCTTCCCCACTTGGGCCTTTGTTGGCCCAAGTTGCCTTCCACCTCTTGGCCTTTTTAGGCATGTTGATAATAAATTAAGTATAAAATTGTTATAAATACTTTCAGATCATTATATATAATTTAATATCCCCAGAAACTTTTTCCACCTATATATTATTTATTGTTATTACCCGATATTCACCGAAACCCTCCCGGTGACCCCGAAACGCTTCTGGATCCTCTTAGAACTATTCTAAATATTAATAAATTAATTCCATAAATATATTCTCATCACTCCCGTCATACTAACAATCATCAGATCGTGATTGCCTTAACTTTGTGACCCCGTAGGTTCGGTAACTCATAGACATGAATGAAATCATTTGTTCAATGACCTACAACGGAACCGTGGACGTCCATATCGATTCCTATGAGCACACGAATGATACTCGAGTGAACCTTTGATTATTATGTGATGTTCCCTTTTCTTCACAGCACTTCACAAAACTCGGGATGTGTCGGCATCCTCCCGAGTCATCACCATGCTCACTATACCAAAATCCTCGTTACTGGTTTTGTTCTTCTTTCTCGTTATTGTTTTCTGGCATCCCCGTGAAGAAGTCACCTGTGTCTGGCCAGGCGATGATTGATGTAATCACACCCAGAGGTCCCTAAGAATATCTCTCCATTGTCGGAGGAGCAAATCCCACTCTCAAGCTATCTAGTCCCTTGTCAAATTTTCCGATGAACATGTAAGTTGTCTTATGATCACCGCGTTACAGGTGATATTTGAGCAACCCCAAAGCCCACCATGCGGCAAGAAGTGACTACGATAATATCATGGTCTAAGGATCAATTCACATGTTAACACTCTGTGTTATTAAAATTGATTACAAATGATATTAACTCAATTCATAACATACAAGATTGGGTCGATTCAATATGATCGTTCTTATAATGTCATAATCTCAATGTTATTTTAGGACTATCATTGCACTTAGTAGCTTCTCTCAATGTAATCTCCATAAAAGTACCACCCACGGTGGAATCTAAAAGATTTCTAGAAACAAAATTTAATCTTGCATAAATTTTTTGTATGATCATCCATAAATTTAAACCATGAGTAGGGCAATTTCTTATCATTAATTTCATCCTTTCCCAAGATCGGGCAACATGTTCATGCTCAAGTTGCTTGAAATTCATAATTTGATTTCCGAGGCAAATAATTTTCGCGGGAGAAAAATACTTGGTAATAAAAGCATCTTTATAGCTATCCCAGGAATCGATACTATTTTGTGGAAAATATGAAAACCAAAATTTTGCACGATCCCGCAATAAGAACGAGAATAATATTAGTTTTGTAATATCATTTTCCATATCTTTTTTTGCATATCACACAATTCTATGAAAGTGTTAAGATGATATGCAGCATCTTCATTTAGACTATCAGAAAATTGTTCTTTCATAACAAGGTTTAACAAAGCGGCATTAATATCACAAGTCTCCACACTAGAGGCGGGAAGAGCAATCAAACTAATAATAAAATCATTATTATTACACACAATTTTGTATTTTCTTGAAACATCATGTCTACGCAAACAAGATAACAAGCAAGCAAAGAAGCAAACAAGAAAACAGAAAATATTTTTGTAATTTTTAAAACCTTTTTAGAAGTGGGGGACATGAAAATGAGAGGCAAAGGCAAATAAAATAAATGCAAGGAGATGAAATCTTATGCGTAGGTACTTGATAGATGTTGATGATGTATCCCCAGCAACGGCGCCAGAAATTCTTCCTGCTACTTGTGAGCCGCGTTGGGATTTCCCCGAAGAGGAGAGGATGATGTTGTATAGTAGAGATAAGTATTTCCCAGTTATGAAACCAAGGTTATAAATCCAGTAGGAGAATCATGCAACAACTCGTTAACAACACCTGCACACAAAATAACAAATTCTTGCAACCAACGCGAACAAGGGATTGTCAATCCCTTGGCGGTTAATTGCAAGATTAAATTGTATGGTGATAGATAGATAGATAGATAGATACATAGATAGATAGATAGATAGATAGATAGATAGATAGATAGATCGAACAAAAATAAAAAATAAAATAAATAAAGTAAAATTGCAACAAGGTATTTTTAGGATTTTTAATGTATGATTAAAGTGGACCCGAAGGCCATAGTTTTCACTAAAGGCTTCTCTCTTGAAAATAACATATGTAGGTAAAGAAATTACTATTGGGAAATTGATATAAAAGCAAATAGTCATGATGATATCCAAGGCAATGATCATGTATATAGGCATCACGTTCGACACAAGTAGACCGAAATGATTCTGCATCTACTACTATTACTCCACCCATCGACCGCTATCCAGCATGCATGTAGAGTATTAAGTTCATAAAGAACCGAGTAACTCCTTAAGTAAGATGACATGATGTAGACAAAATAAACTCACACATAAATAAACCCCATCGTTTTATCCTTAATAGCAATGATACAATACGTGTCATGTCCCTTTCTCTCACTCGGATTGAGCACCGCAGGATCGGACCCATTCCAAAGCACTTCTCCCATTGCAAGATAAATCAATCTAGTTGGGCAAACCAAATCAATAGATCGGGGAGAAATACGAAGCTGTAATAATCATGCATAAAAGAGTTCAGAGAAAACTAAAATAATATTCATGGATAATATGATCATAAACTCACAATTCATCGAATACCAACAAACACAACGCAAAAAGTGATTACACTGGATAGAACTCCAAGAACATTGAGGAGAACATTGTATTTATGATCAAATAGAGAGAAGAAGCCATCTAGCTACTAAATATGGACCCGTAGGTCTATGGTAAACTACTCAAACATCATCGGAAGGGCAGCAGGTTGATGTAGAGCCCCTCCATGATTGATCTGGTAGAGTGCCGAAAAAGGCCTCCAGATGGGATCTCTCGAGAATAGGAACTTGCGGCGGAGGAAAAAGTATTTCGTGGACTCCTCTGTTGGTTTCCTGATTTTGGAGAATTTATAGAGGCGGAGTTAGGTGAAATGGATCCACGTGGGTCCCACAAGCCACCAGGGCGCTCCCTACCCCCTAGGCGCGTCCTGGTGCCTCATGGGCCACCCTAGTGCCGCCATTATATGAGCACCTCTAGTGGGGCCTGTGCAGCCCACATGGGCACCACTTCCATAAGGTAGGTCTAGGCTGAATTAGCATAAGGAGGGAGTCTTCCCTCTCCACAAATATATATGTGTGGAGAGATCACTCTTGCAACACACAAATCCAAAGGGGATATCTCCCTCATAGCTCCATGATACGTCTCCAGCGTATCTAAATGTTTTGATTGTTCCATGTTGTTATACTACCATTCTTGGATGTTTTACAATCATTTTATAGCAACTTTATATCATTTTTGGGACTAACCTATTGCCATAGTGCCCAGTGCCAGTTGCTATTTTTTGCTTGTTTTTTACTTCGCAGAAAATCAATACAAAATGGAGTCCAAACGCAGTGAAACTTTTTGGAGATTTTTTCTGGACCAGAAGACTCAAGATGGGCTGAAGAAGTACTAGAGGGGTGCCCCGAGGGGAGCACAACCCACTAGGACGCGCCTGGGGGCCCAGGCATGCCCAGGTGTGTTATGCCCACCTCGGTGGCCTCCCGCACCGCTTCTTTGCTATATAAATACCCCGATATTCCAAAAACCCTAGGGGAGTCAACGAAAATCAATTTCAGCCGCCGCAAGTTTGAGAAACCACAGATCCAATCTAGACACCATCACGGAGGGGTTCATCATCATCATTGGTGCGTCTCCGATGATGCGTGAGTAGTTCATTGTAGATCTACGGGTCCGTAGTTAGTAGCTAGATGGATTTCTCTCTCTCTCTCTCTTGATTCTCAATACAATGGTCCCTTGGAGATCTATTTAATATAACTATTTTTGTGGTGTGTTTGTTGGGATCCGATGAACTTTGAGTTTATGATCAGATCTATGTTTTTATCCATGAAAGTTATTTGAGTCTTTTGATCTCTTATATGCATGATCACTTATAGCCTCGTATTTCTTCTTCGAATCTTTGGTTTAGTTAGGCCAACTAGATCCATTTTTCTTGCCATGGGAAGAGGTGCTTTGTGATGGGTTCGATCTTACGGTGCTTGATACCAGTGACAGAAGGGGAACTGACACGTATGTATCGTTGCTATTAAGGATAACAAGATGGGGTCTATTTCTACATAAATAGATCTTATCTACATCATGTCATCGTTCTTATTGCATTACTCCGTTTCTCCATGAACTTAATACACTAGATGCATGCTGGATAGCGGTCGATGTGTGGAGTAATAGTAGTAGATGCAGGTAGGAGCCGGTCTACTAATCTTGGACGTGATGCCTATATAATGATCATTGCCTGGATATCATCATGATTATTTGAAGTTCTATAAATTGCCCAACAGTAATTTGTTTACCCACTCTATGCTATTTTTCTAGAGAGAAGCCACTAGTGAAATCTATGGCCCCCGGGTCTCTTCTTTATTATATTTGCCTTCGAGATCTATTTTTATTTGCTTTTATTTTCAGATCTATTAATCCAAAAACCCAAAAATACCTTGATGCAATTTATTGTTATTTACTTTATCTCGCGTTCCCGTGAGACCTATTTATCCAATCTACTACAATTTTTACCTATCTTTTACCTAGGAGGGATTGACAACCCCTCTTTTACGTTGGGTTGCAAGTATTTGTTCTTTGTGTGTAGGTGCCATTCACATAGTGTTGTGTGGTTCTCCTACTGATTCAATAACCTTGGTCTCATCACTAAGGGAAATACCTATCGTAGTTGTGCTGCATCATCCCTTCCTCTTTGGGGAAATACCGACGTAGTTCAAGACGCAATCACTCCACGCTCTCCTTGTATAATTGGCCTAAGTGTTTAGGATTCTAATCAGACTACCTCTAATATTGATCTAATTGTTCTAATAGAATTAGACACCTAACTAGACAAGAAGCGTCGCTAGGCTTCCTCTCTCTATAGTTTTTGCTACCTCTTGAGCTTGCGTTGGTTTTCCCCGAAGAGGAAGGGATGGTGCAACAAAGTAGCATAAGTATTTCCCTTAGTTTTTGAGAACCAAGGTATCAATCCAGTAGGAGGCCACGCTCAAGTCCCTCGTACCCGCACAAAATGATAGCTACTCGCAACCAACACGATTAGGGGTTGTCAATCCCTTCACGGTCACTTACGAGAGTGAGATCTGATAGATATAATATTTTTGGTATTTTTGGTATAAAGATGCAAAGTAAAAAGTAAAGGCAAAGTAAAAAAGCAAAACAAGATTAAAGTGATGGAGATTGATATGATGAGAATAGACCCGGGGGCCATAGGTTTCACTAGTGGCTTCTCTCAAGAGCATAAGTATTCTACGGTGGGTGAACAAATTACTGTTGAGCAATTGACAGAATTGAGCATAGTTATGAGAATATCTAGGCATGATCATGTATATAGGCATCACGTCCGTGACAGGTAGACCGAGATGATTCTGCATCTACTACTATTACTCCACTCATCGACCGCTATCCAGCATGCATCTAGAGTATTAAGTTAAAAACAGAGTAACGCCTTAAGCAAGATGACATGATGTAGAGAGATAAATTCATGCAATATGAAATAAACCCCATCTTGTTATCCTCGATGGCAACGATACAATACGTGCCTTGCTGCCCCTTCTGTCACTGGGAAAGGACACCGCAAGATCGAACCCAAAGCTAAGCACTTCTCCCATGGCAAGAACTGCCAATCTAGTTGGCCAAACCAAACGGATAATTCAAAGAGACTTGCAAAGATAACCAATCATACATAAAAAAATTCAGAGAAGATTCAAATATTATTCATAGATAGACTTGATCATAAACCCACAATTCATCGGTCTCAACAAACACACCGCAAAAAGAAGATTACATCGAATAGATCTCCACGAGAGAGGGGGAGAACTTTGTATTGAGATCCAAAAAGAGAGAAGAAGCCATCTAGCTACTAACTATGGACCCGAAGGTCTGAGGTAAACTACTCACACTTCATCGGAGGGGCCATGATGATGTAGAAGCCCTCCGTGATGATGGCCCTCTCCGGCGGAGCTCCGGAACAGGCCCCAAGATGGGATCTCGTGGATACAGAAAGTTGCGGCGGTGGAATTAGGTTTTTGGCTCCGTATCTGTTCATTTGGGGGTATGTAGGTATATATAGGAGGAAGGAGTATGTCGGTGGAGCACCGAGGGGCCCACGAGGCAGGGGGCGCGCCCTAGGGGGTGGCGCCCCCCACCCTCGTGACCACCTCTTTGACTCCTTGGAGTAGGGTCCAAGTCTCCTGGATCATGTTCGGTGAGAAAATCACGTTCCCGAAGGTTTTATTCCGTTTGGAGTCCGTTTGATATTATGTTTCTCCGAAACACTGAAATAGGCAAAAAACAGCAATTCTGGGTTGGGCCTCCGGTTAATAGGTTAGTCCCAAAAATAATATAAAAGTGGAAAATAAAGCCCATTATAGTCCAAAACAATAGATAATATAGCATGGAGCAATCAAAAATTATAGATACGTTGGAGACGTATCAATTTTCTTGAAGTTTTTCTTCCTAAATGTCGAAACTTTGCTGAACTATTATTATGGATCGTGTGGATACCTGGGACGGGTCACGACTTCAAATCTCATCTCTGAGAACATTCTCACGGCTCGAAGGTATAACCTAGCTGCGGGAATGATTGTGCTGCACCAAATCTTCACGTTTCCGCTACTTTCCTCGTCGGTGAGTTTGATCATTACCGCCATCTTCATAGTGTTTCTTTTGTGATCGTGTAGTATAAATTTTTGTTGCATAATACGTTCCCCTACACCACCACCATTGGTCACCAATGTTGGAACCAGGCAACTATGGTGCTCCCACTATTGGTCGCCCATGCTGGAACTAGGCAATGATGGTGCTACCACTGTTTGTCACCGAGGCTAGAACCAGCGGTGGATGGTGTTAGACCGGCACGAGCCAAAGTTACGATGGGTCATGGATGTTGCAAGCGTGCTTAGGCGATGCTGGAACCAGTGGTGGTTGATGCTATGACAGAGATTCTGCCAGCGACGAGCCTGTACATCATGGCGATGCAGTGGTGCGACCATGGGTGGTGGGAGCTGGCACCAGAGTTGTGGGTGTTGTGTCTGCACTGCTACACCGAGGGAAGGCATGAGTTGTTGTAATCAGCGATCTCTTCAATGATGCAAGGCAAGTTGGCATGAGGAGATGAGGATAGGAGCGGAGTGGTTTGAAGTTGGAGGTGGGAGACACGCGAGGCATGCGAGTCGTGGGGGACAAGGGGGGACGGAGATCTGACGGGCACACACGACCAGATCGAGCAATCAGCAGGCGACCAACACAAGCTCCAGCCTATCGACTGACGCAAAGCAGTGCCCTGCGACAAATCTTTTGTTTAGAATGAGACACAAGAAGCGTTCGGCTTTAAATTAATAAAACCCACCAACAGGCAGCATCCAAATTCGAAACATACTAACAAACCACATGGTCGAGGCCCAAGTCATAATACATGCAACCGGACGAAGCCTGAAATAAAAGCAAGGAAGTCTAAACAGCCAGCGAGAAGGAGTAGAACTCCCACAGAACATCCATAGGGAGCATTGTCGAGCAGCTATCTAAACGGCGCGGATCCTCTCCATGGCTTCTTCCATCCGCTTAGTGTCCCACAGTTTCCCCAACAGCATCCAAGTCTGAAGGAACAAATGGCATTTGAAAATAATGTCAGCAGGATGGGAAGGGAACTTGTGTTCAATAGTAATTTGTTACGGGTGGTCCAGAGAGACCACAACAACGCCCCTACACAACGCCAAAGGACTCGGGCGAAACCGCCCCTATGGGCGCTGAGAATGGCGCGTAACTCCCCATCGGAGTGAGGGTTCCAGTTTTGAGCGAAGGCTTCCCGGACCACGCTCCAAGCAAAACGAGCTAGGTGACAGTTAAAGAAAATGTGGTTGGCATCCTCGTGGGCCCCACAGACCACACAGGAGCCATCTGACGACCCGTTTCTTTTGGCCATGTTGTTCGAAGAGGGGAGCCGGTCGCGGAACATTTGCCACAAGAACACCTTGATTTTGAGGGGGATGGCCACTTTCCACAGCCCCTAGCTATGTCAAGAGTTGGGCCCTCCGTTAACTTGGCGTAAAGAGACTTTACTGAAAACTTTCTGGAGTTTGTGAGTGACCAAGAGACAACGTCGTGCTCGGAGTTCAGCACTATACCAGACAACATGGGGCACAACCCCTCCTAGGACACGCGCTCTGTGTCGGTAAGTGGTTGCATGAATGAAATAGTTGGCGGTGAGGATCTCAGCGCGTCTGCTACTAGAATATCGGTGTTAGTGCTTAGGCGGTAAAGCGGCATGTGGCTTTGCCACAACGGTTTAGATCCACACCAGGAATCAAACCAGAAGCAAGTTGACCTACCGTTGTTAACTCGAAACTGAGCTCCTAGTGAAAAAGCCAGTTTTATCGCCTGGATCCCATTCCACAAGGTCGAACCTTTGGATTTTAAAGTGAGGAAGTTTCTGTCGGGGAAGTATTTCGCCCCAAGGATCACTGCCCAGAGCCCTTGCTCATTTTGCGAGAGCTTCCATACCCACTTCATAAGAAGGGCCACGTTCATCAGTTTGGAGTTAAGGATCCCTAGCCCTCCAAAATTTTGTGTCTGCAAACTACGACCCACTTAACTAGGTGGTACTTCTTTTTGGTCCTTGTTCCTTCCCAAAAGAACTTAGACCTAGGAGTGTCAAGCTTGGCGTGGACGCCATTAGCGAGAAGGAACATCCCCATGGTAAACATGGGAAGCGAGGAGAGGCTAGTGCTTGTTAGGATTAGCCTAGCGACAGAGGACATGAACCTACCGCGCCAAGGGCTGACCCTGTTCGCCACCTTACCATAAAGGGGCTCCCAATCATGAATGGAGATGTGTTTGTCTGAGATCGGGAGGCCCAGGTACCTAATTGGGAAGCTCCCTAGCTTGCAATTAAGTAGGTTGGCGACATAGTTCGCCTCAGGATCAACCATCCCAATGGCGATAACCTCGCTCTTAAGGAAGTTGATCTTGAGGCCCGAGATCACTTCGAAAGCTAAGAGGATGAGCTTGATGGAAGCAATGTTGTAATCTTCGGGCTCGAAAAGCAACATCATGTCGTCCATGTATTGGAGATGCATGACACCACCCGGGATGAGGTGAGAGACCACTCCACGAATATGCCCGGCACCCTTCGCCTTATCGATCATGGACGAGAGGGCGTCCGCCACAAGGTTAAAGATCAAGGGGGAGATAGGGTTCCCTTGTCTTAGGCCACACTTGTTGCGGAGGAAGTTCCCTACTTCTACGTTAATTGACACAGCAATCTGCCCCCCTCGAGACCAGATGCATGATGCGGTGTACAAAACCTGATTCAAAGCACTTTCGAATTAGGACCTCACGGATGAACTCCCAGTTCACTCGATCATAGGCTTTCTCGAAATCTAGTTTGAGGAGCACAGCCTGTTGCTTAGTACATTTGAGCTCATGTACAATTTCCTGAAGCACTACCGGAACCTCAAGGATGGTGTGGCCTTTCAGGAACGCCGATTGGCTCCTATTGATCACACATTGAGCGACAGGGGCAAGTCTCGTCGAATAAGCCTTTGCGCATATTTTGAAGGGGATGTTAATAAGGGTAATCAGCCGGTATTTCTTAATCGAGTCGCCCCCTTGACCTTTGGGATCAAACTAATGACACCAAAGTTCAGGCGCGAGATGTCTACCGAACCTAACACAAACCCGTTAATAATGTCATAGAACAACCCTTTCACCATTGGGCCAACAGCGCCTGAAAAAAGGTACCGGCCAGCCGTCGAGGCTGGGCGTCGTATCAGGCTTCATGGAACCAATGGCCAAATCAATCTCGTCCGTGGAGAAAGAAAGCGCCAGCAGATCATTTTCTGCCTGTGAGACCCGGGCCTCCTGCCCCCACAGGTCAGTCTGGAGTCGCAGCGGCTTCTCCTCAGTTGTTCCTAACAAGCCAGGGAAATAGTCGTAGATGTGGGCCGAGATCTCGTTTTGACGAATAACACTCCTTGATCAGATTGGAGCCTAAGGATCGAGCATTTGCGCTTGCGGCCATTAGCATACGCGTGGAAATAGCCCGTGTTAGCATCGCCCTTCGTGACCCACTTGACACTGCCCCTACGGCGCCAGTACTCCTCTTCTTCCCTAAGGATGGAGAGCACCTGGTTTTCGAGGGCGTAACGGTTAACCCATTCCGCCTTAGAAAACGCTCTCGAGTCGGCTAGGTCATCGAGGAGCTTGATTTCCTCAATAAGGGCTTCCCTAGCCCGTTTCGCCTCGCTGCCGTGGTTGGCACCCCATCCACGGAGAAAAGATCACAGTGTACCTGACAC
>NC_041386.1:472354661-472379654 GCF_002162155.2 Triticum dicoccoides | reverse complement strand
ACCAACCCGTTTCGAAATAGAAATGAGGGCTACGCTTAATCCCATCTTCCCCAGAGGCTAGGATAAGCGGGACGTGATCAGAACCGATGCGTGTTTCGGCCGTAAGCATGCATAAGGGGAAGAGAACTTCCCAGTCCGACGAGATGAAAACTCGATCTAACACACTATGCACCGGGGCTAATTGCTTGTTAGTCCAAGTGTATCTAGCGCCTGTCCTAGCCACTTCCCTAAGCGTCATCACGGCAGTGGTGTTGTTAAACATCGTGACCCGAGGCCAATCGATATTGCTATTATTCTTGTCTGCATCAGACCAAATAAGGTTGAAATCGCCCCCCAAGATGATGGGGATGGCGCCGGCTTGCTTGGCCCCTACCAAAGCTTGGATTTCCCCCAAGAAATCAGCTGAACGGGAGTGATCTGCTGGCCATACGCGCATACAATCGCCCAAGTCGCCAAAGTAATTCGATGCTTAATCATTGCAAAAATGAAAAAAGCACCCAACTCCCACGATACAACATCACACACATCATTATTACATCCCAGAAGGAGGCCACCAGAGTGGCCAAGCGAGGGAACCCAGCCCCATGAGAAGCGCTGTAAGGGGTCGAAGGCCGCAAGATCTCTAAACGAAAATTCGGATTTGATCGTTTCCTTTAGCGCTACCACGTCGATCTGCTCGCGCGCCATATACTCTCTAAGCTGGGAACGACGACCAGCGTGCCCACATCCCCTGATGTTCCAAAATAGATATCGCATTAGATGATACGATTTATAAGGCGGACTCCCCTGGAAGTCACCGCTTTTGCCACTCTTATTTGCCAAACGTTGTGGCAAACAGTGTGGGGGGTGGTGATATTGTTGGAAATATGCCCAAGAGGCAATAATAAAAGTGTTATTATTATATTTCTTTGTTCATGATAATAGTCTTTTATTCATGCTATAACTGTATTACCCGGAAATCGTAATACACGTGTGAATACATAGACCACAATATGTCCCTAGTGAGCCTCTAGTTGACTAGCTCGTTGTGATCAACAGATAGTCATGGTTTCCTGGCTATGGACATTGGATGTCGTTGATAACGGGATCACATCATTAGGAGAATGATGTGATGGACAAGACCCAATATTAAGCATAGCACAAGATCGTGTAGTTCGTTTTGCTAGAGCTTTTTCAATGTCAAGTATCTCTTCCTTAGACCATGAGATCGTGTAACTCCCGGATACCGTAAGAGTGCTTTGGGTGTACCAAACGTCACAACGTAACTGGGTGACTATAAAGGTGCATTACAGGTATCTCCGAAAGTGTCTGTTGGGTTGACACGGATCGAGACTGGGATTTGTCACTCCGTATGACGGAGAGGTATCTCTGGGCCCACTCGGTAATGCATCATCACAATGAGCTCAAAGTGACCAAGTGTTTGATCACGGGATCATGCGTTGCGGTACGAGTAAAGTGACTTGCCGGTAACGAGACTGAACGAGGTATTGGGATACCGACGATCGAGTCTCGGGCATGTAACGTACCGATTGACAAAGGGAATTGAATACGGGGTTTGATCGAATCCTCGACATCATGGTTCATCCAATGACAACATCGAGGAGCATGTGGGAGCCAACATGGGTATCCAGATCCCGCTGTTGGTTATTGACCTGAGGTCGTCTCGGTCATGTCTGCATGTCTCCCGAACCCGTAGGGTCTACACACTTAAGGTTCGGTGACGCTAGGGTTATCAGGAAGACAAGTATGTGATTACCAAATGTTGTTCGGAGTCCCGGATGAGATCCCGGACGTCACGAGGAGTTCCGGAATGGTCCGGAGGTAAAGATTTATATAAGGAAAGTGGTTAAACGGACACCGGAAAGTTCGGTGGCATACCGGTATTGTACCGGGGCCACCGGAAGGGTTCCGGGGGTCTACCGGGTGGGGCCACCCCTCCCAGGGGGGCCACATGGGCTGTGTGGGAGAGGGAGCCAGCCCCTAGTGGGCTGGGCGCGCCTCCCCACCTAGGCCCATGCGGCTAGGGCAAGGGGAGGGGAAACCCTAAAGGGGGCGCCCCCCTAGCTTGGGGGGCAAGCCACCCTTTTCCCTCTCCCTTTGGCCGCCGCCCCCCTCTAGGGTTTCCCCTAGAGGGCCGGCCCCCTTGCCCCTCTCCTCCTATATATAGAGGGGGTGAGGGGAGGGCTGCTATAGACAAGCCAAGGCGCAGCCCCTCCCCTCCCCAACACCTCTCCTCCTCCATACGTGCTTGGCGAAGCTCTGTCGGAGTACTGCTGCACCAACAACACCACGCCGTCGTGCTGCCGTTGGAGCTGTCTTCCTCAACCTCTCCTTCCTCCTTGCTGGATCAAGACGGAGGAGACGTCGTCCGTCCCGTACGTGTGTTGAACGCGGAGGTGCTGTCCGTTCAGCACTTGGTCATCGGTGATCCGAATCACGACGAGTACGACTCCATCATCACCATCCCCTTGAACGCTTCCGCACTCGATCTACAAGTGGTATGTAGATGCAAACTCACTCCCTTGACTCGTTGCTTAGATGAACTCATAGATGGATCTTGGTGAAACCGTAGGAAAATTTTTAATTTTCTGCAACGTTCCCCAATAGATATGTACTGATACGTCGCCAATGTATCTATAATTTTTTATTGTTCCATGCTATTATATTATCAACCTTGGATGTTTTATATGCATTTATATGCTATCTTATATAATTTTTGGGACTAACCTATTAACCCAGAGCCTAGTGCCAGTTTCTATTTTTTCCTTGTTTTAGAGTATCACAGAAAAGGAAAATCAAACGGAGTCCAATTGACCTGAAACTTAACGGAACTTATTTTTGGAACGGAAGCAACCCGGAAGACTTGGAGTGCATGTCAGGGGATCAACGAGGAAGCCACGAGGCAGGGGGGCGCGCCCACCCCCTGGGCATGCCCTCCACCCTCGTGGGCCCCTCGTGGCTCCCCTGATGTACTTCTTCCTCCCATATATACCCATATACCCTAAAACGACCGGGGAGCACAATAGATCGGGAGTTCCACTGCCAGAAACCTCCGTAGCCACCAAGCCAATCTAGACCCGTTTCGGCACCCTGCCAGGGGGGAATCCCTCTCCGGTGGCCATCTTGATCATCCCGGTGCTCTCCATGATGAGGAGGGAGTAGTTCTCCCTCAGGGCTGAGGGTATGTACCAGTAGCTATGTGCTCTCTCTCTCTCTCTCTCTCTCTCTCTCTCTCTCTCTCTTTTTCTCGTGTTCTTGAGGTGATACGATCTTGATGTATCGCGAGCTTTGCTATTATAGTTGGATATTATGATGTTTTCTCCCCCCTCTACTCTCTTGTAATGGATTGAGTTTCCCCTTTGAAGTTATCTTATCGGATTGAGTCTTTAAAGATTTGAGAACACTTAATGTATGTCTTGCCGTGCGTATCTGTGGTGACAATGGGATATCACGTGATTCACTTGATGTGTGTTTTGGTGATCAACTTGCGTGTTCCGCCCATGAACCTATGCATAGGGGTTGGCACACGTTTTCGTCGTGATTCTTTGGTAGGAATTTTGGGGCACTCTTTGAGGTCCTATGTGTTGGTTGAATAGATGAATATGAGATTGTGTGATGCATATCGTATAATCATACCCACGGATACTTGAGGTGACATTAGGGTTTTGGTTGATTTGTGTCTTAAGGTGTTATTCTAGTACGAACTCTAGGGCTGTTTGTGACACTTATAGCAATAGCCCAACTGATTGGTTGGAAAGAATAACTTTGAGCTGGTTTCGTACCCTACCATAATCTATTCGTTTGTTCTCCGCTATTACTGACTTTGGAGTGACTCTTTGTTGCATGCTGAGGGATAGTTATGTGATCCAATTATGTTATTATTGTTGAGAGAACTTACACTAGTGAAAGTATGAACCCTGGGCCTTGTTTCCTAGCATCGCAATACCGTTTGTGCCCACTTTTATCATTAGTTACCTTGCTGTTTTTATATTTTCAGATTACAAAACCTTTATCTATCATCCATATACCACTTGTATCATCATCTCTTCGCCGAACTAGTGCACCTATACAATTTACCATTGTATTGGGTGTGTTGGGGACACAAGAGACTCTTTGTTATTTGGTTGCAGGGTTGCTTGAGAGAGACCATCTTCATCTTACGCCTCCTACGGATTGATAAACCTTAGGTCATCCACTTGAGAGAAATCTTCTATCATATACATAATACAGAAGACAAATAAGCTACCACGTTCTTCCACACAGATTAAATTACCTCAACCGTTAATTTTAGATATAGACGGTTAAGATTTAAAGATATAACATTGCATAAGAATATTGGGTACATGCATACATTGTGTTGCACATGAGATGTCTGTCACGTACAAAAATCTATGATGGAAAACGTAGGCTAGAATACATGAAAAGAAAAACAAATCTGTAATAGAAATAGTCTATTTTTTTAACACAAAAGAAATAGTCTACGTGCAGTTAGGAATTCAAACCGCGCACAACAAGGATACGTACAATTATTTAATTTATTCGGTGCAGATTTCAAGGAAACTTTGGAGCTCTCACATTAATTCTAAGAGAAACCAAGCAGTATATACTCTCCTAATCAACCATGTAACCACACTGTGTTAAAAAAACACGTAACAACACATCACCAGATGGCACATACCTTTCTGGACCTTCCTCTCCACGATACGTTTCCTAGGAGAGCACAAAAACCTCTTTCCACCTCAACGCCGTCAAGACCTTAACCTACCCATGGTCGTCCATCACCAGCAACTCCCGTGTCAATTCTCTTTTGCATGTTGATGATGGGCACCTCCGAGCTCAGGCACGGGCGTCGCCAGGACCAGCGTGGTCATCTTTCCAAAACTTGATGCAGCTCACCAGTATATTTACCCCGAACGAGATCTGCAGCCTCCTCAAATTGCATTGGTATTATTCCAATCAGCTTTCCTAATTAGATTTGGTTCTTAGATTATCCGATGATCATAGCATATACATCAGATTTGTGGTAGGGACACGTGGTTCTATCGATGATCATAGCATGTGCACGAACGTCACCGCCGCCATGGTCATCTGTCTGAAACCTGATGCTGCTCACTTGCGTTTTTACCTAGAAGGAGATCTGCAGGCTCCTCATATTTTGTTGGTATTGTTCCAACTAGATTTGGTTTTTACATTGTCCAATGATCATAGCCTATACATCATATTTGTGACAAGGACACAGGCTTTTATCGATGATCATAGCCTGTACATCAGAGTTGTGGCTCGGCCGCACGGCTCTATCGGCTGGATTCGTAATTACTTGCATGGATGCCCTACGCTTTATTCTGTACCAAGGATGAGAAGGATAAGAGTTTCTGCAGGAGCCTCTATTCCTTGAGATTGCCTTCACAAAATCATCACATGTATTAATAGTAGCAAGGTGGAGTCCTTGGCATTACCTTCATAGAATCAGCACATCTACCCGTTATTTACACCTACGAATATGTTGACTATTCAAATTGGTTCAATTGTGTTGTCATGAGAACATGAAAACACTTAAGGATGATTGTAATTTGTATGTACATGTTGATTTCAGAGCCTGTTGTCAACATAATGTTGTTCTACTACTGGAGTTTGTACCAAGTCGACATCAGAATACTTGAAAGTTAACTATTGAATGTTATGTTTTTTCTTCCCAGTTTTCTGTAGGTTCTTTATATATGTAACCTCGCATTTTTTGGTTTATGCCAACATGTTCAGAGCAGTGTTCTAACTATTTATAAATATATTTTATTGGTAAGCTCAAGAGAAAGGCACGAATAACCAATGCAACAGATGTGAGGAGTTTTGTGGTTGTAGTATCAGTCCATAATAAAAGGAAGAGGAACAAAATCAAAGGAGTTTCTGTTCCATACGTATACAGATTTTTGTATTCTAAAATTGTTACTGAGATGGGAGATTCAATACAATCTATAGAAAGCAAAATGATGTTTAAATGTAGTGCAGCTTGCAAATCATGAGACTTATGAGATAAGAGCAGCCTATTATATCAGTGTAGACACTTTGATCTGGTCTCGAGTCCTTATGTACGCACTATAATCATACTTCAGATTTCTACTTTATTGGACTGTACACACTTTGATATGATCTTTTTCTGCTACTAATTGTGGGTTTCTACTAACCATCTTTACTACTTTCAGTGATATGTCTACCTCGAGCTTATGATCTCCATGAAGAGAGCAAACAATTCGATGTCAAAAGGATTCATGTTGGAGTAAGCTTTTCAATACAAATACTATTCAATTCACTCATACATTTATTTGTCAGTCAGTTAGTAAATATTTTTTTATATTCTTATCATGAAACATCCTGTTAGTTCCTATTATAACTTGAAATGCTATTAAAAATATTTTACATTCTGCAGAAAATTTCAGATGAAAAAGATGTACTTTACAACTACCTTCTATATGTTAGATATGCTTTCCTGGAGGCTATTTATATGGACTGATTTTATATCTTATTCCATAAGGTAATTGTTTGTTCAGATAAAAATAGTATAGCAAAGTGCATTTATGAAAAGTGTTTATAGCTTCAGTTTAATGAGATAGTGAAGTGAAAATAGTACATCATGATTCTTATGTCAATTTCATCAAAGGCCTTATTAAGCCTTTTCTTATATTTATCTTAACATCTCATCAGAATGCTTACCAGAAGGTACATGTGCATATACTCCCTATGTGATTCCTTCAGACCTGGAAATCGTGACATTTGATATGTTTTACCCGCTGTTGTCTATAGAACAAAATGCAAATCTGGATCTTACTTTTGCAGTAAATGTAAATGATCTTACCAACATTTTGCATCACTCGCCGCGACCTTTACCAATGTATATACTCTTTTATCTTTACAGCAAAATCTTATATCTCCATAAGTATATATCTCCATAAGAAAATGTTGGGAGGGCTGTAAGGATAAAAGAGTATATACTTATGGAGATATAAGATTTGTTATACATATAATATTGCCAGGTATAACACCACTAAAAGTGGTTTTGTTTTTAAAAAAATGTGATAATAATAAAGGCTAAAAGAAAATTTTCATATGCAATATATCTTTTTTATTTCTAACTTGAAAAATAGAAATAAGTACTAATAACATGTGCAAGACCAGAAAAAGACAATATATGACTGGACTAAGGTATAGAGATTTTTCTTTTGCATTCAATTAGTATATGCGGCAATCAAGACATGATATTAATTAGTTGAGTAGACCATAAAGCATTGTTTTTGGAAACCAAAGGTCACATTATATAGTAGAATGAGTGTTGTGGAATAATTTGAATGCACCACAATTCATTAATCGAATATAAAAAATCCACGTAATGATGAGATGAATGAAGAAAATGTGTGAGCCATGAATTTTTTTATTTATCCAATTTTTATATTTGAGAAAGAATGCATTAGAACCAGGTGTTTCCAACTAATTTGGTGTCTAACTACACACCAGTAAAAAAATACTACCTCTGTCCCAAAAGAAGTGTCTTAGCTTTCTACTAATTTTAATAAATTCTACAAAAGTTAAGACCCTTATTTTGAAAGAGGAAGTAAAAAATTAAAGCAACACTCTCAAATTGTTTCCTCGAGACCATGTCAAAGTCAAGTTTCACATAATGATCGTTATATGGAAAGTCTAGCCGTGCAAATTCGCGGGTCACCCCGCTAGTTTTCTTATATTTTGAATGCTTTCCTCAAAGCCTGTTAGGAGGCTGGCGCAAGCTTCGGCTAGTCCGTTTTTGGCGGACTGGACCTTCTCGACCACCGCACTCATGATAGTGTGGTGCTCTTCTGCGATGGAAGCGCTGCGAAGCGCTTCG
Source organism: Triticum dicoccoides (assembly GCF_002162155.2). Taxonomy (NCBI): domain Eukaryota; kingdom Viridiplantae; phylum Streptophyta; class Magnoliopsida; order Poales; family Poaceae; genus Triticum; species Triticum dicoccoides. Next base: position 472,371,784 of record NC_041386.1, on the reverse strand, counting down.
GTGTCCGGTGCCTCTGGTTGGACAGAGGACACCGTCACGGATGGTTGGCCCCCCTTAATGGGGGACCGCCTGCCGGAGTCTGGAACCATCGAAGGTTCCGGCGCAGTGTCCGACTGGGGCCCGAACTCGAAGCCCGTAGGAGCCTCGCTCCCTTGGTACCCAGGGTCCAGGAGGTCGCCGTGAGGCGCCCCCAGGATCACCTCCCCTTGGCTCGGTGCCTTTTGAGACAACACCTCAGCGTTGTCCGTAGGGCGAGGGGTGGAAGCCGTCGGAGGAGAACCGCTGTTCATATCCGACGAGTCCAAAGAGCCGCTCGACGAAGGTACGCCAAGATGAGCTCGGGACGGACTGCGTAATCATGTTCGGCATGAGGAAAGGCAGTATAATAAAACATACCATGAAGTACTATGGTATCCGGACACTTACGACTTCGCCAGGGGCTTGTCCCTGGGTAGCCACTCGTCGCCGCTGTCGGCGGCTGTCGTGGCACAGTTCGGAGGGAGGGTCTTTCCCTTCTTGGACCCTTCGGCCTCCTGGGATGGGTCGGCCTTCCTTTTCTTGTCTCCCCCAGCTGGGGGTAGAGCTTTTCTCCTCCTCCTCGTTTCCGTGGGAGGAGTGCGCGTCGGAGTCATCGGACGACGAGCCCGATATGACCTTGCGCCGGAGACCCTTTCGGGTCCCCGTGGCCTTCCCCTTGGCCTTCTTTTCCGGCACCTCGTAACGCGCTGGAGTCAGCATGTTCGTTAGAAGAGCGTCTGCAGGATCTTCGGGCAGGGGGGCTGGGCAATCAAGTTGCTCCGCTGTCGCTATCCAGTCCTGTTAATGACATGAAAACTTAGATCCAGCACATGACTAAACCATGGCGAATAAATACCCTGAGATATATAAAATCCTACCGGATGGGTGTGACGCTTTACGCTGAGTCCGCGGTCCTCGGTAAGGGAGGGACGCATCTCGGCGCCCTTGAACAACACCCTCCAGACGTCCTCGTGCGTCATGTAATACAGCTCTCGCAACGTCTAGTGCTTGGACGAGTCGAACTCCCACAAAACAAATGCCCATCGTTGGCACAGAAGGATCCGGTGGAAGAGCATAACCTGGACCACATTGACAAGCTTGATTTTCTTGTTCGTCATGTTCTAGATGCAGGTCTGGAGTCCGGTCAGCTCTACCACGGAACCCCAGGACAGGTCCTTCTTTTTCCAGGAGGTGAGCCGCGTGGGGATTCCAGATCGAAATTTGGGGGCCGCCACCCAGTTGGAGTCGCGTGGCTCGGTGATGTAGAACCATCCCGATTGCCACCCATTTACGGTATCCATGTAGGTGCCCTCGATCCAGATGATATTAGGCATTTTGCCCACCATGGCGCCTCCGCACTCTGCTTGCTGGCCACTCACCACCTTCGGTTTGACATTGAAGGTTTTCAGCCATAGGCCGAAGTGGGGCCTAATACGAAGGAAGGCCTCGCACACGACGATAAACGCCGAGATGTTAAGGATGAAATTGGGGGCCAGATCATGAAAATCCAGCCCGTAGTAGAACATGAGCCCGCGGACAAACGGATGGAAAGGAAATCGCAGTCCGCGGACGAAATGGGTAAGAAAAACTACCCTCTCATGGGGTTCGGGCGTGGGGACGATCTGTGCCGCGTTTGGCAGCCGGTGCGCGATATCCGCGGCCAAGTATCCGGCTTCCCACAACTTTTTGATGTTCTCCTCCGTGATGGAGGAGACCATCCACTTGCCTCTTGCTCCGGACATGATTGGAGTGGTTCGAGAAGAAGAACGCGAGCTTGGGCGCTAGAGCTCGAGTGTGCGGGAATGGGTAAGCGAGAAGAAGGCGTGGGTAAAAAAAGTAAATCTTTGTCCCTTTATAAGGGCGGAGGAGGCGATGAGTCTCCCCACTTGCCTAGCAAAACCCGCTTATTCCCCAGGTGTCGTAATTGATGGCGCGGTTGGGTTACCCACGCCCGTATTGATGAGAATCCCGTGATAAGGGGAACACGATCTCTGCTTTAACAAGATGTATCAAGAAAACCGCCTCACGATATGTGCGGAGCTGGTTGAGAAAAGCGGTTCGAATAATAACCGGGCCATGGTGTGATGTCATGCTGTCAAAACGTGTCAGCAGATTAGATTTGTGGAAATATTATTCTCTCTACGGTGGTATGTGGAACTTATTTTGCAGGGTCGGGCACTATCCTTACATTCAGACTCTTCCACGGTGTATTCGGAGGAGGAACCCGCCTTGCAATGCCGAAGACAACGCTGCGCGCCGGACTCATCGTCATTGAAGCCTGGTTCAGGGGTTACTAAGGGAGTCCTGGATTAGGGGGTCTCCGGATAGCCGGACTATATCCTTTGGCCGGACTGTTGGACTATGAAGATACAAGATTGAAGATTTCGTCTCGTGTCCGGATGGGACTTTACTTGGCGTGGAAGGCAAGCTAGGCAATACGGATATGTATATCTCCTCATTTGTAACCGACCTTGTGTAACCCTAGCCCCCTCCGGTGTCTATATAAACCAGAGGGTTTTAGTCTATAGGACAACATACAATCAAACCATAGGCTAGCTTCTAGGGTTTAGCCTCTCTGATCTCGTGGTAGATCAACTCTTGTAATACTCATATCATCAAGAACAATCAAGCAGGACGTAGGGTTTTACCTCCATCAAGAGGGCCCGAACATGGATAAACATCGTGTCCCCTGCCTCCTGTACCATCCGCCTTAGACGCACAGTTCGGGACCCCCTACCCGACATCCGCCGGTTTTGACACCGACAATGATCCTTAGCTATGGGAGCTCCCCGAGTACATATTATTCCGACCATGGGAGCTCCGTGTCCAATAGGGGTGTGATGCACACATGGCAGTTCGGCTAACCATTGGCGGGTAGTGTAGCACAATGTGTAATGCAACAGACGTACGTAACACAAAGGTTACTATATAGCCGTTTTTCATTTTCTTTCTTTACTAGCTATTGGTTCTTGAAAAAGGTTTAAAATTTTAGGGAAAAACCTCATAATTTCACCCCAAAAGCCAAACATTTCAAGAAATGTTGCATTTTTTCATGTTTCAAAATTTCGTTCATAGTTTTTTTAAAAAATTCACAATGTAAAAAATTACAGATAAAAAATGCTTGTGGTTTAAAAAATATATGAAATTTCAAATTTTATTCCTGTTTGTACGAAAATATGTTTAAAAACATGAACAAATTTGGAAACTATGAACATTTTTATGAAATTCCAAATATTTTTTTAAAACAAACTTTAATAAGCTTGAACATTTTAAGAAATTTTGAACATATTTTTGAAATCTAAATAGTTTTGAAAATTTCTAAGAGTTCTTGAATAATAATAACAAATTTTGAATAATGCAAAAATAGTTTTAATTATTAATTTTTTTGGAATGTGAACTTTTTAATTTTTTGAATATTTCTTGGAAATCATGAACAATTTTGGAAAACCAGAAAATAATTTAAAATCTTTAAAAGAAACAATAAGGAGAAGAAGAAAACAGAAAAAAAAGGAAAACTTTTAAAAGTAAAAGAGATAGAAAAGGGAGAAAAGTGAACTAAAAAACAAAAAGGAAAAGGAAAAAAAGAAACCCGGTTCAGAGAACCTTCTAGAAGGTTGCCGAAACTGGTATAACCGAACAGGAAGGTTGTCAAAAATAAAGCAAACGAGAACAGGTAAATGGGCCGGCCAGTGCAGTTGAACCTGTGCGTTTGGTCAACATTAGGACGCAGCGAGCGTGGAATAGGGATTTCCGCAAACAGTAACCATACCAGGTCACTACAAGACGAGCACCAGTGGGATGGCCCATTTTAATGGTAGGTAAAGGTGTTCTGGTTCTGGTTTTTATTTGTTTTTTTCTGGATGGTAATACGCCATCACGGGTTTTATATTTCATGCTCAAATATGGATACATCGTTTGTCAAAACATCGAGAAGAAAATCTGGAGGCTCTGATTGCAGAACAATAGATCAATCACACTCCGCCTCGCTAGATAAAACATCTGTCGCCATATGGTTTTTTTTTTTTTTGGAACCTTTTAGAAGCATTCTAGTCGTCTTTTTTGGTTTATTTTTTCTGTTATTTCTTTATGGGCAGCACTGAGCGCCGGTGCGCCAGCCGAAAGTTTCGGCCGGTCTGCTCCCAGCCGCCCGATCTGGCTGCGCGAGAGCGCAGATCGCAGATCATCTTCTGTTTTTTTATACCTTATCCTCTTCTTCAGCACACACAGAGAGGAGCGAGCTAATCAGGGCCGCCATGGATGCGCGACCACGAAGCTCCACCGGCCGCGCCGTTGCAACCGCACGCCACGCCATCGCCCCTCGCCGTCGCCGTCGCTGCTCGCCGGTTGGAGCACTGGTGCCCCATGGCCCGCCCCCTCTTATGCAACAAAAAAGGAATGGAGACCCAGCAAAAAAGAAAAATAGAACCCCGCCGGTCCTTGGAGTCCGTCATCGTCGCAGCTCCGCCGTTAAGCCACAGTAGTAATCGTTTTCATCAATGGTTCCAGCTTTTTGTCGGGGTCTCTGGTTGAAGCTTTTCTCATCGACAATTGCAACTTTTCGCCGTCGTTCATAACTTCAGTCGACTAAGGTTGAATCTTTTCTCTTCGCCGGTTGAAGCTTTTCTCATCACCGTTTCTAGCAAAAAAAAGTAGCATCTCCTTCTCGCCCACCCCCGTCACCGGTGACAACTTTTTTCGCCTTGGGTTGCAACTTTTCGAGTCGCCGATCGCAGCTTCCGCCATGCCGGTTGTAGCATTTGTGATTACCGGTCATACTTGCTGCCCAGTTGCCATTGCAGCTTTCCCATTGCGGGTAGATGCTTTTGCCATCGCTGGTTGCAGCACCCCATGATGCCGTTTCCAGCAAAAAATGCGCAGCTCGTGGTCATCGCCGATTTATCTCGTGGTCACCACCAATGCACCGCCATGATGGCGGTTGAAGCTTTTTTGTTTGCTGGTTGTAACTTTTCCGACAGCCGGTTCCAGCTTTTTTCATGGCAGCAGCTTCTCGCCATTCTTCGACGCAACAAAAAAACTCGCCGGTCCCAGCAAAAATTCTTGCCGGTTGTAGCCCTGTGTTATGCCGGTTGAAGCACATCGACTCACCGACTGTGCCATACAAATGTTCATGCTCTAGTCATGTGCGGTTGCCCCTGTTTTGCAGTCGCCGGTGGTCATCGTTCCCAGCTATCGCCGGTGGTCATGTACGGTTGCCCCGTTTTGCAGCAGCCACCGATGGAGCACCGCTGCAGGAGCCCGCCGCGCCGTCGCAACCGCTCGCCAAGCTATCACCATCCGCACGCCACGGCGTCCCCGCTTGTCGTCGCCCCTTGTCGGTCGGAGCACTGGTGCCCCATGGCTAGCTCGCCAGTTCGGGCGGCGCGAGGGTGTGCGAGGATGGGCCTGGGAAGAGAGATTTGGGGAGGGGAAGACGAGAGCGAGGTGGGAGAAGATAAGGCGCGTGGGTGGGTCTCCCAAGGCCCTGCTCATGGGTGCAACCAATCAGGCGCGTGCGAGCGCGAGTGTCCGGCCGAGCGTTCGGCCGGTGCTCCGTTTCCAAACGTTTCCCTTTTTTTATTGGGGTTTTTCGGCTTGTTTTTTTTCAAATTCATAGATTTCCAAAAATTTAGTTTTAAAAATATTCGTAAATTTGCAAAAATGTCTCCTTTATTTGTCAAAATGTTGGAACATCTAAAAATGCCAGAATTTTAAAAAATGTTTTAGATTTTTTTAAAATTGTGATTTGATATTTTTTTACAATTTCAAAAATGTCAGCGTCTTTAAAAAGGATTCAAATTTTAAAAAATTATTTGCAATGTTGAAAAAATGTTTGCAATTTTAAAAATATGTGGTGTCAAATAATAATATATTTTTACTAAAAATGATCAAGAATTTTATAATTGTTTGCATTTGGAAAAAAATATCTGAAAAGGCAGAAATTTCTCGCTTTTTATTAAAAAATCGCATGTGTCAAGGAAGAAACACATTTTAAAATCTAACATTTAAAATAATGTTCTTATATTTTGGAAAGTAGTCTCTTTGTAAAAGTTTTGTGTTTTATTCAAAATGAATGAAAGGAAAACTTTTAAAAAGTTCGCTACAGGACCCCCCTGTCGTGGTTCTAGCTCTGACAGTGATGTAGGGGGGTATGTATGGAGAGGCTAGATCTTAGCTATGGAGGAGTTGTAAGCACACGATGATTACGAGTTCAGGCCCTTCTCGAAGGAAGTAACAGCCCTACGTCTCGGTGCCCGGAGGCGGTCGACTGAATTATGTGTGTATGAATAACAGGGGTGCGAACCCTTGATACTGAGGAGGGGTTGGTTTATATAGAGTTCGCCAGGCCCCTCCAGCCCTCAGTAATGCAGGGTTTAAAATACATTAAGACTGGGGGTTACTGGTAACGCCCCTAATAAAGTGCTATGATGACCATAAAAGCTACTTAATGACCGACCGTTTGTGTGCAGGGTGACTTTAGATCTCCTGGCAGTCGAGTGGTTGGATCTTGGTCGAGTGATTGCTTCGTGGTCGAGTGTCTTGAATCCGTCGAGTGGGATACCTCCAAGTCGATTGAAAGGTGACTTCTTCTAGGTATGTCCTTGAGTAGGGTACTTAGGATAGGTCCATGCCCCTACCCTAGGTACATAGCTTCATCATTAGCCCCCGAATGGATCGAGTTCGAGTGGGGAAGGAGTTGGGGATCTTTCCGACTGGTTCTTCATGTTATATGAACATCTTGTTTTGGATCAATTGTCACGGATGACGTCGTGAACTTCTTTCAGTCGCCTTGATCCATTCTTGGCCTCTTGTCGAGTGAATTTCTTTACTTGTGAAGTTCCGAGTGACGGTGTGAAAGGGATCTTCTGTTTGACGAGTTGTTCTGCGGCCCGCGGATTTTGCGGGATTTGAATTTCGGGAAGCGCGCGGGACAGGGGCGGCCGCAGTAATTGGATGGGATAGGATGGAAGCTCCTCGATCCCCGCGCCACCTTTTTCGCCACATACCGCGCGCGCGCCTGTTGCAGGATTTGACGGGATTGCCTGGGCCTACCAGTCAGCCACTCGGAAGCGACCTCTTATAAGCTGCCGGCTCGGGACCCCCGAACAGTGCGCCTTCACTTTTCCCCCTTCCTTCACAAGATCCTCCGCCACCTCCGCTCTCACCTTGGTGCCGTAGGTCTGTTCGAGCTTCGCCGGCGACGATGGTGAAGGAGAAGACGTCGGCTCTGGAGCGCGCGAAGAAGGCGGCGGTGCAGGGGAAGGGGAAGAAGTCCGCTCGGGGCGGATCTTCCTCGAGGACTGCTCTGCCCAAGGATTGGATCCAGGGCGACTGGATGCCGTCGGCGATTCGGCAAGATGATCTCGATGATCTAGTCGAGGGGGGATTCATTCCCCATGAATCTGCGCGTCTCCCGGGGAAAGAAGTCGAACCCCAGCCTCTTGATGGTGAGTGCGTCCTCCTCACCACCCATATCGATCGTGGATTCTCTCTGCCTCCTCATCCTTTTTTCCGGAGCTTCTTGAACTTCTTCGGAGCGCAGCTCCATCACTTTACTCCCAATTCTATTGTGTATCTTGCTGCTTTCGTTTCCTTGTGTGAAAACTTCTTGGGTTGCCGCCCCCACTGGGGACTCTTCAAGCACATCTTCACTTGCCGCTCTCAGTCGGTCAAGAAAGCCAAGTCGAGTGACGAACGGACGCAGGTGATCTAGCTATGCGGGGGCCTGGCGATCCAGATGAGGGGAAAAAGTTCCTTTCCGTCTATCACTTTTCCCGAGTCAGTCCGCGGGTGGCGGTCGACTTGGTTTTACTGTAAAGACCAGGTGACCCCAAGACAGCCGACTGGGCTTCCCCCTTTTTCTCTGAATCGAGCACAAAAACCTGCCTCTCTGAAAGTGACGCCGGAGGAAAAGGCGCAAGTCAAGGTGCTGGTCGCTCGAGTGGTTCAGCTTGTCCGCGAGGGTGTGACTGGCATGGACTTGTTGGAAGTCTTCCTTCGGAGGCGCATCCAACCGCTTCAGGCTCGTGACCACCCGATGTGGCTGTACTCGGGTCTCGAAGACACCACTCGGATTCACCCAGAGAAGGTCAATGATGAGATGTTGGAAGGGTGGCTGTCGAGTATCACAGGGAACAAGGACAACCCCCGAGGAACCAGGAGGATTCCTCCACTCGACCAAACATACGAAGTGGACAAGGTCTGACCTTGCGTTTCCGACTGTGATCTTGCTTTCTTTATTTGTTCTCTTTGGATCAGTTGATTGACTTTTGTCTTGTTTGCTGTCCTCTAGGCCATTACTGAGATGTACTCGACACCCGATGGAGCACAGGAGCAGGCCGAGGAAGGAGAGGCGAGCGGAGGCGAAAGTGGAGACAAGAGAGAAGAGTGGGAATCTTACGGTGAAGGAGAGGGGGATGACGACGACGACTCCAGTGAAGAGGAGGAGGAAGAAGTCGAACCTCCCCTCTCGAAACGGTGATCCAATCTTACACACGACCCTGCGCGGGAACGTGGTAAGGCGACTGTCCCTGTTGGGCAGTCGTCGAAGCGCCCTCGGACCTCATCTCTAGCGCCGACAGAAAAAAGCTCCCAAGCACCCACGTGCGACGCCATCCAAGCTGCCCAAGGCTCTGCCCAAGATGAAGATGACTGTCCCCACCATTTCTGGGTAATAGTAGAATTTGTTTTCCTTTGTTGAATGTGACGGACTCTTGGTCGACTCATTGAATAAGCTGACTGACTTTCGAAATTTGCAGTGCTGCCACCTCGGAGATCTCCGCCAAGGACGATGATCAAGAGATGGAAGACGCTGTTACCTCCAACCCCGGTATGATTACTGATGCTCTGCTCTTAGTCGACTGACGATTTCTTATAATTCCCGTCGATTTGATTTTTCTTGTAGCTCCTCCTCCTGTCATTGACCTCCCTGATGATGACGACGAAGTGCCGCTGAGGGCGTGAAGGAACAGGAGGGCGCCGGCTGGCAAGACCCCACAAACTACTCCGGCGCCTGAGGCCGTAGTCCGGGAGGGTGGTGATACCACTCGGGCTTCTATGACCTTCGCTGTACCTCTGACGAGTGTCCGGCCTTTGACGTCGACTTCAAATCCGCCTTCGCTTTTTGCCACATACCACGTCCCTGAGGACCAAGTGGGTGCCGCTAAAGAGGCTATACGCCAGGCGGGGATCATGATGGAGCAAGTGAAGGTGGTTCGGGAAGCCAGCCAAGCAGCTTATGACGCGAGTTCAGCTCTTCAGAGCAACGTCCAGGTCAGTCGATTCACCGCTTGTTCTGTTAGGGTATGCTATCTGAAGAATCTCTTTTCCGAAGATCTTTATATCTGTACACCCACTCGGTGTGTCTATTAATCTTTTTGACGAGTGGGGGCACGCTAAGTGCACCCACTGGGTGTAGTCCCCGAGACTACGGTGGACTGCTGGCAGTCGACTGTAGTCTTTATATTGTGTTGCTTTAGTTGAACTTCTTCACTCGGTCTGGTCAGGCCATGTCGAATGGAACTGTACACGGTTGACTGCGGGCAGTCAATTTTTTTTGGTCGAACCAGTGGGGGCACGCTGAGTGCACCCACTGGGTGTAGTCCCCGAGACTACCGTCGAATGTTTTTGATATGGCTGTAGTCTTAGAAACACCATCATTGTCTCTTGGTTACTCGGAAGCAACTTATCTTGGATGTCTGTCGACTGATTTTTTGCAGAAATCCTGCGAACTTGTGGCTTGCTACATTGAGTTGGAGAACAAACAGATCCAGTTGAACCTTGACTTGAAGCTTGCTCAGGAGAACTTGCAGAAGGCGAGGGACGAAGCAAAAGGTATGGCTGGTGAGCTTTTGTCGACTGTCCTTTCTTTTTGACCGTCCTCGATGTTGATCTCACTTGCTGTTTCGCAGACAAAATGGAGGAGGCTCTGAAGAAGAAGGATCAAGACCTTGCCGAAGCGCAGAAGGAGGCCCTGAACAAAACGAAGCTTGCTGAAGAAAAACTGGCTTCAGTCGGTACTCTTGAAAAGGAAAACTCCAGGCTGAAAACTGCTCTCGACGCGGCTAATCAAGAGGTCAGCCGTCTGAAGAATGGCAATATGGCTCTGAATGACAAGGCAAGTGAACTGGCGGGGAAGAGGAACAATCTGGAGGCTTATCTCGGTGGACTCGCCAAGAAGCTGTTCGTCATGCTCGAGGGTAATTACTCCGGCCCAACTGACTTGCAGTTACCAAACCTGCATAGAGCCACTGACTTATCCTTGAATTGTGTTTACAGAATTCTGCCAGAACTTCGAAGAGGAGACCAGTCGAGTGGAGACAGACTTAGACCCCATCAATTCTCCAGTGAAGGACGAGGCTGCTATGAACGTGCTCCGGCTGGAATCTCGTGTTGCCGGCGTTGTTGACTATCTTGCTCGGTTGAAGGTTGCGATGTCGTGGATCGACACGTCGCTCTGGCCTAGGACGACGCTTCAGAATGACCTCGAGTCCCTGATGACTCGACTGAATGAAGTCTCAGGTTGAGTGGCGGAATGGAAGAAATCTTCTGCTAGATGTGGCGCTGACGTCGCTCTGTCTCTGGTCCGCGTCCACTGCAAGGAGGCGCGAGAAGAAAAGTTGGCCGCCATCCAAGTTGCCAATACCCGGAAGCACAACTTTCAAGACTTCATGAAGACTTTCATTGCTGCTGCCACTCGCATTGCAGACGGGATCGATTTGGACGAGTTTGTCGCCCCTTCCAGTCCTCCGCCCGAGGAATAAAAACGTTTATGCTTCACTTTAAATTTGCCTCAAATGCCGAGTGGATTTTGTAACCGTTAAACTCTGTCGAGCTGGAGGCTCGAGTACTTTGATCTGCGGTCTTGGACCTTTGGATCTTATCTGAACTTGATTTATCGTTGAATATCTTCATGAATTATCTATCGAGTGGAACTTCTTCTTCACTCGAAATAACTTTGTATTTGTGGTGCAACTCCGAAGGAGAAGGTAGCAGTTGATTTGCACCTCGTCGTCCTTGCGGATTGGGATGTGTTCCGTACTTAGGCGAGCACTGGGCTGCAGCTAAGACCCCGAGTGGAAGGTGTGCTCTCCACTCGGTAGGATTTTAAAAACTTAGGCGAGTACTGGACTGCAGCTAAGCCCCCGAGTGGGAGGTCTGCTCTCCACTCGGTAGGATTTTTTCAAACTTAGGCAAGTACTGGACTGCAGCTAAGCCCTCGAGTGGAATGGTCTTCAGGGCTGATGCAGGCTTGTGCGACATATTGGAGTAGAACTGGCACCCTTCACACTTGTCGACTATCTCTTTTGCCATTTCATTCGCTCTTGGCCAGTAAAATCCCGCTCGGTATGCTTTAGCCACAATGGTCCGAGAGGACGCATGATGACCACAGGTCCCCGAGTGGATATCATCAAGGATTATCTGACCTTCTTCTGGTGTTATACACTTCTGACCGACTCCAGTCGCGCTTTCTCTATACAACTGTCCCTTTATGACTGTAAAGGCCTTGGATCGACGGACGATCTGTCGAGCCTCTTCTTTGTCCTCCGGGAGTTCCTTTCTCAGGATATACGCGATGTACGGTATCGTCCAGTCGGGGGTGATTGCCAAAACTTCCATGATTAGGTCGACCACTGCCGGAATTTCAACTTCAGTCGGATCTGTGGCACTCTTTGGCTGCGGGGCTTCATCTGTAAAAGGATCTTCTTGGACTGATGGCGAGTGGATGTGTTCCAAAAACACATTACTGGGGATGGCTTCTCTCTTGGAGCCTATCTTTGCCAAATCACCAGCCGCTTGATTTTTCAGTCGGGGGATGTGATGAAGCTCTAACCCCTCAAATTTCTTCTCTAACTTTCTCACTGCATTGCAATAACCAGTCATAGCTGGACTTCTGACGTCCCACTCCTTCATCACCTAATTAACCACCAAATCTGAGTCGCCATAGACCATGAGGCGACGGAAGCCGAGTGAAATGGCCATGCGCAACCCATACAAAAGTGCTTCATATTCTGCTTCGTTATTGGAGGAATCGAAGTGAATCTGTAGAACATATCTGAGCTTATCTCCTCGGGGGGAAACCAATACTACCCCAGCACTGGAACCATTCAGCATCTTAGATCCATCGAAGAACATGGTCCAGTGCTCCGAGTGAACTTGAGTCGGAAGTTGCTGTTCGATCCACTCGGCGACGAAATCTGCAATTTCTTGGGACTTGATAGCTTTCTTTGCCTCAAACTTGATATCTAGGGGAAGAAGTTCAATCGCCCATTTGGCCACTCGACCAGTTGCATCTCTGTTGTGCAAAATCTCTGATAGTGGAGCGTCGCTGACGACTGTAATGGAATGATCAGAGAAGTAATGTGCAACCTTCTTCGTGGTCATATAAATCCCATATACAAGCTTCTGGTAATGAGGATATCTTTGCTTTGAAGGAGTCAAAACTTCAGAAACATAATATACTAGGCGCTGAACTTTGAAGGCCTTTCCTTCTTCTTCCCGCTCAACCGTAGGTACTGTACTGACAACTTGTCCAGTGGCTGCCATGTAAAGCAACAAAGGCTCCTTGCTGATTGGGGCAGCAAGCACCGGCTGGGTGGAGAGCAGAGCTTTGAGCTCTGTAAATGCTGCATCAGCTTCTGGAGTCCACTCGAACTTGTCGGACTTCTTCATCAGTCGGTAAAGAGGCAATGCCTTTTCACCGAGGTGAGAGATGAATCGACTTAAAGCGGCCAAGCATCCTGTAAGCTTCTGGACGTCATGCACACGCACAGGACGTTTCATCCGGAGTATAGTACCAATTTTTTCAGGATTGGCGTCGATTCCCCGTTCGGAAACGAGAAAACCGAGTAACTTCCCACCTGGAACTCCGAATGTGCACTTTGATGGGTTAAGCTTGATATCATACCTCCTGAGGTTGGCAAAGGTTTCAGCAAGGTCAGTCAGCAGGGCGGAACCCTTCCGTGACTTAACCACAATATCATCCATGTATGCCTCCACATTCCGACTGATTTGAGTGAGCAAACACTTCTAAATCATCCTCATGAACGTGGCTCCAGCATTCTTGAGGCCGAACGGCATGGTGACATAACAGAAGCACCCGAATGGAGTGATGAAAGCTGTTTTGATCTTGTCGGGCCCGTACAAATGGATCTGATGGTACTCGGAATATGCGTCTAGAAAAGACAAACACTCACATCCCGCAGTCGAGTCGACTATCTGGTCGATGCGGGGGGAGAGGAAAATGATCTTTCGGGCAGGCCCGATTGATATGCTTGAAATCAATGCACATGCGAAGTAACTTGTCGTTCTTGGGGACCATGACAACATTGGCGAGCCACTCGGAGTGGTAAATTTCTCAGATGAACTCCGCTGCTAAGAGCCGAGCCACCTCCTCGCCAATGGCCTTCCTCTTCTGGACGGCGGACCGTCGAAGATGTTCTTTCACAGGTTTAAATTTTGGGTCGACTCGTAGACGGTGCTCAGCCAGCCCCCTGGGAACTCTAGGCATGTCAGCAGGCTTCCATGCAAAGATGTCCCAGTTCTCACGGAGGAACTGGACGAGCGCTTCTTCCTATTTGGAGTCGAGCGTCGTTGAGATGTGAGTCGGAGCAGCATTTGGATCGGTCGGGTGAATGTGAACTGCCTTCGTTTCACCGGACGACTGAAAAGCTGATTCTGAAACAGGCTTCTTAGCTCGTAGCAACTCACTCGGATCTGCAGTCTTCTGATACTCTTGCAGCTCGACCACTGCCATCTGAGCGTCGGCAATCTTTGAGCCTTTCTGAAAACACTCTTCTGCTTTCTTCCGATTGCCTGTAACAGTGATCACACCTTTGGGACTAGGCATCTTCAATTTGAGATACGCATAACATGGTCGAGCCATGAAGCGTGCATAAGCTGGCCTGCCCAGAATGGCGTGATAAGCACTTTGGAAATCCACAACTTCGAATGTCAACTTTTCCTTGCGGTAATTCTTGGAATCACCGAAAACCACATCAAGAGCAATTTGGCTGAGTGACTCGGCTTTCTTCCCAGGAATGACTCCATGAAAACTCATGTTACTGGTACTGAGCCTGGACATCGGAATGCCCATCCCTTTCAATGTTTCTCCATACAGTATGTTCAAACCGCTGCCTCCATCCATCAGGACTTTGGTCAGTCGAGTGCCTTTGATAACTGGGTCGACCACCAGAGCTTGCCTCCCAGGGGTGGCAATGTGCGTAGGGTGATCAGACTGGTCGAATGTGATGGCAGTCTGGGACCACTTCAGATAATTGGGTGTTGCCAGAGCAACCATATTTACCTCACGGTTAATAACCTTCAGTCGACTTTTGCTCTCAACATCAGCAAAAATCATCAGGGTGGAATTGACCTGGGGGTACCCATCGTCACTATCTTCCTTGTCCTCAACTTTGCCTGACTCCTTTTCCTTATCTTTGGACTGCTTGCCCTAAAACTGCTGGATCAGAAGCCGACACTGCCGAGTGGTATGCTTTGGGTAAATGAGTTTACCCTCTTCATCTTTCTTGGTGTGGATGTGACATGGTAGATCCAAAACATCATTTCCATCTTGGTCTTTAACTTTCTTGGGGTTCCAAGATCCTTTGGGTTTTCCCTTAAATTTTCCCTGGGTTACGGATAGGGCCTCCCCAGGAGCGGCTGGCTCGGCTTTCCGCTTCTGTTTCCGACTGAAATTTCCTCTAGTTTCTTGGGCGACTGCTTTATGCTTGCCACTCCGGAGTCGATCCTTGTCTTCACCATTAGCGTATTTGGTAGCAATCTCCATCATCCGATTCAGAGACATCTCTCCGGTTCGACCGAACTTCAGATTCAATTCTCTATACTTAACGCCTTCTTTAAAGGCACAAACTGCTTGATGATCTGGCACATTTTCAACTGTGTGATGCAATGTGATCCACCTCTGGATGTAATCCCTCAGAGTTTCATTCGGTTTCTGCACGCAAGACCGCAATTCCGTAAGGCCTGCAGGTCGCTTGCATGTTCCTTCAAACGTGGTGACAAACACTCGGGAGAGATCCTCCCAAGTGTAAATGCTGCTGGGTGCTAACTGATTCAGCCACGCTCTGTCCGAGCCTTCTAACATGAGAGGCAGGTGCTTCATGGCTACCTCATCATTCCCACCGCCAATCTGGACAGCCACTCGGTAATCTTCGAGCCAAGTATCGGGCTTGGACTCACCGGTGAACTTACTAACTCCAGTCGCCAACCTGAAGTTGGGAGGAATTACAGCGGCTCTGATGGCTCGACTGAAACACTCTGGCCCTGAAACATATACTCTGCTACTGGTAGGCGCATCTCTGTCGTGGCCTTCTCGGTGAGCTCTATTCCTGTCGACCAAACCTTGAACGAGAATGGACCTCGCATCAAAGCCTGGTTCCCTGGGGTCGACTGGAATTCTCCGCCCAACACTATGAGGGCGTCTGTCATCCTGCTGTCGAGGCACATATGATCCACTCCTCGGGGGAGGGGTTGGCACTCGACGTCGACTATCACGATCGAATCGGTGATCATACTGCTCATTCCTTCTGTACTGATCACGCCGGTCTCCACGTCCCTCACGCCTCGGAGGCGATCTTGGGCTATGAGCCGACTGGACTGTATCCGCTGCAACGGATCGACTGTGGATCTTGTTCCGCGACTGAGAAACAGCAGAATTCTGGTCTCCCGCTGCCCGGAGCAACGCTCTGATTTGCAACAAGCTTCTGCCAGCCTCTGACTGGGAGGGCTGAATCGACTCTGCTATACGAGCCGCAGCCGCCAAATTCTGAATCGGAGTACGATATACCTGCGGGGGCGGAAAGAGTTGACGTTTTCTAGATTCTGGAGCCCGTTGACGCGCTCAATCATCGAGTATTCGCTGGAGATTCTCCAGTCGAGTGCGCTCGACCAAGTTAGCCAAGCGCGCGTCCTCCAAGGCTCGGGCCTCGGGGGTTTCTCCAACGATAGGAGTGTGGAGTGCATCCATGTTCCGGCGGCGAAGCTCCTCCCGCTGCAATGACGTGAGAGGCTCGGGGAGATACTCCTCGTGAGGATGCGACGGGTCGCCCCCATCCGCGCCTCCGTCATCTCGGGGGAAACCGGGAGGACTGTGTGGCCCATCGATCACCAGAACCTCTGCAGCTGGGTCACTGCTGTCGCATTCGGATGCGGTCTCTGCGGAGCCAGTCGAACAGGCCGTAGAGGGATTCGTCGGGCTCGATTGCCGCGACTTGTGGGGTGGCCGACTGGCGGGCCACCGCATGTCTCACCCACCTCTGAAGCCTCGACCGACCGAAGCGCTTGCGCCGGCGAGAAACAGGGCGGGGAGATGCCACATGAGCTGGCCGATACTGGGTCGACGGCTGCCGCAGGAGGACACCACGGACGCATGCGCGAAAGTGCGTCGCCTCGCGAACGGGGAGCGCGTCGACGTCGAGTGGAGCCTCCTGAAGCCAAGCGGAGTCGTCGGCGATGAACGTGAGCGCGCCGAGACGGATCTCGCGGCCCTCCACCAAAACTCCGCCCGAAACCATGATCAAGGAGATCGGAAAAAATCGCAACTTCTCCAACTAGGCGCTAAGACTCCTAGCCCCATGGTGGGCGCCGACTGTCGTGGTTCTAGCTCTGACAATGATGTAGGGGGTATGTATGGAGAGGCTAGATCTTAGCTATGGAGGAGTTGTAAGCACACGAGGATTACGAGTTCAGGCCCTTCTCGAAGGAAGTAACAGCCCTACGTCTCGGTGCCCGGAGGCGGTCGACTGAATTATGTGTGTATGAATAACAGGGGTGCGAACCCTTGATACTGAGGAGGGGGTGGCTTATATAGAGTTCGCCGGGCCCCTCCAGCCCTCAGTAATGCAGGGTTTAAAGTACATTAAGACTGGGGGTTACTGGTAACGCCCCTAATAAAGTGCTATGATGACCATAAAAGCTACTTAATGACCGACCGTTTGCGTGCAGGGTGACTTTAGATCTCCTGGCAGTCGAGTGGTTGGATCTTGGTCGAGTGATTGCTTCGTGGTCGAGTGTCTTGAATCCGTCGAGTGGGATACCTCCAAGTCGATTGAAAGGTGACTTCTTCTAGGGATGTCCTTGGGTAGGGT
>NC_041386.1:472339475-472354501 GCF_002162155.2 Triticum dicoccoides | reverse complement strand
CTGAACCATTATCGTGCATTAAGTTGAGCCGCTACAGTCCCGTACCGGATCACTACAGTATGCTTAATGGACCGGTGGTCTCGAAATCTCAATGTATTTTTCATTATATTTGAGATGCTTCGTACTTCCGGTGCACTTTTATAATACATCTGATCCTTTTTGTCAAAAAAGGCTCGTTTGTGCGAACTACGCTATCTCCCTTAGTATACACCCATAGCTACGTCTGTGTAGTGTAGTACTAGAGGCTTTGCCTATTGCCTAGTTTTCCTAGTTTCGAGACAAAGCGTAAAGCATGATAAGTGTCATTCATCTTGCTGGTTGACGGTTGTAGTCAGGCCACCGCCACTAACCTCGTCATAGGCTGAAGGGGAGGCATGTCGCGCTAGTTTATTAGGGTATCTCAAATGCAGATCACCAAACCTCCTGCAAATGTTTGTATCGGGTGGTTCGAACATTTTTAGCCATCCAATATCGGTCATCAAATTATTTGGATATGTTCGGACGTCTGAAATCTCGTAAACCGATATGGGCGAGTTTTGCGGGAGTCCAAACGTCTGCCATGTTGGAATCCGACAATACGAACCCACCGAAACGCCTCTCCCATCGTGTCCACTCGCTCTAAAAATCCCTCCATGTACCGCATTTATGCCGGTTAGAGCGGGCATGACCGGATGTCAGCCTGCCCACATTCATGCTTGTTGCCAAGTTGCCAGCCGTTTATCTACATGGCATTCACACCGGCGCGGTGATCGACAAGTCTGCTATGCCGAATCTTCATTAGGTCTACCCCGGCTGCTAAAGCCATCAAAATTGGACGAAAACCCAATACTCTTCCTCTTCTCTCCAAAAGACGCCACACTCTAGAAACATCTCCGTCACTACGGACAAGAAATCCGACGCCGAGAAGACCCGGGCACGGTGGCTATTGGGCGGCTACCGCTCTGACCAGCCACCGCAGCGCGAGGACACCAGATCCACGGGAGCTACGGTCCATTTTGTGTCGACGCCCATGGTCGTTGGGCGGCGCCTCGTCATCCATGGCTTCGATCACCTCCGTCAAAGTGGAGATCTACTCGAAGGAGGAGCAGGAGTATAAGTCGCCCTTGCGCGAAGGCCGCATAGACAGACGATGAGTTCAGTATGTAGATGGGCGGCGGCTCGGGCGACGACGCGGACGACGATGAAGCTCCCAATGGCCAAGGAGGCCTTGCATCCCGTTCGGTACCTCACCTAGTTTAGTTTATGTCAAAATTTTCCATTTGGTTGTAAATATATGAAAATTTAATAATTTTTGTCCATTTAGCATGAGTTTCGTTCATGTTCATGATTGATCATTTTCAAATGGCCGGACATTTGGTGCCTATGGTTGAATGGTCAGAGACCGTCCACTATCGGCGGGCACATTCAAGTATGTCTACAGATATTTGATGCCATTCAATTGGTGATCCACGTTGGAGTTGCCCTCTTAGGCCACAAAGGCAAAGCATGGGCCGCGTGTGTATACGCTGTCCGTACAAGTTTGGTCTTCAACACCTCACATGCTCTTGGCATGGAAGCTGTTTTGGTTCTCAACATCCTTTTCGTGTGCATAGAGGTTTTTTTTTGCGACACGCACAGAGGTTTTGCACACCATATTTTAATATAAGTATAACTAGATGATACCCCACACATTGTTGTGGTGTTGGTTGCAATATTTTTTTGATGAGATTTTAATGAAAATTAAAATAGATATCATATATTGTATTTGATTACTATATAGTTGTAAATATATACAGAACATAAGTTGCATTTTTCATGCATGTTAAAAGATATATAATTAGTGTGATTGATATGTGGCATGTGTGAGGAGTTGTGACGTGTGCATGTTAAGAGAGAATATATATGTCAGTTTTCGTGCATGTCTAGAGAAATAATTAGTGGGGTGATGAGGTGTCATATGTGGTGAGGTGGCATGTGTGCATGTTGAGAGAATTGAGATAGTGATGATCAACTATTTAGATTTATTACTAGATGATACCTCGCACGTTGTTGTGGGAATATTTTGCAACATATTTTAATGTGATTCATTGTATGAAACATGAATATCTGAAGTAATAATATAAAAACTAAAGCTGAAAAAATATATAATTTATTATGTTTTATTACTATATAGTTTAATTTTTTTTGTGAAAAGTAGGGAGATATCATTAATTAACATTGGTTATTATTGTACTTTAGTGCCTCTAAACTCTTGGGTGAACACAATGACTGATTTTGGCAATATCAGAAATTTGCGTGTACCAATTCATTTCTTGGGCAACCGGCAGCGACATTGTCTTTTTATTACTCTTGTGCGCACTCAAATTGGTGTCAAACCTAAGGCGATGGCTCTTTGGATGATGTATTCGAAAGCTAGACACACAACCTCAATGAAGGTTAATATCAAATCTATTTCCCAAATGGCGAACATGACATAGATGTGAAAAACTAATTGGCAAACCTTATTGGTTCATAGGATTTTGTGCAAATATATTTTAAAAGAGACATTATAGTACTACTTCCGTACTGATTTGTTGGCCCCCTTAGCATTTTGTGCCAAACTTTAATAATAGATTTAACTAAAATAATAATAATACATGTCATCAAAAATAATATCACTGAAAACTATGTTCAAATACAAATCCAATGATATAATTTTTGGTCACATGCATTATTATTTTGTTAGTAAAATCTATGGTCAAAATTTAGCACAAAATACTAACAGGATCAATAACCCAGGATGAAGGTAGTAGTAGATTGTGGAACTCCTGTTTTTCCTTTGAATCCCAAGAAAGGAAAATGTACATTGTTTATCCTTTTCTCCATTCATTTGGATCAGATGCATAAGTAGTGCCACTAAAGCAAAGAAGAAAAAGAGTATTTCTGTATTTTTTTTCTAAATATGTTTTTTAACACAGTACAGACGCAGGCAGACATATGTATGTAATGTACATACACTCATCTTATGAACGCACACAGACACATCTCACACCTATTACAATCTCTGAGTGACTGAGCCAACACATCATCTTGAGATTGGCGAAATGGTCACGAATACCTTCGTAGTCGGTCTACTCTCACTGAACGCACAACGCCGAAAGGTCTAAAATAAATCAAGAAAAATACGAACATCAATGCCAAATCTAAGACTTAAACCCAAATGGGTTGGTTTCACCAAAAGAAACATAATCATCTGAACTGAGTGAGCCTTAAATATGTTCCGAGAGTGCCCTCCGAGATGGTCCAACATATAGGATCAAAATGGGAACATCCATGTATGATGTATACAATCTGGTTCAAGACCGATACTGTTGGCACCTGCGGTATTGTGTGCTTTACTGCTTGTGTTCCGCGCTGTATACTACGTGCTACTCCTAGTTGTCTTGCTAGTCTTGATCTGGAGTGTCCAGTGGATGATAATATGTACCTATATCGGATCTTTGTATTGCATGGCGACGGCAACTTGTATCTTATTGGCCACATCTTGGATTGTCGATAGGAATCAAAATCAGGTCATGTGACCCATATAGAAAATCAAGATGCTCATGTGACCGGCGCTTGAGCTGCGAGTGTTGGAGTAGTTTGATATTTTAATTTCTGTTTTTAATGGATCTCACATGCATCGTCCATGTTGCTCCCAAGCCGTGATAGTGAGGTGCCAAATGGAACGGATACCACTTGCGCTGGGGTTTGGGAGCGATCCGGCTTGGATGCATAGGAAATCCTCTGTTGTTCCGTGATGTGGATGCGTTATGGGTAATGAATGGAAGCTCGTACAATATGTGTGGAATTTCTCGTGATCGTTTTTAAAGAATCTGGAGGTCGACACTACAAATTTTGAGTTTAAATTTTAATTAGACCAGAACAACCTATATAGCACGTAAAGTATGCTAGGCAACAATCTAAATAGCAAAGACTAGGAGCACTCGGCAACGACACACTCCGAAATCACTGCCGATCGTCTGCATGCTCGGGATGCGAGCCACTGTTGCAGAAATGAATTCTTAGATGTGAATACAGCACCAACGCGTATATCATAGCAGTGCGTACATGTCCTTCGTCATTTAATAACGCAAGATGGGTAGCGTGTGTGATATGAAAATTGGCAGGGCAATTACATTCTGCAGCGTGGTGGGGCAACATAGAACAATGAACTATATTGAGTGGGTAGGAGACTTAGCACTTTGTCTTCATGACCAATTCGCAAAACAGTGAATGTAGGTACAAGTGGTATGTGGGTGGTTGTTTGTTACCGTGGTAGAAATTGCTTGTATGGATTGAGAAAACACGGGAATATTGCATTGGAATTAACCGTATGCGCCAATTAAATGAAACGTGGTGGTCAGGTATACAATGGCGCGGCTAGAGGATTCTTAACAATTTAGTTATACATAGTGAAGATGACAACGATTGAGCTTTTTATGGGGCATGTTCACAAGCACGTAAGAGGCACATCAGATGACAACGATTGAGCTTTTTAAGAAGAAAAAATTACATAGACGTTGGAAACGCTAGTCCTTCGTACATAGGCAGACAGGGAGTAATCCCCATACAGTTTACTGAATCACAAAGTCATTCAAACTAATTCGAAGAAAATGATGTACACCAAATAATCAGGTACTGGGTGTGCTAACAGGTGACACATTAGGGGACGAACTTGCCGCTCTTCTAAGAACTTAGCGTACAACAGAAATTCAAGAAAAGGTTGTGCTAACAGGTGCACATTAGGAGACGAGCTTATTGTAGGGTAATCTTGGAAGACTAGACCGCGGCGAAGAACATGGCCGCTTTTATGACCAGGAGGTTGACTGAAGATGACTGTTGTGGTGAACAGCAGTGTGCCGTTGGGGAGGAAGAAGGAGAGCGTGCACATTTAAGTGCAGTGGGTAGTTGGGTGTTGGTGGTTGAGACCGGATCCAACTCATTTGGACAGGAACTATCTGCAGTGGGCACAGAATGCGTGCACTGTTGTTCTTCTATATGGCACAGAGATAAAGAGAATACGATTCTGAAAGGTTTAGAATACAACGCATCTATTTTAGTGGGCTTGGATCCCGACGCGACTGGATGCGCATGATTTCAGTGGATGTGGTCGCCGTGTGCTCCTATGCAATTTCAGTGAACAACATACAAGGCAAGTAAGGTACGTAAATGAATTAACCGCAAACGACTCGAGGACACGGATTTATCTCTACTAAGTTCACACTCTTTAAGGAGTGCTAATCTTCATTGAAGGGATGTCGAAGTCAAAGCTCCACAACCAAGTGGCTCATTGTATTCTCCCTATGAGTCATCCCCAACGAATGAGGCTCAAATCACTCGGTGTTGGTCTTGAAGACGACCACCACACATTTATAAACTTATCGAAGCACACCACACACAAGGAAGCTTACGGGCCTTGACTCCTAAGTGACTAGGAACCCAAACTCCAAGAGTATTAGGTGTTGATGAAGAAAATGAATAGGAAATACAAATTGGTTTGGTCAAAGTGTCGAGCAAGTCTTGCTCTCTCAAATCCCAAAGTATCAACAAATTCCGGTGAAGGGATTGAGAGTATTAAGCAAATCAAGGTGTAGCAATGGTGGAAGTCTCACAAGACATTAGGCTTAGGGTTGGAGGTAGGAGAAGGGTTTTTATACCCCCTCCTCAAGATGTAGCGGTTGGCTGCCTGAGTACCCCGTGTCCAGATGCAAAACCACTCTACCACATGTGCGCGTGGCGTTGAGAGAGGTCCAGCCCCAACCCGTGTGCACGGGGCCAGGAGGCCCATGTGCATGGGGTGTCCAAAGAGTTGACACTGGCCTGTGTGCACGAGCCCTGTACCCCGTGTGCACGGGGTATGTAGTCAATGGGCACATACCAAGGGAGAGAGTGGCATATTTATGGTGGATGAACTTGGGAGGGTTGGTGTATTTGTTTGCATGTTTCCACCCTTTTCATCATAGCATCTCGACCCTCTTAATAATGCGGTGATCCTATGCCTCAAATAACCAAAATAAAACTTCGAGTCATCGAAGAACCACACATTTCCCCTTTTTGAAGCGACCGATGACCTAGGATAATCCTAGTGATCATCATTAGTCCCACCGGCCATATTGTCATCGCACCAAAAGACCATTTAGGGACAAATGCACTTTCACAGGTCCTTCGTTGGCGTCAGGTTGAACGTCATCGGGACAGGGGAAGGCAGAAGAGACCTTATTTCAACTAGAAGACAACTCATTCGTTGTTACGAAAATCTCTAGAAGCAAAAATTCATATTGAGGAGTATGTCGGGAACTCTATCTAGAGGAAAGAAAACAATGCTTTTAGTTATCACCCTTGTCAAATAAAAACAATATAAACCTTTAGTGATATCTATGCAAGATAAAATAGACTTGAACATTTCCGTGATCCTACATTTGGTCAGAAGATAACAAAAGATATCAATACAATATTAAAGAAAAAGCCAACATTAAGCATGTCATTTGCCAACAACTCTCTTATATTATGGGACGGAGGGATTACTATTCAAATATTGATTGAAATCACTAAAAAATGTAACTATGCAAAAGAACAAGCAATTGATTGAGATTAATGGTAGCACCATAGACTACTAAAACATGGCATATTTTATGCCCGCGATAGAAGTTGCTTTACCCAAACATGCAATTTACCGACGAATAATGGTAACGTGACATATTGCCAAAGCATGACATATTTGACACCCATGATAAAAGTTTCTTTACGAACATGCAATTTACTAAAGAATAGAAGTAACACCACATATTGCCAAAGTATGGCATATTTTATGCCCACGACAGAAGTTTCTTTACCCTCACAACTTATGATGACCTCAAAGCATGGTTTTTAAAAATCATATCCCACTGTTTATTTACGATTCAACCAGTGTTACATCACTTAATAAGAGAGGGATGAGCTCGCTAGGAGACTAAAAAAACTATTAGACATACCCTTAGCCAAATTTTGCTAATACATGAGCAACACAATTAACCTCTCTAGGGCAGTGCACAAATGAGGTATAAGGGAAGCTGCACGCAATATGATAGCAATCATCCAAGATTGCAGCCGTTGGACCTGTAAATCGTCCTCCTTCATTCATCATACTAATAAACTCAAGATTATCTGAATTGATAATAACCTTGTCGCAAGTCGCAACCAATTGTTTGTGCTAGGCAAAGACCATATATCATTGCAGTAGCTTTACTAGATAGCACATCGTAACAGAAGTTAATTTTCCAATTCCCTACATTTATGAATTTCCCCTACCATCTTGAATTATTGTACAAGTTGTCCCCTTAAGAAGGTCCTGGTCACACAAAGCGTCCACATTGAGCTTCACATGTCCATTAGGAGGTAGCATCCATCCTCCTGATTTCCTCTTAGCTTTTGGTTGCACTGCGAAAGTGTAGTTTGATGCCAAGACTTGGATCGAAGCTGTGATTTGTTGGGCATTTTGAATTTTCTCATCATGGCGGAGCTTCCTTCTCTCCCACTATAGATACAAACAAGTGATAGATATTATTTCATGCACTTTCCTTTACCCTAACACAAATGTCTCCTATTCTTGAAACTCTGGGAGATATCCCAGCGCACATTCTCCCTCTCTATCAATTAGACATGCATTACTAATAATGTTATCCAGTCCAAGTCCCTTACAAATTTGCATCACTGTTGGACACTGAACAATGCGTGTAAAGTAGTATCAACCCCTGTTCTACAAGCATGGCATTGTGGTGATACCATAAAATGTCTGTTTGAAAGATTAACGCCACAAGCACTACAAAAAATACATTTCCTTGATGATACGTGTTTGTCACAGTAGGTCACATTTTTTGTCATGCATGTACATCCATGACGATTTTGTGACAGAATCAAGATAATCATACATGTGCTGCCGTAGAAGTGTTCCATGACATTACCAAAATTATCATCACGGAAGTGTTTACTTCCATGACGATAAATCGCGCGTCATAGAAGTGCTTTCGTCAAGGGTGACCGACACGTGGCATCCACCATAATGGGTTGCTGTTAAGCTATCGGGTTCTGGTTTGGATCCGATAACCCGTTAACAACCCCGGCCAATGGAGATTTTCCACGTGTAAAATTCACATTCGCCAAATAATGCACGTGTCAGCTAATCGTTGGGACAGATGGCATTCCTACAATGGACGGAAGACGCCTATGATATGTTGACACGTGGCACAACCCAACAGTGGCCCATTTTAGGTAAAAAGGCAAGCCAGCTAAAGGCCCACCATGTTTTTTTAGACACTAGTGGGCTGGCCCGTTAACATCCTGCCATGTTTTGGGTCAAATTGAGACCCATATCAGATCAGGCCCGTTCATGGCCTACCGTGTTTTGGGTCAAATTACGACCCATATTGGATCAGGCCCGTTAACATGCCACTGTTCTTTTGGGCCCATTCTAAGCCAGGTTTGTATTCAGCCTGTTAAATGCCCGTTTACCAGTTCGGCCCGATAATAGTTTCGGCCTGTTAGCGGCTCGTGCTGCATCTGGGACGTTGTCGGTCCATTTTAACTTTAGGCCATTTAACGGCCCATGCAGAAACTGGGCTATTTCTTATCCGAAGTAACTTTAGGCCTCTTAACGGCCCGTAGTCTTTGTGGATAAATTTCCGCCCAACTGGCCTATCGGCCTGTTAATGGCCTGTGTAATAGTTGGGCCTAATTACAACCCACGTTGAATCCAACCTGCTTACAGCCCATCTGATAATGGCCCGTGACACTTTTGGGCCTATGGCCCGCGTGGATACCGACCTGCTTAAAGCTCATAATTTTATTGGGCCAAACAGGCCCGAGATATATTTTGGCCTGTTAACAGCTCGTCCTATTTGGGCCAAACATGGGCCTTAGGCAGTTTCGGCCTGTATTGGCCCATGAATTTTACGGCTCAACGCTAGCCCAATCTAGGTTTTAGCCTGTTAAAAGCCCATGGTATTCTCTGGCCCAGCTGGACAGAACTTTACTCAGCCTGTTAAAGGTGGAAAACTACTATAGGTTTAGACCTGCTAATGGCCCAAGATGATTATAGGCCCACGTTTTGGCCCATATGAGTAACGGGCCGGCCTGAAGACCGACAACACTGAGATCCACTGAACCTTCCGGCCTAAATTACAACATACCGACCAAGAATAAACCTAGACTATACAATAAAGAAATTACGGTATAGTACATCCACTAGGAATCAAAGTTCGCTACCGGTGATAATAAAGCGCAACATGACTGCGGATTACATACACTAGGCATCAAATTTCACCACCAATTCATATAAATGCTCCGACAAAAGAATATACAAAACTGAGAGCACTTCAGAAGGCATTAGGCCTGGCCAGGACGGGCTCCACAAGTAGCCGAACAAGTTGATGAGACCTCAGTTGTGTCAATGTTAGATGCTCCATCCTTAGCTTTATAGCACCATAGTGCGTAAGGCAGTCCTCTGAGATCTTCATTGCATCATTGACAGAAAGTCGAAGCAGAGCTGAAGCAAGCCTTTCCGCTTTAAGTTGAGACTGAAGAAGTCGAACTGATTGAGGCAGCGACTGCACAAAGGTTGTCTTACAGCTACTGGTGAGTAGCTTCAACTCACTATCTTCATCAAGACAAGGCATTGGGGTCATCTCGCTCTCTTCAAGATGGTTTGGCTCACTATCTTCCCTAAAGTTCTACCTGGCATAAGAGATACGACTCTGAAAGAGAAACAAGGAGACACGTAACAGATTTCACAATTATATAAGCAAATAAATGGATATGTTCTGCATAAGGAACATGTTTTTACAACTACAATTTAAAACTGGTAGTTGTTGCAAACACCCAACCAGATGTAAACAACAAAGTAAATACCAGTGGAGGAAATGATGCCTATCCAAATCTATACTAGAACAAAGTTTGAAGGCTTGAAAAGGATGAACTTACATTACATGTTAACACGGGCTGGACAAAGCCCTTCTCCATGTTGATGGAAGAATAATTCAATAAATTCCACAAAGAAACTTATTTATAAGTGTTGCCATTATTCTATATTTTGCAAAGAGTAAATATAGATCAAATAATATTGGAAGAAACAGAGGATAATGAAGCTCTGGTGTAGACTGATGATACATACACTATTAGGAAAAGGGCTATAGATGAAATTGACACTAATGGCGCACCAAAGAAGTGGTGCACCACTACTATATACTAATGGCGCACCATGTGCCGATACGCCATTAGTGTGGAAGACACTAATGGCGCACCAGACACAAGGTGCGCCACTAGTAACAATTTTTTTTCATTTTTCCAAACATACTAATGGCGCATCCGGGCAAAGTGCGCCATTACTAGTTCTAACTAGTAATGGCGCACCAGCCATAGAGTGCGCAACTACTGTATTTTTTTACTCTTTTTTTGCAAAACTACTAATGGGGCACCGTGGCACAGTGCGCCATTACTAGTTTAAACTAGTAATGACGCACTATGCCACGGTGCGCCATTAGTATATGTATATATATATATATATATATATATATATATATATATATATATATATATATATATATATATATATATATATATATATATATATATATATTGCAAAACTACTAATGGCGCACGGCCAGCAGGTGCGCCATTAGTATGTTGGGTTACTAATGGCGCATGGCTGGGTGGTGCGCCATTACTAACCTGGAACCAGCTAGATATTTTGGACAGCCACACCTACACACTCACTTTTCTCACTTTATTCCCTCCACCTCCTTCTCCAAGCTTGCCGGCTGCCTCCTCCTCCTCACCTCATTTGCACCATAGATTCATCAAAATTAAGTGGTGAAATTACCTTTTTTTTGATAGGTAAGTAAGGGGAAAGCTATCTTCATGTTGTAGATCTACTTTTTTCTCTCTCTAGCTCGCTCCAACAATGTGCACATGCACTTTTTGTGGCCTAGCTAGATCTATGTATGTTTGTGGTGTTGCATATGTTTGTGGTGTTGCATATATGTTTGTGTTTGCAGGTACCGGTATTTGAAATGCGATAGTTGCCAATATTTTGCCGGAATGTTGATTCATTTCCGTTTCGGCGAGAATTTTGGCACTATGCATTCTTTTTGGTCCTATTTTTAGGGAAAGTCATGCCAAATTTTTTCTTGGTTCTAAAATATCGTTTTGCTCTACCCCGCAGGCGACCATGGTCCGCACGATGACCGAAGGCATCGTGAATAGGTTTTTGAGCTCTGCGAAGGCCGAGATGCTTCAAAAGAACGAGACGGAGATAAGATGTCCGTGTCGAAGATGCAAGTTGAAGAGCCTTATTGCGGACCCGGATTCCGGGCAGGTGCGGGACCACCTGCTCTTGCGTGGTTTCATGGATGGCTATCGGTGGCAAGGTGATGAAGATGACTATGAAGTCGTCCATGGGGGCCGGGCAAGAAATGAGGAAGGGCAGCAAGACAGCCACCGCGGCTCGGGCGGGCGAGAAGACGAAGAATCTCCAGGACATGATCACGACGGTGATGCTGTACACAGTCATCATGTAGAAGATGATGGACATGATGATGAGGAAGATGCCGGAGCAGACGAAGGGCATGATCATGAAGATGAAGATGCCGGCGGAGCAGACGACGATGGACCATCGATGGGCTGGGTGCAGGACCCTCATATTCAAGAGCTGCTTCTCAAGCAGACGGATAACGCAAGAGCTGCCGCCCGAGAGAAAGCCAAGCTGGATCAACTGGAGATAGACGCGGTTACTCCATTGTATGAAGGATGCAGGCCCGAGGATACCAGCCTGAAAGTAACGCTCATGGCTCTGGAGATGAAGGTAAAACACAAAATGACTGACGCATGCTTCGACGAGAACATGTCATTCTGGCATGAACGTCTTCCCAAGGGGAACAAGTGCCCTACCAGTTTCAAGGAGGCGAAGAAAATCGTGTGTCCTCTGGATTTACCGCACGTGAAATACCATGTGTGCATGAACAATTGCATCATTTATCGGGACGAGCACGCGGAGTCTACCATATGTACGGTGTGCGGCGTCACTCGATACAAGAAGAGGAAGAAAGCTCCTCGAAAAGTGGTGTGGTACTTTCCGATCACTCCTCGTCTGCAGCGGTATTTCACGGACCCTAAGGTAGAAAAGCTCCTGCGTTGGCACGCGGATAGGGAGGAGAAGAAGCGAGAAGATGACGCAAATGATCCGGAGATAAATAAAAAAGACAAGATGCTGAGTCACCCTAAGGATGGGAGCCAGTGGCAAGCGTTGAACTTCGAACACCCAGAATTTGGGAAGGATCCAAGGAACATCGTGTTGGGCGCGAACACCGATGGAGCCAATCCGTTTGGCAGACAGAGAAGCACACTTAGCACCTGGCCTGTGTTTGTGTGGATGTACAACCTTCCCCGCTGGTTGTGCATGAAGAGGAAGTACATTCACATGAGTATGCTAATTGAAGGGCCGAAACAACCAGGGAACGACATCAATCTATATCTGGGGCTGCTGAAAGAGGAGCTAGACACGCTGTGGAAAACACCAGCCAATACGTGGGACTCCGCAGAGAAAGAATATTTCCCTATGAGAGCCGCACTGCTCACGACGGTGCACGACTATCTCGGTTACAGATATCTCGCGGGGCAGGTGGTCCACGGATTTTCTGGATGCTTCAGGTGCATGGATGACACAACGTATCGCCAGCTAGATAGAGATCCTGGGTCTTCAAAAACCGTGTTCATGGGACATCGAAGGTGGCTTCGCGATGATGACCCGTGGAGGAAACGCAAGGATCTGTTCGATGGTGAAACCGAACCCCGAAGACGCCTGCATATGTGGAGAGGCGAGGAAATAGACGAGCTATTGAAAAATTGGAAAGATTGCCCACTGCCGGGAAAGAAGAAAAAGGCGCCAGAGCCGGGAAAGAAGCAAAAGGCGCCAGAGCCGCTGCTGAAGGTATGGAAAATGAGGTCTGTTTTCTGGGACTTGCCGTACTGGAAGATCCACCGTGTGCCTCACAGCCTTGATGCCATGCATATCACGAAGAACGTGCGCGAGAGTCTGCTTGGTAACCTGCTCAACATGCCAGAGAGGACCAAAGATGGGCCGAAAGCAAGGACAGACTTGAAATCAATGGGCATCAGGCAGGCGCTTCACGCTAATTATGTTGATGATGATGAGGCGAAGCAGGACACAGAAAGTCGTCGCAAAGGCAAAAAGGACAAGAAGACCGGAAATGACTAGCCTCCCGCGTGCTTCACTCTAAGTCAGGAGGAGATCGAGCAGTTTTTCGCCTGCCTCGTAGGAGTAAAACTTCCTTACGGTTACGCGGGGAAGATAAGCAGATACCTAGACCCGGCGAAGCAGAAGTTCAGTGGGATGAAGTCTCACGACTGTCACGTGCTGATTACGCAGATACTTCCAGTTGCAATCCCTGGGATCATGGACGCGCACGTCCGTGAAACGCTATTTGGCCTATGCAACTTTTTCGACGTCATCTCTCGGAAGTCGGTCGGCGTGAGGCAACTCAGAAGGCTACAGGAAGAGATCAAGGTGATACTATGCGAGCTTGAGATGTACTTCCCACCCGCATTCTTCAATGTTATGGTGCATCTGCTGGTCCATATCGTGGAGGATATCATCCAACTCGGGGCGACGTTCCTGCACAGCATGATGCCATTCGAAAGGATGAATGGTGTCATCAAAGGATACGTTTGCAACATGTCACGTCCAGAGGGAAGCATAGCCAGGGGCTTTCTGACCGAAGAGTGCATCTCCTACTGCACGGATTATCTAGGCATCGAGAACCCCGTTGGTCTGCCCGTCAACAGGCATCTCGGCAGGCTCGCTGGATGGGGTCACCGTGAGGGTCGCCGCGAAATGCATGTCGACTTCGAGGGTCGACTCGCCGACTTTGAAAGAGCAAACCTAGTCGCGCTACAACACATAGACGTGGTCGATCCTTGGGTGGTAGAGCACAAAACCTTTATTGAGAAGACGTACAATGACCGAGGCCAACAGAGGACGGACGGAGATATAATCAAAGAGCACAACTCAGGTTTCACGCGTTGGTTCAAGCAGAAGCTTCTGTCGTACCCTTTACATGAGGATTCTTCCACAGAAGAACAACTCATATTCGCCTTGTCACAGGGCCCCGAGCACAACCTGATGACCTATGAGGCGTACGATATCAATGGCTACACATTCTACACCGAGGACAAGGACATGAAGAGTGATGGTTATCAGAACTCCGGGGTAATGATGGAATCCTACACCGGTAACGACAAGGACAGATACTACAGATGGATCGAGGAGATCTGGTAGCTGAGCTACGCTAGAGAGAAGGTCCCGATGTTCTGTGTCAGATGGGCCAAGAGCGTCCTAAAAGAAGACCGGTATTTCACCACCATGGTTATACCCGAAGCCAAATCCAAGACCGCGGGCGCAAACGTCACCGCGTAAAAATAGCCATGGGTACTGGCTTCCCAAGTGGACCAATGCTTCTTCATTACCGACCCGTCAAAGCCCAGTCGTGTTGTCATGAGGAGAGGCAAAAGGAAGATCATCGGAATGGATGGAGTAGCCAATGAGCAAGACTTCGACAAGTACGGGGACCCGAAGATCGAGCATGACGACGACGATGAAGTAG
The DNA here is from genome assembly GCF_002162155.2 of Triticum dicoccoides. NCBI lineage: Eukaryota > Viridiplantae > Streptophyta > Magnoliopsida > Poales > Poaceae > Triticum > Triticum dicoccoides. The sequence goes on along the minus strand of NC_041386.1, from coordinate 472,339,850 downwards.
CAGCATACACCACAAGAAGAAGCAGGACCACCCTACCTAAAGGACGTCCGTTCCACAGAAGAACTCCATTTGCGAAAAAGAAGGGCAAGAAGATTGTGAACAGATAGCTAGCAAAGATCGATTGTATTTAAATCGTAGTCTTCATTTCTCGATTGTATTTCATGGGCACTTTTTGATATCATGAATATTTTTAAATTTCATGGGCACTTTTTGAATTCATGAGGACACTCGATCTCGATCCCCCTCCATCTCGATCTCGATTCCCCCTCCATCTCGATCTCGATGCCCCTCCATCTCGATCGCTATCCTCCTCCATCTCGATCTCGATCCCACCCACACCCTCCCCCGCTAGCTCCACCGCCGCCGACGACCCAC
>NC_041386.1:472238291-472339301 GCF_002162155.2 Triticum dicoccoides | reverse complement strand
ATAAAAAAAGTGTAGACTACAATTTTTGTTAAACAACAATTATTACTGTTTTTATAAAAAAATATTACTGTTTCATATTCATATTCATTTTTTTTAAAAAAAATAATAAAGTGTAGACTACAATTGTTGTTAAACAACAATTATTACTGTTTTTGTAACAAAATATTACTGTTTCATATTCATATTTATTTTTTAAAAAATAATAATAAAAAAGTGTAGACTACAATTGTTGTTAAACAACAATTAATACTGTTTTTATAAAAAAATATATTACTGTTTCATATTCATATTCATTTTTTAAAAAGTAAAAAAAATTCTTACTTATGGCGCACGGGTGGCTTGTGCGCCATTGCTATCTAAAAAAAGTATACTTATGGCGCACTGTCCCGCTGGTGCGCCATTGCTATGAAAAAAAACATTCTAATGGCGCACCGCCTGGGGGTGCGCCATTAGTAATCTTTCCCATCCATACACTTCGTCCCTCCCTCGTCCCTCCCTCTCGCTAGACACTTCGTCCCTCTCCCTCCACCGCGCCGCTCCCTCCCTCGTCCCTCCCTCCACCGCGCTGCCGCCGCCGCTGCCCTGACCCACTGCGCCGCAGCCGCCCACGCGCCCCCGCCGCCTCCCTCTCCCCTTCCCCCCCTCGAGTGCCGCCTCCCCCTGAGCCCCGCCTCCCCCCGAGCGCCGCCTCCCTCGCCCCCTCGAAACCCTAGAAGCCCGCGACCTCCCCGCCGTCTGTCCCCGCCTCCCCCAAGCTCGCCGTCTCCGCCCTCCGTCGTCTCCGCTCCGGCCACCACCAAATCTCTCTCGTCAGAGCTACCCCTCGACGGCGGCTAGCCTCGTCGGACGCGCTCCTCGACGGCGGCGCGAGCCTCCCCGCGCGGCCTGGTTAGTCTCTCTCCCCCCCTCTCTCCCCCGCTCATCCCCATGCCCCCATGGGGCGGCGACCTAGGGTTAGGTGCGGCCGCCGTTCCCGCGTGCTCGCGCGCTCCCGTGCTCCCATACTAGACAGTAGCATCTTCAGACATTCAGTAACTAGTAGATAGATAGTACATCTCCTGTTGCTGAATTTGGGTTGTTCTGTTCGTCATGCAGTTCATATCTCCCCCGGATCGCTGCCGAAGGGCCTGCACTCGCTGGATCTGTCGCGGAACAAGATCACCAACGTCGAGGGACTTCGAGAACTGATGAAGCTTCGCGTGCTCAACCTCATCTACAACCGAATTTCGTGCATCGGCCACGGTAAGTCGCAGACTTGGGGTTCTTGCATTGCACTGCACATCTTCTGTAAATTCCTTAGTACTAGATTTCTTTCTGGTCCATGTACACCTGCATCCTATCCAAGACAGACATGTAACATTCCATAGGATGTATGGATCATATCTTGAATGATATGGCAGTGGCCACATTTGTTGGTGGCTGGGACCGGCCACATTTAGTAATTATTTTTTTCCTACAAAAGTTCAATGTCTATGCATCACATGTTATAGTCCGAGGAAAAGTTCACTGAAATTGTTGTAGTTTAAAAAACAGTTAACTGAAACTGTTGTAGTCTGAAACTGTCAAGAGTTGGTAATTATCGGCAACTGTAGTCTGAAATTGTTGTAGGTTGGTTCAATTGTCCATCATTTTAGCGACGACTGCGCCTTGCCTCCCCCACATTGTTGTTCCTGTGCTTGCGCCGGTTGGAACTCTCTAGGAAATGTTGTGATCTAGTAATCCACTCTTCTTTCTTTACAGACGGCGTGCGCGAGCAGAGCCACCTACTTGTTTGCAACACATGCTTGCATTTTGACAGAATCAGATAGTAAAAAAGAGCACCATTTCTATGTGCATGTTGTACTAGTATGAATATGAATGTGCCCCATATCACTATGCATGCCTAACATGTGATTTTCCCTTCAAATGCTCTATCATAGTGACATGTATGGTGAGGGTCACAGGACTGACTGTATGGTTCTGCTGGTGTGGTAATTGATTTACTTGTTTGGTTTGGTAGCTGGAGCACTGTATCAGTGGTGCTAAACTGCTCTTGTTATCTGACTGGTTGGTGCGTTATGAGCCGCCGTGTTGTGTATGGCCTGCCTAAGAATTGGTTAAGTAGTAAGTTGTTTAGGCTTGGCCATTTCCACTCATTGTAGATAGATAGAGTTACACTTTTGTTACATTTCGTTATCTTTCTGTAGAGTAGTAATGCTCCACTTCCACATATTTTTAGTTAGTTATCTTCCAGTAGTATTTCAAATTGAAGCCCTGAGCAGCAGCACCTCTTGTGTTGTTCACTATCACATAGTTGTAGTTTGGCAAACACATGCTAGTAAATATTCTACTGTTTTGAAGTGCTTGTTGGAATATGTGTGTGAAATTATTTTGTGGCAATTGCTGCTTCTGGTCAAAACAGTTACCTTATAACATCGTGGAATCACAACCTTATAACAAATAATTTAAGAGGCTATGTTCTGGTTTGCTGTATCTCCACTAGTTTGGGTTGGTGAATGTGGATGAATTTTTTATCCTGTGAACTCATTGTACTGCTACAAGAATTTGGTATTATCATGGTGTAATTTTGTCAACTTGTGATGCTGTTGCTGTACCCCGAGAGGCCCTTGAGTTTGCCGAAATGTCGGTTAACTTCCGTTCCGGCAAATTCGGGTACTCCATATGTCCTATTTTCAGCAAAGGTCATACTAAAATTTTCCGTGAATTTTAGCATAACTTTGCTAAAAATAGGACATATGGGGTACTTGCGACTAATGCATGGGCCGGGGTATCTTAGTACTTAGTTAAGTAGGATCAACTGCCCCGCCATTCTTGTTGCATTAAACCATAGGTGGCAATAGAGCCAAGTGATTAGGCCCAACTTAGAATTCTCCTTAGCATCGATAAACCCTAGATGATAAACCCAACATAGGTGGCAATAGAGCCAAGTGATTAGTGCCAAGTGATTAGGCCCAACCTAGGGTGCCTCGGCATCGATAAACCCTAAATGATGAAAACTTAACTTGGCTTCTATAGGGTGCCTCGGTGTCAATGAGAACCTAAATGATGTACGCTTAGGGTTTTAGGGTGCCTCGGCGTCAACAAACCCTAAATGATAAAAGCTTAGCTTTTAGGATGCCTCGGTGTCAAAAAACCCTAAATGATGATACCATGATCTTGTTCCTTGACAATAACCAACTTTTTGACCAAACTTTTTTCCTATTTAGAGCGAAACATGGCCCACAACAACGAGGCCGGCGGTTCGGGCGACGAGCAATTCTGGGAGCTGTCCCAGGAGTTGGAGGAAGAACCTCACCGCTATGAGGACACCGCGGAAGACACCAATCCTGACTACACAACCCCTAGTGGCGTCGGGGATGACACCACTGATGATGGCGCCGCGGATGCCACCACTGATGATGGCGGCACACGCACAGATGGCAGCCAACCGAAGAGGCAACGGAAGGACCGGTGCCCAAGCGTGCTCGGCACCGTCAGGGAGGAATTTACTGAAGTGAACTCCGACGGGCATCCGACGGCGCCCAAACACGTAGTCAAGGGGTACTCGGTTCAGCTCGGGTGCATTCTTCGAAGCACCGTCTTGATCAACACCGAGAACCTAAGGCATAAGGACCGAGGGAATTTGCGCAGCCTCCTCTTCACGAAGCTGCACGAACGATACAAGTTCCCCGCTGAGTTTGCAAACACACACCTCTCAGGGAATAAAGTGAACGGTGCCGCCCTCACGAGGATGAGCACGGCCCTGTCTACTTGGAAAAGCACGGTGAAGGCAATGATTGAAAAAGGTGATAGTTATGAGAAGATCAAGGCCAAATATCCTTTGATGAGGGAAGATGACTACAAGGAGTTCAAGATCAAGTGCGAGAGCAGCGCAACCTCCGAATCAAGTCAGTGGGGGAAAGAAATGCGGAAGTTGAACTTAGGGGTCCACCAACTCGGTCCCGACGGTTACAGAGTGGCGGAGCCTATATGGGACAAGGAGGACGCGGAGCGTACCGAGCAAGGCCTACCGCCCCGCTTCGAGAAATACCGTGACAAGCAGACCAGGAACTTTCTCAGGGCCTGGTACAAGGAGGACCCGGTAACAAAGGAGCTTACCACGGATCCGAAGACCAGGGCGCTTGAGCTTGTTCTGGTAAGGAATACACCCCTCGTGTAATTAGCTCCATATGGTTGCATTCTAATTAATCCCCAATATTTCTAAATGGTTCACATTCCTTCCGCAGGACAATGAAAGCAGTAGCGCGGGGTCATCTCAGAGCTCCCCTTTCGACACCCCTTTAAATAGGGCGTTGAACGTAATGAAAAACAAGGATAAGCTCAGTAAGCCGACGCCAGCTGGTCGTGTGGCCGGCAAAGGCTTGTCCAGAAAATGTTCATCATACTATACCACTGGTGGGCGAAAGGAGAAAAAGACCAGCTCGGAAAGCCAGTCGCGCGAGGTTGAAGCACTCAAGGCACAAGTTGCGTGGATTCCAGAGATTGTCCAAGAGCAAGTGCAACAACAACTGGGAACGACGCTCAACGCCATGGTGCCTACGTTGATTCATGGGCTAACGACGTGGAGTGCGGGCGGCCAACAGGGGCCTCCCCCGGTTCCCAGCTTCACGGCCAGCAACTCGCACAACGCACAGGCGGCACCATTGGTGTCTCCGGCGGAGGCGGTATTCGTGTCTCCGACGCCGACACGGGCATTGGAGCTTAATGCACCCGGGTGTACGCCGGCCGGCACCTCGCCAACAAGCGGCCCCTCCGTCAGTTGAACGCCCGCCGTTGGCGGTGCCTCGACATTAGCCGAGCTCGACGACATCACGGTAACTAAGCCTGTCGGCCGATGACTTCATCTCCTTGCCTTTGACTGGGCATCCCTGACGCCCTACATGTTTTCGCAAGGCGCCGCCGATGTTCCTTGCACTCTCCTGCACTTCGTGGGCGGCGAGTTGGTCGATGTCGCCAAGGGCAGAATCGTTCAACCGGGCAACCCCGTGTTCCATGGTAATCCGATGCCACCCACAGTGTATAGGGTTGAAGTGGTTCAAGTGCTGCCAGGCTGCGATGAGCTGTTACCTCCGATTCGACCCGCTGGGGCCGACGAAGAAGAAGAGATGACCCTCAGCGCCTGCGTAAGCCGGCCCCTGCTTTGGCCGAAGAGCCAGATTCGTTTGGGGGCGGGGGACACCACCCCACAGACAAGACCGCCAGTCATGCCGGCGCCAAGCCATGGCAAGAACGCCGCAACGCTACCAGACATGTCGAACATCCCTATGGCATAGGATCCGGACATGCATATGGCACAGGATCCGGACGACGACGACAACGACGACGGTACATTTACCAACGTCGATAAGTACTTTGCCGAACATGGGTACGGTGATGAGTTCTGCGGGCCTCCTTCTCAAGAACCCAACCAAGACGACCACGATCTAGCTGGTACGGCGGAGAAACCCAGTTGCAACAGGCATCGTCTGGCGTTCAGTTCTCAAGAGACGCCTCCAGCTGCCGCCTTCACCGAGCCTCAGATAGCCGAGGTGCTAAATATTATCAGCCCCAACACGCTTAAGAAGGCGGTCTGTGAGCAGAACTTGGTCCCATTACAGCAGATCAAGAAGAAGGGACGGAAACGAAAGGCTAAAAAGGGCGCCGGTGCGAGCCAGCCGGCACCGAGTACGATCCGTGCTCAAGACGCGCCACCTTCACCTAAGGATATCTCGAGGAGGGTGCATGTGGCGGGTAGGGCGATGCTACCGACAAATATGCTCAATGCTGCAACCGGTGCTATCGGAGTCTGCATGACAGTGTTCTTTCTTTGGAGAAGCGGCGTCTCAGAGAGAATGATGTGGCATACCCAGTTTTCGTGGCCAAGGTGCCAAAGGGCAAGGGCTTTGTGGATGGCTCCATCGGGGGTACGATCGTCCTGCAGTTTGATGACATCTTTGCTATGTTTAACCTTCATCCACTGCACTACACCTTCGTTCGACTATTTTCGCTGAGTATGGAGATGCGGATCATTAGAGACAAGACCCCAGACATCATGATAGTCGACCCCTTCTACATGCGTGCCAAGCTCTTGGGCAGCACTGGGGACCGCCAAGTCACGAGTTCACACCTCGAAGGCGTCATTCTGGCAAACCCAGATAAGGATAACTTCCTTGTGTCTTACTTTCCCGAGTAAGTCATCCCTTAACCGCCCCGAAACATATGATTTCTTAGATTTCGATCGTTCTTTTTTTTCTAACATTCCGTGTTCTGTGCAGTGACATACATTGCACACTCATCCTCTTAAGCCTGAAATATTCCATGGCCACGTATTTCGACCCGAACTGTGACTCCAAGATGGACTACACAAATATCAAGAAAGTTCTTGATGATGTTCTCCCCGGCTACGCCAAATCTGGAGGCACCTTCACCAGGCCAGTTCGTAGGTACGACAAGCACATGTTTGCCCACAATACTAAGTTCTGCTGCGTCAAGCAGCTGCCTGGCGGTCATAAGGATGCCTACTACGCCCTCCATCACATGCGGGCGATTGTACGGGACCATCATCACCTTCTGCTACCAAATAATCTCAAAGATTGGGCCGCGAGCTTGTCGGCAATCCAGGACACGAACATCAGACAAGAATTCTTTCACATCCATTCGGAGTTTGCGGACATCATCCATCAAGATGTCCTTCATACCTCGGGACAGTTCTACCTCAGATATCAACCGTCCAACAGTGAGATAGACACAACGCTACAAATGCAGGCTGACAACGCCCGCAATTTCATGACCATCACGATAGACGGCGGCTTCATCCACGCTCCGGTCCCATGAGTCGAGTCGAAAGTAGTGATGCTATGTGTAGTTCTGAAACATTGATTGGCTCATGTTGTAATTAAACTTTAATGAATTGTATGTCTCTTTGGTTTGGACAATCATTCAACTTAGATGTAATCGATGCTATTTATTAGTAGGACCATGAATCGTGCTATTAATGTCTTGCTTTTCTCTTCCGATCCTTTTGTTGCATACTTATATATTGCTTATGTATTGTCTGTTGTTTGGCTTGTGCATAGAGATTCCGTCTTATGTCGTGTACAAGGGTAAGGTTTCCGGAGTCTACGGCGACTGGGAGGAGTGTCAGAGACAGGTTCACCGTTTTAGCGGTAACAGTTACAAAGGGTACACCACTAGGGCGGAGGCGATATCTAGATACGCCCGCTATCTAGCGGGAGAGAGGAGGGAGCGTTGGAGGAACCGGATGAAGACCAGTTTCATCGTGATGATGCTCATCGTGATGACCGCATCTCTCTTCTATGTGATGGTAGTTTAGATGATCGATATCGACTTGTAATGTAAATACAAACTCGCTACTCGCGGTCTCGAGACTTGTAATGTTTTATCTTTGTTCGGTCTTTTGAATTCAGAGACTAATATGATGAATTGTATTCGGAGACTAATCTTCTATTGTATTCGATGAATCTGCTGTTGCTGTGTGCTGCTGTCTATATTCTGTCCAATAATATATTTTGTAACCTGTGCAAAAATCAGAAAAGTAAAAAAATAAAACCTAATATTCATACTAATGGCGCATCACCTCAAAGTGCGCCATTAGTATGCCAAATGATACTAATGGCGCATCACTACACAGTGCACCATTAGTATGCCAAAGGATACTAATGGCGCATCACACCACAGTGCGCCATTAGTATGCCAAAGCACGTGGGTAAATATGGCCCCCTGGGAGGCATACTAATGGCGCATGGTGGTCTATACTAATGGCGCACGGCGTGGTGTGCCATTAGTATACCAGATACTAATGGCGCACCAGTGGTGCGCCATTAGTAAAAAACACTAGTGGCGTGGTACTAGTGGCGCACCAGTAGTGCGCCATTAGTAGGCAAAAGTGGTGCGCCACTAGTAGGCCTTTTCCTAGTAGTGATAATCAAATAGCAATTAATTAAGTACAACGTTACAAGGAAAAAGGTACAGAAAGAGGAATGCAGACATCAACGTGTGTAGTGGCATTGGCTTTATTCAACATTTTGGTAAAAGTAAATGTAGATATGATAATTTGGAGAAAGTGGAGGGCAGGGCAGATAAGATGCAGAGTAATGCTAGACAATCAACTATCTCGCGATGCAAGTACAGTCATACCGCCACCGTCTGTTATTACTTGTCGCTCAAATGGATGTATCTAGCACTATTAAGTTCTAAATACATCCAATTGATCAACAATTAATTCTATACAAAGGGGGTACATGATAATAGGTACTTACACGAGCAATTCAAAACTTCATAACCATTGTCTTAGTTCTATATTTATCTAAGAGTAAATATAGATCTTATAATTTCAAGCAAAGGGAGGATAAAGAAGCGAACATTTACAGTGATGCTACATAATCAAACAGCAATGAGTGTAAGTATGCTAAAGGGCAAGAGATACTGACAAGAGCAATGCAGTGCCCAATATTGTTGTGAGATCCTATGATCCTTTGAGTAAGGAGATTCATTTGAAATTAGTTTTCATACAAGAGAGAAGGTAAGGCACATGCAGAAATTTAGGAGTTCAAATTTTGAATTGATATCATAGACAGTACCTGACGCTGGGCTCTCAGCAATTCTAATAGGGGTTTGACCAGTGGAGTAGGGGTAAAGTGTGGTACAATTGGGCATGTATTTTCCGTGGTTGCTAATCTATCTGATTTAACAAGTATCACTACCTTTTCCAAATACCTAGTTTGTACTCCTTGAGGATCTGCACTCACCCTCTTCCTTTTGGACATCTATTACGAAAGAACAACATTTGACTGGAAAAACATAGTATGATGATACATGGAATAGGTACAAAAAATGGATAGGTATGGCATATACTCATATATGATGCTTAAACTAAGCAGATGGTGGTGTAACAAAGTAGAAGTAATGCAAGAGGTCGTATGCAAAATATGTGCGACCAATACAACCTTGCCAAGTTAGAGCAATCACCTTGATGGGTGAATAAGATAGGCCATCCTCCACCATGCCAAGTTTGTTAGCCAGTGGATTGTTCAGCAATATTCCTCTCACGCGCCCATTCTCATATTCATTTTGATAATGTTCAATACCTGACATGCATGAAAACATAAAAACAAGTGAGATTATCTTTGTAATGCAGAAGTGATTCTAATCCAATACTGCCTCCCTGTAAACCCCTTTGTGCTATCTCTGCAATTCTTCTGAGACATGTCATGCATGCTGTAATTTGGTGTCTGCATTAATATAATGTGGCCTACTACTCCACATATGAGGGCTCCAGAAGTGATGATACTTCGCAGATAACAACTTGAACATATAGTAAAGAAGAACAAGTTGACCTGACCTGACAAATTCAAATTATACTAAGGGAGAACAACTCGACCTGACCAGTCGACCACAAATGTCTCTGCTACTCTTCCCAACAAGGAACATACTTATTAAATAAGAGAAGAGGATCATCTTAAAGAAGAGCAGAAGAGCAAGTAGATCGAAGATATTACAAGTCTTTCTATACAATGTTTGTTGCCCACCCATGATGAACCAGAGCGCACAGAGAAATACTATTCCTTCCGGTCTCTCCATATGTGTCTCACATGCATTTTGAAACTAAAGTAGGAACATTTAGCTGACCAATTAAACATGTCTCAGTTTTACTAATATCAGCATAATATCATATTTGAATTTGTACAACTAAGCTTGTTTAGCTCGATGGGTGGAACAATGCTATTACGACATGAACCACGTAGGCTGATCGTGGTCATCATAAAATGGGGAAACCGTAAGCAGGATGAGTATAGTGTTGACCATGGCAGTGGGATGGCAGATCTGAAGCTGCAAACCGTGCAAATGGTAGTTAGCCACCGATGTTTGCTTTGAAATAATAACTAAGATTTGTTATGGATAAGAAAGTACAATCAACAAGTGACAAAGAAATACAATTCTGTTGTCTCTCTATATGTCGCGACATGCATTTGGAAACTCAAGTGGGACCTTTAGCTAACCAATTAAATGTGTCTGTTAACTAATATCAGTATCATATCACAATCATATTTGAACAACTAAGCTTTGGAATTTTGAGTGTTGTATTGTTTAGCTTGAAGGGTGGAGTAATGCTAGTACGACAAAAGGCACCTACGCAGATCATAGTAGAGTACATAAAAGGGGAAAACCCTAATCATCAGGAGTAAAATTAGGAAAGTGGAACTAGCTAGACTAGTGGGTGGCACACATGCTTTTAGAAACGAATATAGGAACATTAGGTGACCAATTAAACGTTCTCTGTTTTAGTAATATGAGCATCATATCAGATTCATATTTCAACAACTAAGCTTTGGAATTATGAGTGCCATGTTGTTTCGCTTGATGGGTTGAGGAATTGAGGAGCAGTGCTAGCACGACACGAAGCACATACGATGATGGTATTGAATATAAAGGGGGAAACCATAAGCTTTACGAGTATAGTGACCGTGCCATGGCGGATCTGAAGGTGCAAACCAGACAAAGCTACTTCGCAACCAATGTTTGCTTTCAACTAGCCACTACGATTTGGTAAGGACAAGAAAAGTACAGTAAACAATTTACGATCTATTTTCCGGGTGAGATCAATAACTTAAGCACATATGGAAGAGTACCACCTCTGTTGCGGCGCCATGTTGGCCCCTGCTGATACATTGAGGGTGCTGCGGGTGCGATGTCTGTCGACGGCGCGGAAGAAGACTTTAGATGGCAGATGACCGGGTCAGGGGATAATTCCTGTTGCCATGGACGAGGCGGTCGTAGGAGCGGCAATGGCAAGGTGGACGAGGGCGCCGATGAAGCGAGAGGACGCGATGAAAGGATCCTGGTACGGCGCCGTGGATGAGAGACGTCCATCTCTTGCAGTGGACGACGGGGTAGGGGTAGCGGCTCCAGCAAGGTGGAGGATGGGGTGGCAGACGGAGGAGGCTGGCCGAAGTGGGGAAGTTATTGTGGCGCCGACGATGTATGAATGGGGAAATGGAGGGGGAGGGGGATCTCAAACTTTGGGATGCACTTGTCTGAAATGTGGGAAAGTTACGAACTTATCCCCCGCTTAAAATTTCAGACATCACGTCGGTTGGGGATAGGACGGTAATCTCGCATCTCTCAAATATTTGTCGGTAGCGATTTCGGGCGAGGAGAGGGTGTTTTGCCACCCACGGTTGGCGCCCGTGGTGTATGAACAGGGCTGACAGGTAGGGCGCTTGTGTCACGTCTGAGGGAAGTTACACATCTGCCCCTATTTAAAATATTTGCCTACATCGATTTCGGATGAGGAGAGTTTGTTTTTCCACCCACCATGTATGAATGGGGAAATGGAGGGAGAGACACATGTCTTTGAGACAAGCTTGAATCAACTGTGTTTTGCCGCCCACGTTTAGCGCCCACCGTGTCTGAATGGGCTCAGAGGCGGTCGTGTCATGTCTGATTGAAGTTACTAGTCTACCCCTATCAACAGTAGTGTATATCTGGTCGATTAGGATGTCAAGTGTCAGGGGTAGACAGTAATTTCCATCTCGCAAACACTTGCTTCGGGCAGCCCACAAATGATAGTAGGTGTTTAGCCGCTTTGTTCTAAACTTGGGAGAATTAGGATTCACATTTACCCTGGGCCCTGACAACTAAATTCAAATCCAATTTGTATTCGATTACGAATATCCATAGATAATTCTACATTTTGTTATTTATTTCTTCAAAACCACGACAAAGATTTATTCCACCTTTATATATGATTATGATTTAGAAATGCTGTGATCTTCGAATTCAGTAGGTTGGATACACTTTGAGTCACACAGTTATTTCATCCAATACAATATGCTCACACGAAAAACAGTTCACCTTATGTCAATCATACAAGTACTGAGGATTACCTCGCCTAAAAAATCCGGATCATTACAACACATGGACAACATAGGGGGTCTTACAACATAATCCATTCAGACACATGACGCAACATGCAAGTATAATAATCTAATGAAAATTTCAACTGGTATCTAAAGAAGAACTGGGATTACCCTGGGCTTCAGATAGCAGAAACAGTAGGACCTCCTCCATCTTCAAATGCAACATTCTTACTTCCTCCAATTCTTGGGTTGCTTGCATAATGCGTGCAAGTAATTGCATAATTTCTAGCCTCAAGATCAAGATTACCTCATTCATGGCAGCCACACCATCTCTTTCTGCCTCTAGTAGAGCCCCAAGAACTATAATATTTGTGCTCAGACTGCTCTCCGGCGGTGTTGCCTCTGAACTGCTACCATATGGTAACATGGATGGCGCAATGATTCCACAAATAGATTTTGGGGTTGTATATTGTGTCCTAGTATGAATGGCATCCTGAAAGGTTTCCGCTGGACATAAGTAATAGATAGTTATCGCATGGTCCAGGCAGTAAGCTTACATGGTAAATGATATATGAATTATTGCCGAGCATGGCAAGCAATATTTAAATGGTTCGAAGCAGCATTAGCCGAAAAGAAATTAAAATGGTAAGGTCAAACTAGGGATGTAAGTGGCAAATAAACGACATCCACCAGCCCCATCTAGTTAGTTTTTGCTAGCTCCCTAGTTCATTTTCCTCAAAAACCAAAAACTCTTTTGAACTATAGTACCACTACTGGACTTTAATCGGGATTAAACGAGACCTAGTTGACATCCCTAGTTGAAAGGGAGTGTACCACCGCTATATTTAAGTTGCCAAGGCATCTAAGCAGTTGAAATAATCTGAGAAAGCACTTAACGTTGTGGCCTCATATAAACTACGAAGACAGTCTTGTGATGAAGTTCATAGGAAAAGTTAAGGACTCAAATGAACTAGGCATGCATTTCTTTACGATAGTACAACAGGCACTGCTGACATATTGGCCAACTCAGGTATAGCCTAACAAGTAACAAACAAGTATTTGGATCAAGCAATACAACAAAGCAGACAACTAAACTATTTGTAATTCTGTAGGATTACGGGTTGAGGGCACAAGCCAAGAAAGCAGCCCACACGCATTACATTTCACACGTACTAAAACACACTGGCTTACCATATGTTGCTGTGAAGACTTGCTGCTGTTGCAATGTTCTTTGAAGATATCATCAACATCCCGTGGTTGCAAATCTAGTTATTGTAGTTTATTCTGACCCTCTATTTAGGTAAAATTAATTTTAATCACATGCACTGGTTCGAATTGATCATCAATGGTTCATCTAAACTAATGAAAGAAGGGTGTGTGCTTACATGACAATATATGTGCTTCACTCTATTTTTATGCTTGTTCGAGGTGCCATCCCCAAAAGAACAAATATTTTTCTTGATGGGGTTGGCAGCTCCATAATTAATAGAAGCATCAAATTAGTCATGCAACTTGGGAAGATCAAGAATGCACAAAAAATAATGAACAGAGGCTCGGAGCAGTGATGTAATAGCTAGCATCAGAAAATGTAGGGTAAAACGAACAAAAAGCAGAGGAACCACATGCTAGTTTGCTGATGTGTAATTAAGCATAGAGAACACACAACAGTCTGATGGAACCAACAGATGGCATCAGAACAACACCATTATCATAAATATAGCATGCAAGAAGTAAAATAGTAGGCAGTGATATCTAGGAAGTACAGTAATACTTAGGACAAAACCGAAGCATTGTAACTATATGTGCACTGGTTTGTAATTTAGCACATGTAACATGTTCACTGGCAGAAGTATGGCTCTACAGGTGCAAGCAGAATAACGCGTCTCATGAAAAATTGAATGATGCCCTGAAGAAATTCAAAGGTGCGGTGCTTATGCTCAGAAAGTGAACGTAGGCGCCGGCCATTGGGTAATAGTACCTGATTCTCGATGGCGTATGGGTATCATTGTCATACTTGATAGCTAAGGATCATTGTCGGTGTCAAAACCGGCAGATCTCGGGTAGGGGGTCCCGAACTGTGCGTCTAAGGCAGATGGTAACAGGAGGCGGGGGACACGATGTTTATCCAGGTTCGGGCCCTCTTGATGGAGGTAAAACCCTACATCCTGCTTGATTGTTCTTGATGATATGAATATTACAAGAGTTGATCTACCACGAGATCAAAGAGGCTAAACCCTAGAAGCTAGCCTATGGTCTGATTGTATGTAGTCCTACGGACCAAAACCCTCCGGTTTATATAGACACCGGAGGGGGCTAGGGTTACACAAGGTTGGTTACAAAGGAGGAGATATACATATCCGTATTGCCTAGCTTGCCTTCCAGGCCAAGTAAAGTCCCATCCGGACACGAGACGAAGTCTTCAATCTTGTATCTTCATAGTCCAACAGTCCGACCAAAGGATATAGTCCGGCTGTCCGGAGACCCCCTAATCCAGGACTCCCTTGGTAGCCCCTGAACCAGGCTTCAATGACGATGAGTCCGGCATGCAGCGTTGTCTTCGGCATTGCAAGGCGGGTCCCTCCTCCGAATACACCATGGAAGAGTCTGAATGCAAGGATAGTGTCCGACCCTGCAAAATAAGTTCCACATACCACCGTAGAGAGAATAATATTTCCACAAATCTAATCTGCTGACACGTTTTGACAGCATGACATCACACCATGGCCCGGTTATTATTCGAACCGCTTTTCTCAACCAGCTCCGCACATATCGCGAGGCGGTTTTCTTGATACGTCTTGTCAAAGCAGAGATCGTGTTCCCCTTATCACGGGATTCTCATCAATATGGGCGTGGGTAACCCAACCGCGCCATCAATTACGATGCCTGGGGAATAAGTGGTTTTTGCCAGGCAAGTGGGGAGACTCATCGCCTCCTCCGCCCTTATAAAGGGACAACGATTTACTTTTTTACCCACGCCTTCTTCCTTCTCGCTTACCCATTCCCGCACACTCGAGCTCTAGCGCCCAAGCTCGCGTTCTTCTTCTCGAACCACTCCAATCATGTCCGGAGCAGGAGGCAAGTGGATGGTCTCCTCTGTCACGGAGGAGAACATCAAAAAGTTGCAGGAAGCCGGATACTTGGCCACGGATATCGCGCATTGGCTGCCAAACGTGGGGCAGATCGTCCCCACGCCCGAACCCCATGAGAGGGTAGTTTTTATTACCCATTTCGTTCGTGGACTGGGATTTCGTCTCCACCGTTTGTCCGCGGGCTCATGTTCTACTAGGGGCTGGATTTTCATGATCTGGCCCCCAATTTCATCCTCAATATCTCGGCGTTTATCGTCGTGTGCGAGGCCTTCCTCCGTATTAGGCCCCACTTCGCCCTATGGCTGAAAACCTTCAATGTCAAACCGAAAGTGGTGAGTGGCTAGCAAGCAGAGTGCGGAGGCGCCATGGTGGGCAAAATGCCTAATGTCACCTGGCTCGAGGGCACCTACGTGGATACCATAAAGGGGTGGTAATCGGGGTGGTTCTACATCACCGAGCCACGCGACTCCAACTGGGTGGCGGCCCCCAAATTTCGATCCGGAATCCCCACGCGGCTCACCTCCTGGAAAAAGAAGGACATGTCCTGGGGTTCCGCGGTAGAGCTGACCGGACTCCAGACCTGCATCCAGAACATGACGAACAAGAAAATCAAGCTTGTCAATGTGGTCCAGGTTATGCTTTTCCGCCGGATCCTTCCGTGTCAACAACGGGCATTTGTTTTGTGGGAGTTCGACTCGGCCAAGCACTAGACATTGCGAGAGCTCTACGACACGACACACGAGGACGTCTGGAGGGTGCTGTTCAAGGGCGCCGAGATGCCTCCCTCCCTTACCGAGGTCCGCAGACTCAGCGCAAAGTGCCACGCCCATCCGGTAGGATTTTATATCTCTCAGGGTATTTATTCGCCCTGGTTTAGTCATGTGCTGGATCTAAGTTTTCATGTCATTAACATGACTGGATAGCGACAGCGGAGCAGCTTGATTGCCCAGCCCCCTGCCCGAAGATCCTGCAGACGCTCTTCTAACGAAGATGCTGACTCCGGCGCCTTATGAGGTGCCGGAAAAGAAGGCCAAGGGGACCCGAAAGGGTCTCCGGCGCAAGGTCATATCGGGCTCATCGTCCAATGACTCCGACACGCACTATTCCCATGGAAATGAGGAAGAGGAGAAAAGCTCTCCCCCAGCCGGGGGAGACAAGAAAAGGAAGGACGACCCATCCGGCGAGGCCGAAGGGTCCAAGAAGGGAAAGACCCTCCCTCCGGACTGTGCCACGACAGCCGCCGACAGCGGCAACGTGTGGCTACCTAGGGACAAGCCCCTGGCAAAGTCGTAAGTGTCCGGATACCATAGTACTTCATGGTATGTTTTATTATACTGCCTTTCCTCATGCCGAACATGATTATGCAGTCCGTCCCGAGTTCATCTCGGCGTACCTTCGTCGAGCGGCTCTTTGGACTCGTCGGATATGAACAACGGTTCTCCTCTGACGGCTTCCACCCCTCGCCCTACGGGAAACGCCGAGGTGTTGTCTCAAAAGGCACCGAGCCAATGGGAGGTGATCCTGGGGGCGCCTCACGGCAACCTCCTGGACCCTGGGTACAAGGGAGCGAGGCTCCTACGGGCTTCGAGTTCGGGCCCCAGCCGGACACTGCGCCGGAACCTTCGATGGTTCCGGACTCCGGCAGGCGGTCCCCCATTAAGGGGGGCCAACCATCTGTGCCGGTGTCCTCTGTCCAACCAGAGGCACCGGACACCCTGCTAGAAGCGCTTTGCAGCGCTTCCATCGCAGAAGAGCACCACACTATCATGAGTGCGGTGGTCGAGAAGGTTCAGTCCGTCAAAGCTTGTGCCAGCCTCCTAACAGACTTTGAGGTAAGCATTCAAAATATAAGAAAACTAGCGGGGTGACCCGTGAATTTGCGTGACTAGACTTTCCATATAACGATCATTATGTGGAACTTGACTTTGACATGGTCTCGAGTAAACAATTTGAGAGTGTTGCTTTAATTTTTTACTTCCTCTTTCGAAATAAGGGTCTTAACTTTCGTAGAATTTATTAAAATTAGTAGAAAGCTAAACACTTCTTTTGGGACTGAGGTAGTATTTTTTACTGGTGTGTAGTTAGACACCAAATTAGTTGGAAACACCTGGTTCTAATGCATTCTTTCTCAAATATAAAAATTGGATAAATAAAAGAATTCATGGCTCACACATTTTCTCCATTCATCTCATCAGTACGTGGATTTTTTATATTCGATTAATGAATTGTGGTGCATTCAAATTATTCCACAACACTCATTCTACTATATAATGTGACCTCTGGTTTCCAAAAACAATGCTTTATGGTCTACTCAACTAATTAATATCATGTCTTGATTGCCGCATATACTCATTGAATTCAAAAGAAAAATCTCTATACCTCAGTCCAGTTACATATTGTCTTTTTCAGGTCTTGCACATGTTATTAGTACTTATTTCTGTTTTTCAAGTTAGAAATAAAAAAGAGATGTTGCATATGAAAATTTTCTTTTAGCCTTTATTATTATCACATTTTTTTAAAACAAAACCACTTTTAGTGGTGTTATACCTGGCAATATTATATGTATAACAAATCTTATATCTCCATAAGTATATACTCTTTTATCCTTACAGCCCTCCCGACATTTTCTTATGGAGATATATACTTATGGAGATATAAGATTTTGCTGTAAAGATAAAAGAGTATATACATTGGTAAAGGTCGCAGCGAGTGATGCAAAATGTTGGTAAGATTATTTACATTTACTGCAAAAGTAAGATCCAGATTTGCATTTTGTTCTATAGACAACAGCGGGTAAAACATGTCAAATGTCACGATTTCCAGGTCTGAAGGAATCACATAGGGAGTATATGTACATGTACCTTCTGGTAAGCATTCTGAAGAGATGTTAAGATAAATATAAGAAAAGGCTTAATAAGGCCTTTGATGAAATTGACATAAGAATCATGATGTACTATTTTCACTTCACTATCTCATTAAACTGAAGCTATAAACACTTTTCATAAATGCACTTTGCTATACTATTTTTATCTGAACAAACAATTACCTTATGGAATAAGATATAAAATCAGTCCATATAAATAGCCTCCAGGAAAGCATATCTAACATATAGAAGGTAGTTGTAAAGTACATCTTTTTCATCTGAAATTTTCTGCAGAATGTAAAATATTTTTAATAGCATTTCAAGTTATAATAGGAGCTAATAGGATGTTTCATGATAAGAATAAAAAAAATATTTACTAACTGACTGACAAATAAATGTATGAGTGAATTGAATAGTATTTGTATTGAAAAGCTTACTCCAACATGAATCCTTTTGACATCGAATTGTTTGCTTTCTTCATGGAGATCATAAGCTTGAGGTAGACATATCACTGAAAGTAGTAAAGATGGTTAGTAGAAACCCACAATTAGTAGCAGAAAAAGATCATATCAAAGTGTGTACAGTACAATAAAGTAGAAATCTGAAGTATGATTATAGTGCGTACATAACGACTCAAGACCAGATCAAAGTGTCTACACTAATATAATAGGCTGCTCTTATCTCATAAGTCTCATGATTTGCAAGCTGCACTACATTTAAACATCATTTTGCTTTCTATAGATTGTCTTGAATCTGTTGTTGCCGCTCTCTCTCACACTCGCTCGGACATAGGTGGAAGAAGAGGGACACAGATATTTTCGGCGTACATACGCCCGTCGCACAAATGGCCTTATTTTACTGGGCACATACCCCAGACGCGGAAACACACCGCAGCCTACCCAGAGGAGCTCTCTCACAGCCGACTGGACGCATACCACGGTCCTGACGGAGACTACCTGATCTTTGGCTCCTAGACTCGGCTCATACCGACGCCCAACAACACAGTGACTACTGAAGACTACATCTCTCCTAGCTACTCGGCACTCTACACAACACCAATACATGGCTTATATAGCCAGACTCATCAGGCGTTGCCCTCACGCACGCACGCACTACCCATCATAACCGGCCGCTAACAGCACACGCTCCATGCACTAACCCATGCGCCAACTAACAACCTGCTAGCTACATGCAAGGTCATCCTTAGAACGTGGGCAGCCCACAACAGCCGCTTGACCCAGCAAAAACAAACATGCATGTAGCTACACAACGGCCTGGACGCTGCTCATGTACGAACGCGACTCCGCCAGCTTGCCGCTCCATGCCGTCGTCAAGATTAGTGCTGACAATTTCCTCCCTAATCTTGACGTGGCTTGCCCGTCGATCGTCGTCTTGAACATGTTGCAGGGCGCCCTCGCACGCGACGAAGTCCACCGCGCCGCCCGGCTTCCGCAGCATGGCCACCACGCTGCGTCACTTGTTGTCGACGTTTCCCGGCCACCGCGGCCTCCATGCCGCAGTGCAGCGCCTCCACGCCGCCGTGCCGTGCTACACCGTCACGCCATCACGCAGCGCCTCCGCGGCTTTCGCGCTCGCCGCACACACGATGTCACCGCCCGCCGCCTCCGCGTCCGCCTCGTTCTCACCGCTCGCCGCCTCCATGTCCACCATGACGGCCGCAGCGCCACGCACCTTCATGGGTCGACACATAGCCCGGAGCTCCATCGCCTAGCCGCCGACGAACGCCGCCATCGCCCTCCAGCACGGCGAACCACGCCCAAGCCAACCAAGCTCATGATACCAAATGTTGTTGCCGCTCTCTCTCACACTCGCTCGGACATAGGTGGAAAGAGAGAGACACAGATATTTCCGGCGCACATACGCCCCGTCGCACGAACGGCCTTATTTTACTGGGCACATACCCCGGACACGGCAACACACCGCAGCCTACCCAGAGGAGCTCTCTCACAACCGACCGGCGCATACCACGGTCCTGGCGGAGACTACCTCATCTTTGGCTCCTAGGCTCGGCTCATACCAGCGCCCAACAACACAATGACTACTGAAGACTACATCTCTCCTAGCTACTCGACACTCTACACAACACCAATACATGGCTTATATAGCCAGACTCATCAGACGTTGGCCTCACGCACGCACGCACTACCCATCATAACCGGCCGCTAACAGCACACGTTCCATGCACTAACCCATGCGCCAACTAACAACCTGCTAGCTACATGCAAGGTCATCCTTAGAACGTGGGCAGCCCACAACAGCCGCTTGACCCAGCAAAAACAAACATGCATGTAGCTACACAACGGCCTGGACGCTGCTCATGCACGAACGCGACTCCGCCAGCTTGCCGCTCCATGCCGTCGTCAAGATTAGTGCTGACAGAATCTCCCATCTCAGTAACAATTTTAGAATACAAAATTCTGTATACGTATGGAACAGAAACTCCTTTGATTTTGTTCCTCTTCCTTTTATTATGGACTGATACTACAACCACAAAACTCCTCACATCTGTTGCATTGGTTATTCGTGCCTTTCTCTTGAGCTTACCAATAAAATATATTTATAAATAGTTAGGACACTGCTCTGAACGTGTTGGCATAAACCAAAAAATGCGAGGTTACATATATAAAGAACCTACAAAAAACTGGGAAGAAAAAACATAACATTCAATAGTTAACTTTCAAGTATTCTGATGTCGACTTGGTACAAACTCCAGTAGTAGAACAACATTATGTCAACAACAGGCTCTGAAATCAACATGTACATACAAATTACAATCATCCTTAAGTGTTTTCATGTTCTCATGACAACACAATTGAACCAATTTGAATAGTCAACATATTCGTAGGTGTAAATAACGGGTAGATGTGCTGATTCTATGAAGGTAATGCCAAGGACTCCACCTTGCTACTATTAATACATGTGATGATTTTGTGAAGGCAATCTCAAGGAATAGAGGCTCCTGCAGAAACTCTTATCCTTCTCATCCTTGTACAGAATAAAGCGTAGGGCATCCATGCAAGTAATTACGAATCCAGCCGATAGAGCCCTGCTGCCGAGCCACAACTCTGATGTATAGGCTATGATCATCGATAAAAGCCTGTGTCCTTTTCACAAATATGATGTATAGGCTATGATCATTGGACAATGTAAAAACCAAATCTAATTGGAACAATAGCAACAAAATATGAGGAGCCTGCAGATCTCCTTCTAGGTAAAAACGCTCATGAGCAGCATCAGGTTTCGGACAGATGACCATGGAGGCGCTGGTGACGTTCGCGCACATGCTATGATCATCGATAGAACCATGTGTCCCTACCACAAATCTGATGTATATGCTATGATCATCGGATAATCTAAGAACCAAATCTAATTAGGAAAGCTGATTGGAATAATACCAATGCAATTTGAGGAGGCTGCAGATCTCGTTCGGGGTAAATATACTGGTGAGCTACATCAAGTTTCGGAAAGATGACCATGCTGGTCCTGGCGACGCTCGTGCCTGAGCTCGGAGGTGCCCATCATCAACATGCAAAAGAGAATTGACACCGGAGTTGCTGGTGATGGACGACCATGGGTAGGTTAAGGTCTTGACGGCGCTGAGGTGGAAAGATGTTTTTGTGCTCTCCTAGGAAACGTATCGTGGAGAGGAAGGTCCAGGAAGGTATGTGCCATCTGGTGATGTGTTGTTACGTGTTTTTTAACACAGTGTTGTTACGTGGTTGATTAGGAGAGTATATACTGTTTGGTTTCTCCTAGAATTAATGTGAGAACTCCAAAGTTTCCTTGAAATCTGCACCGAATAAATTAAATAATTGTACGTATCCTTGTTGTGCGCGGTTTGAATTCCTAACTGCACGTAGACTATTTCTTTTGTGTTAAAAAAATAGACTATTTCTATTACAGATTTGTTTTTCTTTTCATGTATTCTAGCCTACGTTTTCCATCATAGATTTTTGTACGTAACAGACATCTCATGTGCAACACAATATATGCATGTACCCAATATTCTTATGTAACGTTATATCTTTAAATCTTAACCGTATATATCTAAAATTAACGGTTGAGGTAATTTAATCTGTGTGGATGAACGTGGTAGCTTATTTGTCTTCTGTATAATGTATATAATAGATAGATATTACCGCATAGATAGAGGATCAAATGATAAATCAGGAGTCTAATTAGAGTATGTCTATGTGTATGTGCAGGCTTCACTGCTGGCCGCTACCGCGCGTACTGCGGAGGTCTCTGCGCTGAAGCAGGCCCTGAAGCGGTCCGAGGACGAGCTCAGCCTCACCAAGGGGCAGCTCGAAGAGAGCAAAGGTAAGATATACCCCCGTCTATATAGTTAAAAAGAAGTTCGGGTGTAAAGTAATAGGATCATCATGAATTTGTCAGGGGCCACGACCGAGGTGGAGACCCTGAGAAAGGTGGTGCCCGAGGCTGAAGACAAAGCGGCCAAAGAATGCCTGGAACGGGAGAAACAAGAAGCCCGAGTAGGCGAGGTGCAGCAAGAGCTCGAGGCTCTCACCAACAAGCACGAGTCCTTGGAGCTTGACTCCAAGACGCGAGAGTCCGAGCTCGCGCAGGTGCTTGAAAGCGTCCGGAGCGCCAAGGCCGAAGCCTACAAGGCCCTCCAGGAGATTGACGCGGCGAAGAAGATAGCAGCGGGTAAGGCATTCAATATGCAAAGCAAGGATGTGAACGAGACTTTCCTTTTTCTTACCCGAGTTCGGAGCTCTCCAGGAGTTTTATCGGGCTGAGGAAGGGAGCTCAGGGAGAAGTTGTTCTGTTCTCAGTATACTGGGACCGAACACCCCGTGTCCTTGAGCGACCAGCTGAAGCAGTTGGTCGAACATCACAAGGCGGCCGAACAGGCCATGAGGGGCCTTATAGTCCGGATGTGGCCCGGCGAGCCCCTGTCCGGCAGCTACTTTGGTCTGGTGAGGCGGCTTGTGTAAGCCTGCCCACGGCTTGAACTCATCAAGCGGTCCGTCTGCATCGAAGGTGCACGCAGGGCTTTTGCCCGGGCGAAGGTGCACTGGGCGAAACTGGACGCCGTGAAGCTGGTGAAGGAGGGGCCGCCAGAGGGCAAGGAGCATCGCTGCCCCGAGAATTACTATGAGAGCGTCCTGAAGGGTTTCCGCTTAGTGGCAGATGAGTGTGCCAAGGATGTAATTTTTGAATGAACATGCCCATGTGATCCTGTAATATGAAACAAGTTCTTTTGCGCCATGCGACGCTTTCTTAATTTAAAATATTACCTTCTGTGCGGCCATGTTTATAAAATCTAAGAGTTGGCCAGTCGTCGGCTTCTACCCCCATATAACTAGTACTGGGGTGTTCGGGGTAAATCTGAACACTCTTTGCCCCAATTTTGGGTCCTTCAAGGAAGGTGTTCAGCGCAACGAATCAGGTAATCAGACTATAATGCTTTATCACTCTCACTTAGCCATAGAAGTCTATGATTTTAAATTTTTGGCGAAGCCCCCGATATTCGGAGGGCCGAATTTGGGGCGCTATACACGCCTAAGCCAGACAAGGCCGACTCCTTGCCCGAAGCAGAAAAAGTCTTTAAGGACTTGAGACCTCTCGAACAGCGACCAGTCTCTCGCCTTATCGTGACAGTCAGTTTTTGGCTTTCTCTACTGAGGTGCTCGTCCGGAAGAACCGGGACACAATTGCAGTAGTTCTCCCATCGCCACCTTAGCCGATATAGCGGAACGTAAGGTACCAAAGCATGGGAGCCGGGCGACCCAACATTTGACCAAAGACATGATTTGGAGCTGATGCATATAATGCTATAAGTTCGGGATGCCGCACTGTCGAAAGTGTTCGGACTTCCTGTGCCATATTGTGGGGTAAACGAGAGCCCCTGGCGTACTGACCGTACCCGAACATGCGGGTGTGGATTGTTGTAGATGGACGTATAAGAGAAAAGAGAAAAACTTAAATAATGCAATGACAGATTAATGATATGCATTGTTATTTGAATAATACATCGAAGCGTACTGGTACAAGTAGTGCAATAAGCATAAAGTAGGACAATTCGAAATGTCCTATCCCAGGGCGAGCTATGCATAAATAGTGAAAAACGGGTATATCAAGTATTACTAGAGACCACCTGGCGGTTCCCGTGTTCATCTTAGCTTCTTGCCACCTTGGTTGTTGCTTTCGGAATGTGTCCGACCATCGTACTGCCGGAAAGGGCTTCCGAAGAGTTAGGCCCTGAAATAAAAAGGGAATGTGACAGGTGTACAACCCCTAGTGTGGTTAAGCCACAATGCGGGGCGTGTCCTGATTGTGCCCCCGCCTATGTCCATGGTATTTTCAATGCGTAGTTATGTACGCGCGGCGCGGATTGCATCGCTTCACTGGGACTAGGACAGGGGCCGGATTGCTAGGCGAGCTCTGATCGTGCCAGGTGATCCTATTGCAGCTTGTTCCGGACTCGCTTGAAGGTGTCCGGGGGCTGTGACACTGAGTGAGTGGTCTGCCTGAACAGGCTGCTTTGTGCCTCTGCTACAAGGGCCACAGTGTGCTCTTCCATACGGAGCGAGCATTTTGTGTTTCCATTTACTGTTATAACCCCACGAGGTCCTGGCATCTTGAGCTTGAGGTATGCGTAATGCGGCACTGCATTGAATTTTGCAAATGTTGTCCGTCCGAGCAGTGCATGATAGCCACTGCGAAACGGAACGATGTCAAAGATTAACTCTTCGCTTCAGAAGTTAACCGGTGATCTGAAGACCACTTCCAGTGTGATTGAGCCTGTGCAATGGGCCTCTACACCTGGGATGACGCCTTTAAAGGTGGTTTTGCTGGGTTTGATTCTTGAGGGATCGATACCCATTTTTTGCACAGTATCCTGATAAAGCAGGTTCAGACTGCTGCCGCCATCCATAAGGACTCGAGTGAGGTGAAATCCGTCAATGATGGGGTCTAGGACCAGTGCGGCGGATCCGCCATGACGGATGCTAGTGGGGTGGTCCGTGCGATCGAAGGTGATCGGACAGGTAGACCATGGGTTGAACTTTGGGGCGACGGGCTCCATCGCATAAACATCCCTTAGTGCACGCTTCCGCTCCCTCTTGGGAATGTGGGTTGTGTATATCATGTTCACCGTCTTCACTTGCGGGGGAAACCCCTTCTGTCCTCCTGTGTTCGGCGGCCTGGGCTCCTCCTCATCATCGCTATGCAGCCCCTTGTCCTTATTCTCGGCATTTAATTTGCCGGCCTTCTTGAACACCCAACATTCTCTGTTGGTGTGATTGGCTGGCTTGTCGGGGGTGTCATGGATTTGACACGAGCGATCCAGTATGCGATCCAAACTGGAAGGAGCCGGAGTATTTCTTTTAAATGGCTTTTTCCGCTGACCGGATCTAGAGCCTCTGAATCCGGCATTAACTGTCGTATCTTCGGTGTTATCGCCGTTATTGCGGCGCTTTGGTCTATTATGACGTTGCCTACCATTAGCATCTTTGGTATGCAAGGTATCCGGATTCCTCGATGTGTTGTTGCTGCGAGCCAGCCAGCTGTCTTCGCCTGCGCAAAAGCGGGTCATGAGTGTCGTGAGGGCTGCCATAGATTTCAGCTTCTCCTGGCCGAGGTGGCGGGCGATCCACTCATCGTGGATGTTATGCTTGAATGTCGCTAGGGCCTCTACATCCGGACAGTATACAATTTGATTTTTATTAGTCAGGAACCGTGTCCAGAATTGTCTGGCCAATTCCCCTCGCTGTTGGGTTATGTGGCTCAAGTCATCAGCATCCGGCGGCCGCACATAAGTGCACTGGAAGTTGTCGAGAAATGCATCTTCCAGATCCTCCCAACTGCCAACGGAATCTGCTGGCAAGCTATTCAGCCAATGCTGAGCTGGTCCTTTGACTTTTAGTGGGAGGTACTTGATGGAATGTAGATCATCACCGCGAGCCATGTGGATGTGAAGGAGGAAATCTTCAATCCATATAGCGGGATCTGTTGTGCCATCGTATGATTCAATATTTACGGGTTTGAAACCATCTGGGAATTCATGATTCATAACTTCATCAGTGAAGCATAGGGGGTGTGCGGCACCTCTGTGCCGGGCTATATCCCAACGTAGCACGTATGAGTCTTGTCTGCTGTATTCGGCCCGACCGGATTTACTCTTGGTGTATCCGACGCGACAATCATCGTCTCGTGTGGGCGCACGTGCCCGTGTCCCGTATATTGACCTTGCGTTTTTGTCTTACTGTCCAAGATGTCTCGCAGGTCCTCTGTGTTGCCCCGGGCCTTAGTATTTTTGACTGAGTGGCGACGGGGTGCGGTCTGATCTTTAGGCTGAAACGCCTCCCTGGCTCGGCCGCATAGTGGCCGGTCAGCCGCATCGTACACTGGTGAATGAGGTTTCAATGCTTCCTCCTTGAGGTGAGGTAGTAACCTGCGTTTTGGGTAACTCTTGGACGGGCGGTCGAGTTCATGCTCCTTGGCCGCAAGGACTTCGGTCCACCTGTCTGCTAGCAAGTCTTGATCAGCTTGAAGCTGCTGCTGTTTCTTCTTTAGGCTATTTGTCGTGGCCATAAGCCGGCGCTTGAAGCGCTCTTGCTCGACGGGGTCCTCAGGCACGATAAACTCATCGTCGCTGAGGCTCGCCTCGTCTTCGGAGAGAGGCATGTAATTGTCCTCCTCCGGTTCTTCATTTACTGCCTGCTCTGGAGGGCTAGCTTGTTCGTCCTCTAGCTCTACACCGTGCTGGAGGGGATTGTTGTTGTCTTCGACGCTATCCGGAGTGTTATTATCTCCTGTGCCGGTATCACTGCTCATGCTGTGGCAGGACTTAGAGCGGCGCCGCTGACGTTGACGCTTGGGTTGCTTTTTGGAAGGGTCATCCTCCGCTGTCTTGTCGCCATTTGGTTCTTTGGGGGTGTCCACCATGTATATGTCGTATGATGAGGTGGTGGTCCAATGCCCCGAGGGCGGTGGATCCTATTCGTCTCCGGCTTCATCGTCCATACCATCAAAGTCTTCGGAGCCGAAGTCGAGCATGTCGGTTAAGTCGTCGATAGTGGCTACTAAGTGGGTGGTGGGTGGGCAGCGAATTTCTTCATCGTCCGCATCCCATTCTAGTCGGACATAGTTCGGCCAAGGTTCTCCTGACAGGGAGAGAGACCTTAATGAATTTAGCACATCTCCGAAAGGTGAGTGCTGAAAGATATCCGCGGAGGTGAACTCCATGATCGGCGCCCAGTCAGACTCGACGGGCGCGGATATGAGCGGCTCGGAGTCCGTGGCCGGAGATGAATCCAGTGGTTCGGTGACACGGCTCTCGTAAGGGGTGAAGTCAGTATCCGGCTCTATCGCCACTGAGAGTGCGGCCTCCATGGCGGGGTCCATCCCTCTGCTCTCGGATGGCGCGACTTGCTCCGGATTGATGGACGGAGTAGTTGCGGATGCGATCTCCCGAACATTGTCCGACGGCAGAGTTACGTCATGCTTGTCACAACTGTACGACGCGTCCGACATGGGCCCGAATCCGTCGAAGATCAAGTCTCCACGGATGTCGGCCGTGTAGTTCAAGTTTCCAAATCTGACCTGATGGCCAGGGGCGTAGCTCCCAATCTGCTCCAGATGGCCAAG
This sequence comes from Triticum dicoccoides, assembly GCF_002162155.2. NCBI lineage: Eukaryota > Viridiplantae > Streptophyta > Magnoliopsida > Poales > Poaceae > Triticum > Triticum dicoccoides. The sequence continues at coordinate 472,311,855 of NC_041386.1, read as the reverse complement.
CAAATTGGCCCGCAGTGCAAAGCCGCCGAATATGAAGATCTGTCCGGGGAGGAAAGCCTCACCCTGGACTGCATCGCTAGCGATGATCGAAGGAGCCATCAAGCCTTATGGTGATGACACAGTGGAACTCTCAATGAAAGCACCAATGTCGGTGTCAAAACCGGCGGATCACGGGTAGGGGGTCCCGAACTGTGCGTCTAAGGCGGATGGTAACAGGAGGCAGGGGACACGATGTTTACCCAGGTTCGAGCCCTCTTGATGGAGGTAAAACCCTACGTCCTGCTTGATTGTTCTTGATGATATGAGTATTACAAGAGTTGATCTACCACGAGATTAGAGAGGCTAAACCCTAGAAGCTAGCCTATGGTCTGATTGTATGTTGTCATACGGACTAAAACCCTCTGGTTTATATAGACACTGAGGGGGCTAGGGTTACACAAGGTCGGTTACAAAGTAGGAGATATACATATCCATATTGCCTAGCTTGCCTTCCACGCCAAGTAAAGTCCCATCCGGACACAAGACGAAGTCTTCAATCTTGTATCTTCATAGTCCAACAGTCCGGCCAAAGGATATAGTCCGGCTGTCCGGAGACCCCCTAATCCAGGACTCCCTCAATCATCGATGGTGCTCGTATTGCGGTTGAGTTTGTGTCGGCTGTTGCCGTTGCTGAAGTGGCTCCGGTGCTTTGGTTGCGGCGCCTGTCGACATATAAGAAAGCTCATATGTGGTAAGTGAACAGTTCCATGATAAAGAAGAGAAAAACCAAAGGAGTACAAATCGAAATAACCTGATGTGGCTGCGGCGTCAGTAAAGCCGGGCCGGTGGAGTTGAATATGGCGTCCGTGGAGCAGGTCCGGTGCAGTGGATGAAGGCGTCGACGGGCGCGGTGTACAGTGCTTTTGGTGAGGTGGATCTGTTGTGGTGGACGAGGGATTGTATGAAGGGCCAGCAATGGGGCGAACGGGGGATTCAGTGAAGGGCCTACACTATGGTGGACGAGGGTGCTGGTTAAGCAAATCCGATGTGGTGGACCATGATGGTGGTCAAGGATATATGGAGCGGTGGACAAGCCAGTCGCTGAAGCGGCTCCGATGAAGTGGTGAGTTGGTAGTTGGGGGTTCCAAGGTGCAGAAGGTAGATTCGGCGGGGTGTGAGGTCCACCGCTGCAGCGGAGGACTAGATTCGGTGGCTTGGCATGGTTGGGGGGTCGGGGAGGGGAAGTGGATGGGCTCTGGGGAAGAATGTTGGGGGCAAAGAGGGGAAAACAATGGAGTTACCAAAGCAGCCCTTTTTTGTTCATGTGGCAGGGTTAAAACAGGAATATTGCAGGGCTAAACTTTCAGGCACGAGATATTTTGATATGAGCGGGAAGTTTGAAAGCTTTTGGTGCCTGAAATTAAGTGTTCTGCTCTTGTACGGCCGACTATGATATCATGGCCGAGAATTTATTTGTTTTGCACGTAAAAAGTGCAAGTTTTGAAAATCAATGTCTCCAACTTGGAACTTAGATTGTCCCTTCAATTCAAATATGGATCATTGAGCTAGTACAAGCAAATAGCATCATACGGTCCAATTCAAATGAAATTCCAAATGTGTTTATCCTAAATATGATGACAAAACCAAAAATGTGGATGTGTATGAATAAAGTGGATGATTATAAAGTTTGAACATACCCGTATGCGTCTATCTCTAGGTTTGATATATGAATTTTGAAATCACGAAATCGCGGCTTAACAATGTACCTCCATTTAAATGAATTACAGAAGCTAATAATGGAGTCGAATTCCAAAAATCCAATCTTAGGTTTGTAATTCTGGTATTTCAAGGTATATCACACATGTTCAAAAGTATCGTTATCTCATAGTCCAAACTGTGAAACAAATTGATCAACCATGAGTGCACACACAATTGACCATATATATCTCAATTACGCTAAAGTCCCTCAAATATAGATACCTCACTCTTTATCTGAAGTCACCCCCCCCCCCGCGCCCCCCACACAAGTCGTTCTCTCCCCCGGACATGAACACACGAGCACATTAACACCCCCTCTCTTCTAAAGTCCGGACCCCAATATAGGTCTCTATCACTTTGTCTCTCGGGCATGCACACATCTCTTCCCCCACTCTCTAGGTCTCCCGACATATCTCTTTCCCAAGCACACGCACTATGTAGAGTGTATCTTTCCCATACACACAAAACGTCACCCCCAAACGTCTATCTCCCTAGTTACGTGGTTCTCGCACACTCACCTCACACACCACCCTCACTGCAAACAAGCACACTTTGTCTCCTTGTGCACCATTCTCCTCTTTCTATCTCTCCCACAAGCGGACCCGCCCCAGCTCCTTCCATGTATACATATATGCCATGACTCTTTCCATAACTCCATAATGTATCATCATTCTCAATCTCGCACGTTATTCTCTACACCATCTATTCTAGATCTCTCATGAAGTCCCTATCACACACACGATGACTCGCTTCCCTTGCGTCTTCGTACATAGGCCATTTTCGAACAACATCAACATTGTCTCCCTATCTATATGCCACTTCTGCACACAAACGACCCCTCTCTCTCCCCCTCTCTTCCTCTGTCTCTCTCTCTCTCACACCCCTCTCCCACACACACTTGATGTCTCTTCCAAATAGTCTGCTCCCGCCCGCACCCATGCTATCCTGCTACTACACATGCATTTATCTCTATTTGACACACATGTCACACCATTCCCCCTTCCCTATACTAGGTTTACATCATTAGTGGTCTCTCTACTCCACATACACACACTCCCTCTCACACACAAACGCGCGCACAAACACACACAGACACGCACAAACACCCATCTATCCAGATCCTTCTTTTAAGACACACACCCTTGCATAGTCTCTCCAGCTCTAGGTATGTATATACCCCCCCTCTCTCTAGCTCAGATGCACACCAAAATTCTCCATCTCTCTAACTCACACATCTCTCGCCATGTCCACATGTGTATATCACACACTCACTCTCTGATTATGTCTATGTGTCTCCATGTTACACAACACAAAGCCCCATGTACATGTCTCTCTCTACCCTCCACACACAGAGACACAAAGAATCTCTTATCATTGCCTCAGTCTCTACACATATCACACACGCACACTGTCTCTCTCTCGCACACACGCTCAACAAAGGTTTTCCCGTGAATAACTTACCGTCTATTCATCAACAGTCATGGTAGTACGGCGAATATGAGATGTGAAAAAAAATCTACACATGCGTAGACCACCTAGAATGACTACTAGGACTAGAGCAAGCCGAAAGCGCGCCAACGTCACCCCCTCCTTATCGGCGACAGGAAATCCTTTGTTTTACACAGTCGAGAAGCCATTGTGCTAAGGCCCCACATGTTGAGCCGTTGAATAGAATGTATATCCAAGTTTACGGAAACAAGTATCCATAATACGTTTGTATCTCCATAGTTATATTTCTTCTCTTATAAAAAACAGAGTTGGTGATGATGGTACGCGTGCCATCTTGCAATATAGACCGTCCGATCTATATCTGACGGATAGAAATTAAACTAAAAGATACCCGCACCTCTCTCCACATTTTCACACAAGGCCTTCCCTCGTTTATCCTTATCTCGAACAACCTCATTATTGAGCAATTCAAAAAGGAAGCCTCTGGAACAAATTGGCATGGTGGTCACTGCCGGCGTCGTCCATCCCCATGCCTCCACTCAGTCCGACCACCAATCACCACCAGGCCCCACTCCTCTTCACCTTATCTCCTCTTTCTCGAGATATCATTAGTTTTTACACATGGGATTACTCCTGCATGGGTCAATCACAATAGGTGTTTTATAAAAAAATGCATCTTGATGTTCCGTGCAGTGCACGGGCATCTTGCTAGTACTCCTACATAAGACTTAGTTGGTGATGATGGTGTGTCTGCCATCCATCATTTCTGACCATTAGATCTACATCTAACGACTGTGAGGTAAGTTGTTGTCTTTTCTCACCAACATCCCACTTCTCTACCAATTTGCAAAAAAACCATAATTAGTATCTTAAAACCAACCACATCCCTCCCTCACCTCACCAAAACAGCCCAAGGAATATATTCTGATTGAAACATAATATATCTCTAGTGATATATGTATATCAAAATTAGAGTATTTTCTATCAAATTTGCGAATAAGTATTATTCTTATTATGATCCGTTGCAACACACGTGAACATTGCAAGTATTTCCAACCATGCAAAAAATGCCAGTATTTCCATAGTTTCGAGTTTTCCATCAAGATATTTGTTGGGGAACGTAGTAATTTCAAAAAATTTCCTACGCACACGCAAGATCATGGTGATGCATAGCAACGAGAGGGGAGAGTGTTGTCTACGTACCCTCGTAGATCGAAGCGGAAGCGTTGACACAACATAGAGGAAGTAGTCGTACGTCTTCCCGGTTCAACCGATCCAAGCACCGTTACTCCGGCACCTCCGAGTTCTTGGCACACGTTCAGCTCGATGACGCTCCCCGGGCTCCGATCCAGCAAAGCTTCGGGGAAGAGTTCCGTCAGCATGACGGCGTGGTGACGATCTTGATGTTCAACCGTCGTAGGGCTTCGCCTAAGCACCGCTACAATATGACCGAGGTGTAATATCATGGAGGGGGGCACCGCACACGGCTAAGGAACGATCACGAAGATCAACTTGTGTCCTAGGGTGCCCCCTTGCCCCCATATATAAAGGAGCCAAGGGGAGGGGGCGGCCGGCCAAGGAGGGGCGCGCCAAGGGGGAGTCCTACTCCCACCGGGGGTAGGACTCCCTTCATTCCTAGTTGGAGAAGGAGAAGGGGGGAAAGAGGAGGAAGAGGGAAAGGAAAAGGGGGGGGGGCGCCGCCCCCCTTCCCTTGTCCTATTCGGACTAGGAAGGGGAGGGGCGCGCGGCCACCTCTTGCCTCCTTTCCTCTTCTCCCTCAAGGCCCATGTAGGCCCAATAACCCCCTGGGGGGTTCCGGTAACCTCCCGGTACTCCGGTAAAATCCCGATTTCACCTGGAACGATTCCGATATCCAAATATAGGCTTCCAATATATCGATCTTTATGTCTCGACAATTTCGGGACTCCTCATCATGTCCATGATCACATCCGGGACTCTGAACTAACTTCGGTACATCAAAACTCATAAACTCATAATATAACTGTCATCGAAACCTTAAGCGTGCGGACCCTACGGGTTCGAGAACAATGTAGACATGACCGAGACACGTCTCCGGTCAATAACCAATAGCGGGACCTGGATGCCCATATTGGCTCCTACATATTCTATGAAGATCTTTATCGGTCAGACCGCATAACAACATATGCTGTTCCCTTTGTCATCGGTATGTTACTTGCCCGAGATTCAATCGTCGGTATCTCAATACCTAGTTCAATCTCGTTACCGGCAAGTCTCTTTACTCGTTCCGTAATACATCATCTCACAACTAACTCATTAGTTGAAATGCTTGCAAGGCTTTATGTGATGTGCATTACCGAGAGGGCCCAGAGATACCTCTCCGACAATCGGAGTGACAAATCCTAATCTCGAAATACGCCAACCCAACATGTACCTTTGGAGACACCTGTAGAGCACCTTTATAATCACCCAGTTACGTTGTGACGTTTGGTAGCACATAAAGTGTTCCTCCGGCAAACGGGAGTTGCATAATCTCATAGTCATAGGAACATGTATAAGTCATGAAGAAAGCAATAGCAACATACTAAATGATCGGGTGCTAAGCTTATGGAATGGGTCATGTCAATCAGATCATTCACCTAATGATGTGATCCCGTTAATCAAATAACAACTCTTTGTCCATGGTTGGGAAACATAACCATCTTTGATTAACGAGCTAGTCAAGTATAGGCATACTAGTGACACTCTGTTTGTCTATGTATTCACACATGTATTATGTTTCTGGTTAATACAATTCTAGCATGAATAATAAACATTTATCATGATATAAGGAAATAAATAATAACTTTATTATTGCCTCTAGGGCATATTTCCTTCAGTCTCCCACTTGCACTAGAGTCAATAATCTAGTTCACATCACCATGTGATTTAACACTAATAGTTCACATCTTTATGTGATTAGTTCACATCTTCATGTGACCAACACCCAAAGGGTTTCTTAGATTCAGTAATCTAGTTCACATCGCTATGCGATTAACACCCAAAGAGTACTAAGGTGTGATCATGTTTTGCTTGTGAGAGAAGTTTAGTCAACGGGTCTGCCACATTTAGATCCATATGCATTTTGCAAATTTCTATGTCAACAATGCTCTGCACAGAGCTACTCTAGCTAATTGCTCCCACTTTCAATATGTATCCAGATTGAGACTTAGAGTCATCTGGATTAGTGTCAAAACTTGCATCGACGTAACCCTTTACGACGAACCTTTTTGTCACCTCCATAATTGAGAAACATATCCTTATTCCACTAAGGATAATTTTGACCGCTGTCCAGTGATCTACTCCTAGATCACTATTGTACTACCTTGCCAAAATCAGTGTAGGGTATACAATAGATCTGGTACATAGCATGACATACTTTATAGAACCTATGGCTGAGGCATAGGGAATGACTTTCATTCTCTTTCTATCTTCTGTCGTGGTCGGGTTTTGAGTCTTACTCAATTTCACACCTTGTAACACAGACAAGAACTCTTTCTTTGACTGTTCTATTTTGAACTACTTCAAAATCTTGTCAAGGTATGTACTCATTGAAAAAAAACTTATCAAGCGTCTTGATCTATCTCTATAGATCTTGATGTTCAATATGTCAGCAACTTCACCGAGGTCTTTCTTTGGAAAATTCCTTTCAAACACTCCTTTATGCTTTGCAGAATAATTCTACATTATTTCCGATCAACAATATGTCATTCACATATACTTATCAGAAATGTTGTAGTGCTCCCACTCACTTTCTTGTAAATATAGGCTTCATCACAAGTCTGTATAAAACTATATGCTTTGATCAACTTATCAAAGCGTATATTCCAACTCCGAGATGCTTGCACCAGTCCATAGATGGATCGCTGGAGCTTGCATATTTTGTTAGCACCTTTAGGATTGACAAAACCTTCTGGTTGTATCATATATAATTCTTCTTTAATAAATCTATTAAGGAATGCAATTTTGTTTATCCATTTGCCAGATTTCATAAAATGCGGCAATTGCTAACATGATTCGGACAGACTTAAGCATAGATACGAGTGAGAAACTCTCATCGTAGTCAACACCTTGAACTTGTCGAAAACCTTTTGCGACAATTCTAGCTTTGTAGATAGTAACACTACTATCAGCGTCCGTCTTCCTCTTGAAGATCCATTTATTCTCAATTGCTTGCCGATCATCGGGCAAGTCAACCAAAGTCCATACTTTGTTCTCATACATGGATCCCATCTCAGATTTCATGGCCTCAAGCCATTTTGCGGAATCTGGGCTCACCATCGCTTCTTCATAGTTCGTAGGTTCGTCATGGTCAAGTAGCATGACCTCCAGAACAGGATTACTGTACCACTCTGGTGCGGATCTCACTCTGGTTTACCTACGAGATTCGGTAGTAACTTGATCTGAAGTTACATGATCATCATCATTAGCTTCCTCACTAATTGGTGTAGTAGTCACAGGAACATATTTCTGTGATGAACTACTTTCCAATAAGGGAGAAGGTACAATTACCTTATCAAGTTCTACTTTCCTCCCACTCACTTCTTTCGAGAGAACCTCCTTCTCTAGAAAGGATCCATTCTTAGCAACGAATGTCTTGCCTTTGGATTTGTGATAGAAGGTGTACCCAACAGTAACTTTTTGGGTATCCTATGAAGACACACTTTTCCGATTTGGGTTTGAGCTTATCAGGATGAAACTTTTTCACATAAGCATTGCAACCCCAAACTTTAAGAAACGACAACTTTGGTTTCTTGCCAAACCACAGTTCATACGGTGTCGTCTCAACAGATTTAGATGGTGCCCTTTTAACGTGAATGCAGCTGTCTCTAATGCATAACCCCAAAACGATAGTGGTAGATCGGTAAGAGACATCATAGATTGCACTATATCCAATAAAGTACGGTCATGACGTTCGGACACACCATTATGCTGTGGTGTTCCATGTGGCATGAGTTTGTGAAACTATTCCACATTGTTTTAATTGAAGACCAAACTCGTAACTCAAATATTTGTCTCCGCGATCAGATCGTAGAAACTTTATTTTATTTTCACAATGATTTTCCACTTCACTCTGAAATTCTTTGAACTTTTCAAATGTTTCAGACTTATGTTTCATCAAGTAGATATACCCATATCTGCTCAAATCATCTGTGAAGTTCAGAAAATAACGATACTTGCCATGAGCCTTAACACTCATCGGACCACATACATCAGTATGTATTATTTCCAATAAGTCAGTTGCTCGCTCTGGAGAACGGAGTCTTAGTCATCTTGCCCATGAGGCATGGTTCGCAAGCATCAAGTGATTCATAATCAAGTGATTCCAAAATCCCATCAGCATGGAGTTTCTTCATGCGCTTTACACCAATATGACCTAAACAGCAGTGCTACAAATAAGTTGCACTATCATTATTAACTTTGCATCTTTTGGTTTCAATATTATGATTATGTGTATCACTACGATCGAGATCCAACGAACTATTTTCATTGGGTGTGTAACCATATAAATTATTCATGTAAACATAACAACAATTTATTCTCTTACTTAAATGAATAACCGTATTACAATAAACATGATCAAATCATATTCATGCTTAACGCAAACACCAAATAACACTTATTCAGGTTCAACACTAATCCCGAAAGTATAGGGAGTGTGCGATGATGATCATATCAATCTTGGAACCACTTCCAACACACATCATCACTTCACCATTAACTAGTCTCTGTTTATTCCGCAACTCCCGTTTCGAGTTACCAATCTTAGCAACTGAACTAGTATCAAATACTGAGGGGTTGCTATAAACACTAGTAAAGTACACATCAATAACATGTATATCAAATATACTTATGTTCACTTTGCCATCCTTCTTATCTGCCAATCACTTGGGGTAGTTCCGCTTCCAGTGACCAGTCCCTTTGCAGTAGAAACACTTAGTCTCAGGCTTAGGACCAGACTTGGGCTTCTTCACTTGAGCAGCAACTTGCTTGCTGTTCTTCTTGAAGTTCCCCTTCTTCCCTCTGCCCTTTTCTTGAAACTAGTGGTCTTGTCTACCATCAACACTTGATGTTTTTCTCGATTTCTACCTTTGTCAATTTCCGCATTACGAAGAGCTTGGGAATCGTTTCCGTTATCCCTTGCATATCATAGTTCATCACGAAGTTCTACTAACTTGGTGATGGTGACTAGAGAATTCTGTCAATCACTATCTTATCTGGAAGATTAACTCCCACTTGATTCAAGCGATTGTAGTACTCAGACAATCTGGGCACATGCTCACTAGTTGAGCGATTCTCCTCCATCTTTTAGCTATAGAACTTGTTGGAGAGTTCATATCTCTCAACTCGGGCATTTGCTTGAAATATTAACTTCAACTCCTGGAACATCTCATATGCTCCATGACGTTCAAAACGTCTTTGAAGTCCCGATTCTAAGCTGTAAAGCATGGCACACTAAACTATCGAGTAGTCATCAGCTTTGCTCTGCCAGACGTTCATAACATCTGGTGTTGCTCCAGCAGCAGGCCTGGCACCCAGCGGTGCTTCCAGGACGTAATTCTTCTATGCAGCAATGAGGATAATCCTCAAGTTATGGACCCAGTCCCTGTAATTTCTACCATCATCTTTCAACACAATTTTCTCTAGGAACATATCAAAATAAACACAGGGAAGCAACAACGCGAGCTATTGATCTACAACATAATTTGCAAAATACTACCAGGACTAAGTTCATGATAAATTTAAGTTCAATTAATCATATTACTTAAGAACTCCCACTTAGATAGACATCCCTCTAATCCTCTAAGTGATTACGTGATCCAAATCAACTAAACCATGTCCGATCATCACGTGAGATGGAGTAGTTTCATTGGTGAACATCACTATGTTGATCATATCTACTATATGATTCACGCTCGACCTTTCGATCTCAGTGTTCCGAGGCCATATCTGCATATGCTAGGCTTGTCAAGTTTAACCTGAGTATTCTGCATGTGCAAAACTGGCTTGCACCCGTTGTAGATGGACGTAGAGCTTATCACACCCGATCATCACGTGGTGTCTGGGCACGACGAACTTTGGCAACGGTGCATACTCAGGGAGAACACTTTTATCTTGAAATTTAGTGAGAGATCATCTTATAATGCTACCGTCAATCAAAGCAAGATAAGATGCATAAAAGATAAACATCACATGCAATCAATATAAGTGATATGATATGGCCATCATCATCTTGTGCTTGTGATCTCCATCTCCAAAGCACCGTCATGATCACCATCGTCACCGGCGCGACACCTTGATCTCCATCGTAGCATCGTTGTCGTCTCGCCAATCTTATGCTTCTACGACTATCGCTACCGCTTAGTGATAAAGTAAAGCATTACAAGGCGGTTGCATTGCATACAATAAAGCGACAACCATATGGCTCCTGCCAGTTGCTGATAACTTGGTTACAAAACATGATCATCTCATACAATAAAATTTAGCATCATGTCTTGACCATATCACATCACAACATGCCCTGCAAAAACAAGTTAGACGTCCTCTACTTTGTTGTTGCAAGTTTTACGTGGCTGCTACGGGCTTAAGCAAGAACCAATCTTACCTACGCATCAAAACCACAATGATAGTTTGTCAAGTTGGTGCTGTTTTAACCTTCGGAAGGACCGGGCGTAGCCACACTCGGTTCAACTAAAGTTGGAGAAACTGTCACCCGCTAACCACCTTTGTGCAAAGCATGTCGGGAGAACCGGTCTCGCATAAGCGTACGCGTAATGTCGGTCCGGGCCGCTTCGTCCAACAATACCGTTGAACCAAAGTATGACATGCTGGTAAGCAGTATGACTTATATCACCCACAACTCACTTGTGTTCTACTCATGCATATAACATCAACACATAAAACCTAGGCTCTGATACCACTGTTGGGGAACGTAGTAATTTCAAAAAATTTCCTACGCACACGCAAGATCATGGTGATGCATAGCAACGAGAGGGGAGAGTGTTGTCTATGTACCCTCGTAGACCGAAGCGGAAGCGTTGACGCAACGTAGAGGAAGTAGTCGTACGTCTTCCCGGTTCAACCGATCCAAGCACCGTTACTCCGGCACCTCCGAGTTCTTGGCACACGTTCAGCTCGATGGCGCTCCCCGGGCTCCGATCCAGCAAAGCTTCGGGGAAGAGTTCCATCAGCACGACGACGTGGTGATGATCTTAATGTTCAACCGTCGTAGGGCTTCGCCTAAGCACCACTACAATATGACCGAGGTGTAATATCATGGAGGGGGGCACCGCACACGGCTAAGGAACGATCACGAAGATCAACTTGTGTCCTAGGGTGCCCCCTTGCCCCCGTATATAGAGGAGCCAAGGGGAGGGGGCGGCCGGCCAAGGAGGGGCGCGCCAAGGGGGAGTCCTACTCCCACCGGGAGTAGGACTCCCTTCTTTCCTAGTTGGAGAAGGAGAAGGGGGGAAAGAGGAGGAAGAGGGAAAGGAAAAGGGGGGCGCCGCCCCCCTTCCCTTGTCCTATTCGGACTAAGAAGGGGAGGGGCGCACGGCCACCTCTTGCCTCCTTTCCTCTTCTCCCTCAAGGCCCATGTAGGCCCAATAACCCCCCGGGGGGTTCCGGTAACCTCCCGGTACTCCGGTAAAATCCCAATTTCACCCGGAACGATTCCGATATCCAAATATAGGCTTCCAATATATCAATCTTTATGTCTCGACCATTTCGAGACTCCTCGTCATGTCCATGATCACATCCGGGACTCCGAACTAACTTCGGTACATCAAAACTCATAAACTCATAATATAACTGTCATCGAAACCTTAAGCGTGTGGACCCTACGGGTTCGAGAACAATTTAGACATGACCGAGACACGTATCCGGTCAATAACCAATAGCGGGACCTGGATGCCCATATTGGCTCCTACATATTCTACGAAGATCTTTATCGGTCAGACCGCATAACAACATACGTTGTTCCCTTTGTCATCGGTATGTTACTTGCCCGAGATTCGATCGTCGGTATCTCAATACCTAGTTCAATCTTGTTACCGGCAAGTCTCTTTACTCATTCCGTAATACATCATCTCACAACTAACTCATTAGTTGCAATGCTTGCAAGGCTTTATGTGATGTGCATTACCGAGAGGGCCCAGAGATACCTCTCCGACAATCGGAGTGACAAATCCTAATCTTGAAATACGCCAACCCAACATGTACCTTTGGAGACACCTGTAGAGCACCTTTATAATCACCAGTTACGTTGTGACGTTTGGTAGCACACAAAGTGTTCCTCCGGCAAATGGGAGTTGCATAATCTCATAGTCATAGGAACATGTATAAGTCATGAAGAAAGCAATAGCAACATACTAAACGATCGGGTGCTAAGCTAATGGAATGGGTCATGTCAATCAGATCATTCACCTAATGATGTGATCCCGTTAATCAAATAACAACTCTTTGTCCATGGTTGGGAAACATAACCATCTTTGATTAATGAGCTAGTCAAGTAGAGGCATACTAGTGACACTCTGTTTGTCTATGTATTCACACATGTATTATGTTTCCGGTTAATATAATTCTAGCATGAATAATAAACATTTATCATGATATAAGGAAATAAATAATAACTTTATTATTGCCTCTAGGGCATATTTCCTTCAATATTAGTCACTCATGGTTGATATTTAGTTTCAATCATGTACACATAGGCACTATGTAACTAGCCTGGCTTATTGGCTTCCAAAGCTTAACTTTCACTCCTACTTACAGTATGTAGAGTATTTAACAAAACACTACCACTTTCAACCAGCCCTAGGAAGAAACTATTGTACAAAAAATAGCAAAAACATACCCAATATTTCTTAATCCGCGCCAAAAAACTACTACCTAGTGCCGATTAGGCTCGTTTAAACCCGTTTATGACAGGGATGGCCCACACGTCCGTGCTGACGAGGCAGCTTAAACCAACACATTTTGTTTGACCGTTGACATGAGGGACCCACATCTGACCTTCTATCCTGCTATTCCTCCTCAAATCATTATTTTTCCTGAACATTACTTCAAACAGTACTGATGTGTGTTCGTCTGTGGCGCCGGTGATGAGCGAGTTGGCTGCCGCTCCGCCGAATGGGCCGGACGCCGCGCTGGCCTCCGCACGGGTTGGCTGGCTGGCCCGAGTGTGACTCATGCGCGAGCAAGCTGCCGCACTGGCCTTCGTTCGAGCCATATGGTTGGCCTTAGCGCGGCACGCATGAGCAAGCCGCCGCACCTCCGTGCCAACCTAGCTGGCAAACCTTGCAGACAAGCAACTAGATGCATCCAGCAGGGTGTGTGCTATTGAAAGTGCTAGTTATCGACTAGAGGGGGGGTGAATAGGAAATTTTTATGAAGGTCTTCAAAACACGGGGGCTTTGAAGACAAACGATAGAATGAACCTATTGATATGCATCGGAAGGTAGACTACACTAGACAAGCCATAGTCAAGTAAGCAATGAAGTGAAAACACAAAGACTATCAACAGCTAGGTAGTATGGATCAGGACGGAAGATAGTATGAAGCCAAATAGTAAAGAGTCTTCACTTAGTGAAGTCAATCAGATCATACATGCATGCAATGACTTCACGAAGACAAACTTTAAAGTAAAGGGAAGTGAAGGATAGAACCAGTAGCTTGATGAAGACAAGGATTTGGTAGACCAGTTCCAGTTGCTGTGAAAACTGTACGTCTGGTTAGGGAGGCTGAGATTCAACTCAGAAGACCACGTCTTCACCTTATTCCCCTTGAGCTAAGGACACACAGTCCTCGCCCAATCACTTTGGTAAGTCTTCAAGGTAGACTTCCAAACCTTCACAGACTTCGTTCACCGGTGATCCACAATGACTCTTGGATGCTCAGAACGCGACACCTAACCGGCTGGAGGATTCACAGTCCTCAAGTATAACAAGTCTTCAGGTCACGCAGATAGAAAGACTTCAGTGATGCCTAACACTCTTTGGCTCTGGGTGTTTTGGGCTTTGTCCTCGCAAGGATCTCTCTCTTTCAAAAGCTTCGGAGGTGGGTTGCTCTCAAACGACAAAAGCCATGCACTAACTCTGAGAAGCCACCAATTTATGGTGTAGGGGTGGGATATTTATAACTAGGAGGCAACCCGACCTGATTTGTCCAAAATGACCGTGGGTCACTAAGGAACTAACACGTGTCCAACGGTCAGATTTCAAACACACACGGCAGCTTGACTTGGGCTACAAGTTAAGCTGACTTCTCTAGCTCTGGATAAGATTTGCTCTCATTGTCTTTGCTCCAAAGACATAGGATTTGGTTGAGCATCACATCAGTCACTTCTGACTTTGTTCACTTGGACCCCACTTAATAGTGCGGTGGTTCCTATGACTCAACAAAGAAGAAAAGGAAACTACGAAACAACTATGTCTTCGCACTCCATAGTCTTCATGCGATGTCTTCTCATGTCATAGTCTTCAATGCGAATATCTTCATAGACCACCATTATCTTCAATGTATTCACACATTTTTAGGGGCCATCTCTGGTAGGCAAACCGGACCAGTATGGGACTACTACCTGTGTTATCCTGCAATTCTCACAAACACATTAGTTCCTCAACCAAGTTTGTCGTCAATACTCCAAAACCAACTAGGGGTGGCACTAGATGCACTTATAGCTATCTTGGCTAGCTAGCGGCCGCGAGCGCCGGACGAAGCTGGCATCCGAGCTGCTGCAAGATGGGCTCCGCACCGCCGGCGGTTTTGACCTCGCCTTCTGCCGGCGGCGGTAGCTGCATCCCATGGCCAAGGATGACTAGGTGGACGGGCCGGAGGTAGGAGGTCACTCGGGGATTTTTGTCCAGATTGACATGTAGGTCCCACAAGTCATAATGCCTAACTTGCCTGTCAAATAGAAGGCGTTGGATTAAGGGGCGACATGGGTTGAAACGTGTCTATAACGACAGTTTGTAGAGTAGTCATTTCTTGGTAGGGCTGGTTGGTAAGGGCATGTACAATGGTTTATAAGGTAGTCTTATCGTAAGTCTGCCACGTATGCAAGTGGTAGTAGTTTCTTGGCATTATTAGTGGTTTCTTGTAAGGAACAATGTACTAGAGACAAAAGGCAATTCTAGGTTGCGTTGTACTCCAACGAGTACTACTAGTGGTCGCAGGAGTGTATAGCTCGTTTTGTGGGTTCGATCCCAGCAGAACGCACGACGGCCTTTTTTAAATAGTAACTTCACTGCGAGCCAATATTGTACACTGGTAGTTTGACTTTTGAAGTTGAACGGACGTGTCGCACCACAATCTGGATGCACTAGATAGCCCAGCCACATGAACGGGTTTTCCCTCCCATCATCTCATGGCTCATGTACTAAAGTAGTACTCCTATATATCAATTCACACCATGCAAAGTTTCTCGCTTGCATGCTCGCCCTAGCCGCACCTCGCTTGCAGCTTCCTCATCAGCTAGCATATTTAAACTAGCGCCTCCAAATTAAGCTCGAGGAGCTGGAAAAGCCTGGTGTGGCATTGGGAGGGGGGACTGGGGCTTCAGTATCCACAATGGCTTCAGGCGCCATATTGTCTTCGGGCGCCACATGGTCTTCAGCCATGACAGTATCATTGGCTTTAGAATTATTGTTTGTGTCCGCCTCAGTGGTTTCAACCTCCGCTTGATCTGGAACAGGAGGGTTGGGCACAGACTCATTCTCCCTGAGAATGACTGGTTCAGTAGGAGGGGGTGTAGCAACTCTTTCTTATTCTCTTGGTTCTTCTTTTTCTTCATCGGCTGATGCAGCTGGAATGTCTTCAATAGCTTTAGCTTCAGACTTGGAGACATTCACAGTTGGGGTGGCTTTAGGAAACACTTGACGTGCTACTGAGTTGTGTTGCACCTCCCCTTCGGTAATGCTCGAAATGGTGACCTGGGGCCTGGGGCCTTTGCGAAGCCTGCAGAAAGCGGGCGATGCCTGTGGTGACAGAGAGGTCTGTACCATGTAGTTATCGTCGGCAAGCACCGGAGTGGTGACTTGAGGTGTTGGAGTTCTGGGTGTCTCTTCATAAATGGGGGTGTCTTGTTGAGGGCGATTGGGCCACGAATCATCCTGAGTGATTGGCGTCTGGGGACGACCAATACTGATGAGTTCGTTGTTTGTAAGAACAGGCGATGATACCACTTAATGCTCGAGTTGAGGAAGTACTTCATCATCTTCAACATTGTCTTCACGATCAATTTCTTCAGCTGTGGTAGGGTCAACAGCTGAAACTTCTTCATTTTTAGGAGCCTCTGTGAAAGCAGGCTCGTGAATCACTAGGCGACGCTCTTGGTTGGTGGAGGCTGGTTGAGCAACAGAGATGGGCTCAACCACAAGGAGCTCAGAGGCCGCAGCATGCTCTTTCTTTGAACACTTTGTCTTCAGCTTCTTCTTGGATGGGGCTTCATTAGAGGTGTTCTTGTGCTTGCGCTTCCTGGCATCAGCTTCAGCTGCCCTGGTCTTCTTCAGTTCTGAAGCTGCTGAGGGGACCTTAGGCTTCGAGCCTGTCATGCTAGCAGGGAAGACAATACGAGGTTCTTCCTGCCTTGGTGCTTCAGTTCAGACCGCAGCAGACTTCTTTGTTGGCTTGGTAGGAATTCTTGGGTTGATGCCAGGACGGCCAAGAGCCTTGCGCTTCTCAGCCTCATTGTGAGCTTGAACGCATTTCTGCCCAAAGTACTTGATGCGCTCTCTTGAACCTTTAGCTTCTTCACGCTTCTTGTGAAACTGCTCCTTGAGCTCATGCAACATCTCCTTGAAAGTCTGAACATCTTCTATGCTAAGCTTGGCCATGTTCTTCTTGAAGTGAGCCTTCTCATAGTAAATTTTGTTCTTTAGCTCAACAATTTTCTGAGCCATGGCTAGCTCATTTGCGATAGCTCCGTGGAAGGTGACGCTTATGTCCACAGGAAGCTGAAGATCATCGATGCTTATGCTCTGGTCGTCGAACCAATCATCAACGAATTTGTTCAGAATATCTACGTCAAAGAGGGGCAGATCGTTGAAGATCTCGGCCTCTTGTTTGCTCTTGATGAGTTGCTCAAGGGTGTCATCACCAATATCTTCGTCACTTGACAGATCAATGGTGTCTTCTTTGTTCCTGAGAACGGGAGCTAGAGTCAGTTCATGCCCGGAAATCTTCTTGGGCTTCTCGGTTTTCTTTGTCTTCTCGACCTTCTTGGAGACACAAGATAAGTCTTCGGAGTGCACACTGCCTTCAGGAGGTGCAGTGTCCAATGGCTTCACACGCGAAACTTTTGGTGAGGCAGGGGGCTTTGAAGCCTTTGATTTCTTCTTCTTCTGCGGCTTTGGTGGTGCTGGCGCATCTTCCGAGTCTGCGTCATCAGTTGAGTGCTGCACCGTAGCCCCCTCAACATCTATGTGAGTGAGAAGGCCATCGAGGTTGTAGAAGGGGCCGATGACATTTTGATTGGCATCTCGGGTGCCATCAGCCCTTGGAGCAGATTGACTAGGGTTGAAGTCGAGTCCTAGGTCCTTCTTGTTCTTGACAGCAGACTCCTTGGCAAATTGATAATTGCGCTTGAAGAGATTGTCGTCGCGACACAATAACAGTGATGATGGGTTGGCATTCGCTGGCTCTGGTCCTCGGAACATGCAAGGGTAGAAGCCTTGAGCAATGGCTTCAGACTTGGACTTGGGCTGCAGATTTCTATATAGAATATCTCCCCAGGGGCCCTTGATGGCGTTCTTTTCAACATATTTAGCAGTCACAAATCTGTACATGAACCATTGCTCTGCCCAATATCTTCGAATCCATTGGATTCGGGTCTTGCACTCGCCATAGATCTCCAGTGTTGACGTGAATGATATCAATATCTTCCTTGATGACATGATCTCTGAGAAAGTGATGATGAATCTGAATGTGCTTTGTCTTCGAGTGCTGAACTGGGTTATTGGCAATCTTGATGGCGCTTTCATTGTCACAGTAGAGTGGCACATGCTTCAGGTGGATGCCATAGTACTTGAGAGTTTTCTTCATCCACAGAAGCTGAGGCAGCAAGATCCAGCAACAATGTATTCACATTCAGCAGTGGAGAGAGATACACAGTTCTGCTTCTTTGAAGACCAACAGACAAGAGATCGTCCAAGAAAGTGACATGTGCCTGATGTGGACTTACGATCAACCTTGTCACTAGCATAATCAACATCTGAGAATCCAACTAGATCAAACTCTGAGCCCTTTGGATACCATAATCCTAGTGTTGGGGTGTAAGCCAAATACCGAAGAATTCGCTTCACAGCTAAGTGATGCGACTCCTTTGGTGCCGCTTGGAATCGGGCACACATGCAAACACTAAGCATTATATCTGGCCTAGATGCACATAAATAGAGTAAAGAACCAATCATGGAGCGATATACCTTTTGATTGAACTCTTTACCATTGTCGTCGGGGCCCAGATGATTTTTGGTTGGCATTAGCGTCGTGTATCCTTTGAAGTCTTGCATTCCAAACTTCTTCAGGCAATCTTTGAGGTATTTCTCTTGTGATATGAAGATGTCGTTGCTCTGCTGACAGATTTGAAGACCTAGGAAGAATTTCAGCTCACCCATCATGGACATCGGATATTGCTCTTGCATCATGTGTCCAAACTCATCACTGTATCTCTTGTTGGTGCAGCCGAAGATAATGTCATCCACATAGATTTGGCACACAAACAGTTCTCCATCATATGTCTTCGTGAAAAGTGTAGGATCCAGTGAACCAGGTTTGAAGCCTTTGCTCTTCAGGAAGTCTTTGAGTGTGTCATACCAAGCGCGAGGGGATTGTTTGAGGCCATACAGTGCCTTGTTGAGCTTGTATACCATGTCAGGATGTTTTGGGTCTTCAAAACCAGGTGTCTGTGCGACATACACTTCTTCTTCAATCTTGCCGTTCAGAAAAGCACTCTTCACATCCATTTGGTATAGCAGGATGTTGTGATGGTTGGCATAGGCTAGCAGTATGCGAATGGCTTCAAGCCTATCCACCGGAGCAAAGGTTTCATCGAAGTCAATTCCTTCTACTTGAGTGTAACCTTGAGCAAGAGACGAGCCTTGTTTATTACAACATGACCATGCTCATCTTGTTTGTTGCGATAGATCCATTTGGTGCCGATGATGTTGTGCTTGCGACGGTCAAGACGCTTAATTAATTCCCACACATTGTTTAGCTCGAACTGTTGTAGCTCTTCTTGCATCGCTTGAATCCACTCAGGTTCCATGAAGGCTTCAACAACTTTCTTCGGTTCAGATATAGAGACAAATGCAAAGTGCCCACAGAAATTTGCTAGTTGTGTTGCTCTTGAATGAGTGAGCGGACCAGGTGCATTGATGCTATCGATTCTCTTGTCAATCTGCGCTTCATTTGCAACACGAGGATGAACTGGACGAAGACTTTGGTCTTGCTGATCATTGTCTTCATTGTCGGCATTGACTTCAGGTTGAGCATTGTCTTTGGGTTGATTAGGTGCAAAAATGATGAGTTCTTCTTCAGCCTGAGCCTCTGAAGGTATGATTTCTCCAGTACCCATAAGCTTGATGGATTCACTTGGTGAGACTTCATCTAGCACATTTGGCAGGTGCTCTCTTTGCGAGCCGTTAGTTTCATCAAACCGCACATCCATAGTTTCAACCACTTTATAGTGAAAGAGGTTGAAGACTCTGTAGGAGTGCGAATCCTTTCCATAACCAAGCATAAAACCTTCATGTGCTTTCGGTGAGAATTTGGAAGTGTGATGTGGATCCTTGATCCAGCACCGAGCACTAAATACTCTCAAGTAACTGACGTTTGGCTTCTTACCAGTTAGTAGCTCAAATTATGTCTTCTTTAGAAGCTTGTGAAGATAAACACGGTTGATTACGTGGCATGCAGTATCAATGGCTTCAAGCCAGAATTTTCTTGGAGTCTTGTACTCATAAAGCATCGTCCGAGCCATCTCAATGAGGGTTCTGTTCTTGCGCTCCGCGATGCCATTCTGCTGAGGTGTGTATGGAGTTGAGAACTCATGAGTGATGCCCAATGTATCAAGATAAGTGTCGAGGCTGGTGTTCTTGAACTATGTGCCATTGTCACTTCTGATGTGCTTGATCTTGATGCCATAGTTCGTCATGGCATGATTGGTGAATCGTCTGAAGACATCCTGCACTTCATTCTTGTAGAGGATTATATGCACCCATGTATATCTCAAGTAATCATCAACAATGATGAAACCATAGAGGCAAGCAGTGGTAGTAAGAGTAGAGTAGTGAGAAGGGCCGAATAAGTCCACGTGAAGCAGCTCGAAGGGACGTGATGTAGTCATGATTGTCTTTGAGGGATGCTTGGCCCTAGTCATCTTTCCAGCTTCGCAGGCACCACACATATGATCTTTCTTGAACTTGACGCCCTCGATGCCTACGACATGCTTCTTCTTCGCAAGAGTGTACAAGTTCCTCATGCTAGCATGCCCTAGCCTCCGATGCCAGAGCCATCACTCTGAAACTTTTGCTAGAAGACATACGGCCAACTGTGGTCCTGCTGAGAAATCTACCATGTACAGATCATCTTTTCGGTACCCTTCAAAGACTAGAGATTTGTCAGATTCCATAAGCACAAGGCAACGATATTTTCCAAATATCACTACCATATTCAGATCACAAAGCATTGAGACAGACATTAAGTTGAAACCAAGGGATTCAACAAGCATCACTTTATCCATGTGTTGATCCTTTGGGATTGCAACTCTAACTAGACCCAATACCTTGCTTTTACCAATGTCAACAAATGTGATGTGACTCTTGTCAGATGGACGTAATGTTGAGTCCATGAGAAGACTTCGATCACCAATCATGTGGTTAGTGCATCCACTGTCCATAATCCACTCAGAAGCCTTTGGTATCGTACCCTACAGTGTAGTTAGGGGGATAGGCTTCATCAAGGGAAATGTGAAGCATAAACATTTGATGAACAAGCATATTATCAAAGTTCAGATCCTGGTTGGGCCAGATGGGATGATTTTCAAGGAATCCAGGAACAAAATACATAGTAAGACCATTTGGGCATTTTATCTTGCACCCCACAAGATGTTTTAGGTCCCGAGCATAAGCATCAGACGCCTTTGATTTTTGGCTGGAGACCTTTCCCTGCAACAGAGAGTTAATTCTTCTTAACCACCCACATCTTCATGGGCGGCTTAGAAGCAATGAGTCTAAGTGCAGCATCTGAGAACTTTGACTTTGGAGCCCTAGCAAATAGCCTTGTAGGAGGAGAATAATACTCATAAGAATATGCAAAATAGTTCTTGGCCTTATGAACATAGCAGTTTGACGAAACACGCTCATATTCATAAGTCTAATTATGGTTTCCCTGCAAAACAATGGCGTTAGGGTGACTCTAGTGAGTCCTCTATCTGTATGAAGCCTTTGGACCATATGAAGCCTTTGGTCTGGTGTTTGTCTTCTTCCCAGGTGGTGTCATGATGACATTCACCTGAAGATTTTCAAGACAACTCTTGGGCACCCAAATCTTCTTCAACGGGGGTCCATTCCTGTAGTTAGTACCAATATATCTGGCAAACACTTCACCATTCTGATTCTTAAACAGTTTATAGTTTGCATCAAAGGATTCATCAATGATATTAGGGTTAGCACAAGTGAAGCCAGATAAGGTAGATGGATCCCCTGAAGGTCCCTTTGTAGCAACCCATGTGGTTTTTGGGTACTTCTCAGGCTTCCAGCAGGAACCATCAACATTCATTTTCCTCTCGAACCCAACACCCTCTTTCCTAGGGTTTCGATTCAGAATCTGTTTCTTGAGGACATCGCATAGTGTCTGATGCCCTTTGAGGCTATTGTACACCCCTATTTCAAGCAATGTCTTGAACCTGGCATTCTCATCAGAAATAGTAGTGGTATCCTCAGAAGAGGGGTTAGTCTCCACATCAGCAGTTGAAGACATAGCAACAGTAGTAGCAGTAGAACATCCAACAACAGAAGCAACATTATCACGCTCAAGACATTTTAAACATGGTGGCTCAAAGTCTTCCTTAGAGGAACTATTCTGTTGAGCACGGAGTGACTCGTTCTCCTTTTGAAGATCTTCATGAGCCGATCTCAAGTTCTCAAGCTCTTGCTTCCTTTGAAGATAATCATAGGAGAGCTTTTCATGAGTAGTTGAGAGCGTTTCATGACGACTTTCAAGTTCCTTGTACTTAACATGAAGACTTTTAATGTATTCAATTAAGGACGGAGTTCGAGTCATTTCCGCGTCCAACAGGTCATCGCTTTTGTCTAGCAACTTTTGAATATGTTCCATAGCATTTTGTTGTTCTATTGCAATTTTAGCAAGTGTTTTGTAGCTAGGTTTAGATTCACATTCAGAGTCATCTTCACTTGAAGTTTGAAAGTAAGCATCGCATGAGTTTACCTTGGCACCACGTGCCATGAAGCAGTAGGTAGGAGCAGAGTCATCCTCATCATTATCATCAGTGTTAGTGACGAAGCCATTGTCTTCAGTATTGAAGATGGACTTGGCGACATACACTGAAGCTAGAGCCAAGCTTTCCACGCCTGAATCAGATTCCTCTTTAGACTCCACCTCTGCCTCCTCAGATGCAGACTCCTCCTCTGAATCCATTTCCTTGCCTACAAAGGCACGAGCCTTGCTGGATGAGCTCTTCATGTGTGATGAAGACCTCGACGAAGACTTGGAAGAAGACTTTGAGGATTTCTTCTTCTTCTTGTCATCAGAATCATATTCCTTGCTCTTCTTCTTCTTTTTCTTGGTCTCATTATCCCAGTGAGGACACTCAGAGATGTAGTGACCAGGTTTCTTGCACTTGTGGCATGTTTTCTTCTTGTAGTCACGTGAGGAAGCTTCATCGTTTCTTGAGTTAGATCTTGAGGACTTTCTGAAGTCTTTCTTCTTGGTGAACCTCTGGAACTTCTTCAATAGCATAGCAAGCTCCTTACCAATGTCTTCAGGGTCCTCAGAACTGCAGTCAGATTCTTCTTCAGATGATGAAACAACTTTTGCCTTCAAAGCGCAAGTTCGGCCATAGTTGGGACCATAGATGTCTCTTTTCTCTGCTTGCTGGAACTCATGTGTGTTGAGCCTCTCAAGTATGTCAGATGGATCGAGAGTCTTGAAGTCAGGGTGTCCTTGAATCATCAGGGACAAGGTGTCGAATGAGCTGTCAAGTGATCACAGTAGTGTCTTGATGATTTCATGCATGCTTGGTGATCTCAGTGGAGCCGAGTGCGCGAAGCTCATTTGTGATATCAGTGAGGCGATCAAATGTGAGCTGGACATTCTCATTGTCATTTCTCTTGAAGTGGTTGAAAAGGTTGCGAAGAACACTGATCCTTGAGACTCTCTGGGTTGAGACGCCTTCGTTGACCATGGAGAGCTAGTCCCAGACTAGCTTCGCAGTTTCCAGAGCACTCTGCTACGTCTTGAGCATGCGTTGGTTTTCCCTTGAAGAGGAAAGGGTGATGCAGCAAAGTAGCGTAAGTATTTCCCTCAGTTTTTGAGAACCAAGGTATCAATCCAGTAGGAGACTACACGCAAGTCACATAGTACCTGCACAAACAAACAAGAACCTCGTAACCAACGCGATAAAGGGGATGCCAATCCCTTCACGGTCACTTACGAAAGTGAGATATAATAGAGATAATAAGATAAATATTTTTGTTATTTTTGTTGTATAGATTGAAAAGTAAAGATTGTAAAATAAACGGCGACAGAAATAGCTAGTTGACGGGAAAATACTATGATGTAAACTAGACCCGGGGGCCATAGGTTTCACTAGTGGCTTCTCTCAAGATAGCATATATTATAGTGAGTGAAATAATTACTTACGAGCAATTGATAGAAAAGCGCATAGTTATGATGATATCTAGGCATGATCATGAACATAGGCATCATGTTCGTGTCAAGTAGACCATTCTGTATCTACTACTATTACTCCACACATCGACTGCTATCCAACACGCATCTAGAGTATTAAGTTCAAAAGAACAAAGTAACACATTAGGCAAGATGACATGATATAGAGGGATAAACTCAAGCAATATGATATAAACCCCATCTTTTTATCCTCGATGGCAACAATACAATATGTGTCGGCTCCCTTTCTGTCAGTGGGATCGAGCACCGCAAGATTGAATTCAAAGCTAAGCACTTCTCCCATTGCAAGAAAGATCAATCTAGTAGGCCAAACCATACTGATAATTCGAAGAGACTTGCAAAGATATCAAATCATGCATATAAGAATTCAGAGAAGAATCAAATATTGTTCATAGATAATCTTAATCATAAACCCACAATTCATCGGATCTCGGCAAACACACCACAAAAAGAATTACATCAAATAGATCTCCAAGAACATCGAGGAGAACTTTGTATTGAGATCCAAAGGGAGAGAAGAAGCCATCTAGCTAATAACTATGGACTCAAAGGTCTGTGGTAAACTACTCACACATCATCGGAGAGGCTATGGTGTTGATGTAGAAGCTCTCCGTGATCGAACCACCCTCCGGTAGATCACCGGAAAAGGTCCCTAGATGGGATCTCACGGGTACAGAAGGTTGCGGCGGTGGAAAAGTGGTTTCGTGGCTCCCCTGGATGTTCTCAGGGTATAAGAGTATATATAGGCGAAAAAAGTAGGTCGGTGGAGCTGCAAGGGGCCCACGAGGGTGGGGGGCGCGCCGTCCTACCTCATGGCCTCCTCACTGCTTCCTTGACGTCCACTCCAAGTCTCCTGGATTGCGTTTGTTCCAAAAAAGATCCTCGCAAAGGTTTCATGCCGTTTGGATTTCGTTTGATATTCCTTTTCTGTGAAACACTGAAATAGTCAAACAAACAAAAATTTGCACTGGGCTTTCGGTTAATAGGTTAGTCCCAAAAATAATATAGAAGTGTATAATAAAGCCCATAAACATCCAAAACAGATAATATAATAGCATGGAACAATCAAAAATTATAGATACGTTGGAGACGTATCAAGCATCCCCAAGCTTAATTCCTGCTCGTCCTCGAGTAGGTAAATGGTAAAAAAAGAATTTTTGATGTGGAATGCTACCTAACATAATTTTCAATGTATTGTTTTTATTGCGGCATGAATGCTAGACAGAAGTTTAATATTGACATAAAAATAATAATACATCAAGCAATGCTAACCAAGCAATCATGTCTTATCAAAATAACATAGCCAAAGAAAGCTTATCCCTACAAAGTCATATAGTTTGGCCATGCTTCATTTTCGTCACACAAAATGCTCCCATCATGCACAACCCCGATGACAAGCCAATCAATTGTTTCATACTTTAGTCTTTTGAAATTTTTTCAACTTTCATGCAATATATGAGCGCGAGCCATGGATATAGCACTATGGGTGGAATAGAATATGATGATGGAGGTTGTGTGAGAAGACAAAAAGGGAGAAAGTCCCACATTGACGCGGCTAATCAACGGGCTATGGAGATGCCCATCAATTGATGTTAATGCAAGGAGTAGGGATTGCCATGCAACGGATGCACTAGAGCTACGAATATATGAAAGCTCAACAAAAGAAACTAAGTGGGTGTGCATCCAACTTGCTTGCTCACGAAGACCTAGGGCATTTGAGGAAGCCCATTGTTGGAATATACAAGCCAAGTTTTATAATGAAAAATTCCCACTAGTATATGAAAGTGACAACATAAGAGACTCTCTATCATGAAGATCATGGTGCTACTTTGAAGCACATGTGTGGAAAAAGGATAGTAACATTGCCCCTTCTCTCTTTTTCTCTCATTTTTTGGGCCTCTCTTTTTATATGGCCTTTCTCTTTTTTTTCTTTTTTCGAAGAACTTTTCTCACATGGAACAATGCTCTAATAATGAAAATCATCAAACTCTATTTACTTTACAACTCAAGAATTACAACTCGATATTTAGAACAATATATGACTCTATGTGAATGCCTCCGGCGGTGTACCGGATATGCAATGAATCAAGAGTGACATGTACGAAAGAATTATGAAGGTGGCTTTGCCACAAATACGATGTCAACTACATGATCATGCAAGGCAATATGACAATGATGGAGCGTGTCATAATAAACGGAACGGTGGAAAGTTGCATGGCAATATATCTCGGAATGGCTATGGAAATGCCATAATAGGTAGGTATGGTGGCTGTTTTGAGGAAGATATAAGGAGGCTTATGTGTGATAGACCATATCATATCACGGGGTCTAGATGCACCGGCGAAGTTTGCACCAACGCTCGAGGTGAGAAAGGGCAATGCACGGTACCGAAGACGCTATCAATGATGGAAGGGTGAGAGTGCATATAATGCATGGACTCAACATTAGTCATAAAGAACTCATATACTTATTGAAAAAATCTACAAGTCATCAAAACCAAGCACTACGCGCATGCTCCTAGGGGGATAGATTGGTAAGAAAAGACCATCGCTCATCCCCGACCGCCACTCATAAGGAAAGCAATCAAAGAACACCCCATGCTTCAAATTTGTCACACAATGTTTACCATGCGTGCATGCTACGGGACTTGCCAACTTCAACACAAGTATTTCTCAATTCCATAATTACTCAACTAGCACAACTTTAATTGTACCACCTTTATATCTCAAAACAACTATCAAGAATCAAACTTTTCATAACATTTAATGCACTCTATATGAAAGTTTTTATTATACCCATCCCGGATGTCTATCATATTAGGACTAATTTCATAACCAAAGCAAATTGCCATGCTGTTCTAAAAGACTCTCAAAATAATATAACTGAAGCATGAGAGACCAATAATTTCTATAAAATAAAACCACCACCGTGCTCTAAAAAGATATAAGCGAAGCACTAGAGCAAAATTATCTAGCTCAAAAGATATAAGTGAAGCACATAGAGTATTCTAATAAATTCCGATTCATGTGTGTCTCTCCAAAAAGGTGTGTATAGCAAGGATGATTGTGGTAAACTAAAAAGCAAAGACTGAAATCATACAAGACGCTCCAAGAAAAACACATATCATGTGGTGAATAAAAATATAGCCTTAAGTAAAGTTACCGATAGATGAAGACGAAAGAGGGGATGTCTTTCGGGGCATACCCACGCTTAGGCTTTTGGTTGTCCTTGAATTTTACCTTGGGGTGCCGTGGGCATCCCCAAGCTTAGGCTCTTGCCGCTCCTTGTTCCGAAATCCATCAAATCTTTACCCAAAAACTTGAAAAGTTCACAACACAAAACTCAATAGAAAATCTCATGAGCTCCGTTAGTATCAGAAAACAAACCACCACTTTAAGGTACTGTAATGAACTCATTATTTATTTATATTGGTATTAAACCTACTTTATTCTAACTTCTCTATGGTTCATACCCCCTGATACTAGCCATAGATTCATCAAAATAAGCAAACAACACACGAAAAACAGAATCTGTCGAAAATAGAACAGTCTATAGGTTTCAAATACTTCTGTAACTCCAAATATCCTGAGACATTAGGACATCCTAAATAATTTTTATATTGACCTACTGTAGTTGGAATTACTATTTTAGCGCTCTCTGGTTAAAGATGAAAACTATTCTCGTGAACGCATAGTTTGTATTTTTTCAGCAAGATCAAATAACAATCATCCAAGAAGATCCTAAAGGCTTTACTTGGCACAAACACTAATTAAAACATCAAAAACACAATCATAAAAGAGGATAGATGATTTATTTATTACTAAATAGGAACAAAAAGCAAGGAACAAAAATAAAATTGGGTTGCCTCCCAACAAGCGCCATCGTTTAACGCCCCTAGCTAGGCATAAAAGCAAGAATATATCTAGGTATTTCCATCTTTGCTAGGTAATTCTTCAATTGAACACTTATAGCCCTTAGGAGGTTCTTTATTTTTTCAAATGATCAAACTCCTAGGTAGGAAATCAAGAAATTCACTTGTAGCAAAAGGTTCCTTAACGATATCTAAAAAGTTGGGGTGAACACTTATTGATTTGAGATCTTCATTTTTCTTACTAGAAGATTCACCCTTATTCTTAGGAAAATAGATAAATTTGGAAACTTTGGTAGGAGGAGGATTTGAGGTGTTTTTAACGGCAGAAAAAGCGGACCCCAAGTTGGTAATAATCTCCTCGAGTTCATCGATTCAAGTGGAATCTTGATCTATCTTTTCATTAACCATGGGTTCCTTTTCCTTAAGATTTTTCATAGTAACTCCTACCTTAGATCCATATTGATTAATTTGATTGTGGATCTTTTTATCCAAATTTTCAATTAGCTCTACAATGGCAACTTTATTTTCAGTAATATCAAGCCTTTGCGTCACATGTCCCAAA
Organism: Triticum dicoccoides; assembly: GCF_002162155.2. Lineage (NCBI taxonomy): Eukaryota > Viridiplantae > Streptophyta > Magnoliopsida > Poales > Poaceae > Triticum > Triticum dicoccoides. The sequence goes on along the minus strand of NC_041386.1, from coordinate 472,283,290 downwards.
GTTAAAATAGTTCCATTGACTAAAAGAGGTGGCGGGCCTAACAAATCTATCATATCATTATAAGAATCAAAGTATGGCTTCCCAAGAATTTCCCTCCGGTGATGGTGTCAAGAACATATCTATAACAAGGAGTGATGCATACGTAAAAATTGTGAAGAAGAATGGAAGTAGATTGCTTTTTAATAGATCTATTTTGAGCATTGCAAATGATATACCAAGCATCTTTTAAGTTTTCTCCCTCCCTTTGTTTAAAATTAAGAACTTCATTATCGGGAGTGTTAACAATGATAGGTGAACTAGCCATTAGGGCAAAATAAACGATCTAACACACTGACACAAAAGAGGCAAGTGAAAGAAGACGAACGGAAGAAGGGCAAACAGAAAAGAGGCAAATAAAACGGCAAGGGTGAAGTGGGGAGAGGAAAACGAGAGGCAAATGGCAAATAATGTAATGCGAGGGATAAGAGTTTGTGATGGCTACTTGGTATGTCTTGACTTGGCGTAGATCTCCCCGGCAACGGTGCCAGAAATCCTTCTTGCTACTTCTTGAGCATGTGTTGGTTTTCCCTTGAAGAGGAAAGGGTGATGCAGCAAAGTAGCGTATGTATTTCCCTCAGTTTTCGAGAACCAAGGTATCAATCCAGTAGGAGACTACACGCAAGTCACCTAGTACCTGCACAAATAAACGATAACCTTGCAACCAACGCGATAAAGGGGTTGTCAATCCCTTTATAGTCACTTACGAAAGTGAGATCTGATAGAGATAATAAGATAAATATTTTTGGTATTTTTGTTGTATAGATTGAAAAGTAAAGATTGCAAAATAAACGGCGACAGAAATAGCTAGTTGACGGGAAAATAATATGATGTAAAGTAGACCCGGGGGCCATAGGTTTCACTAGTGGCTTCTTTCAAGATAGCATATATTATGGTGGGTGCACAAATTACTTCCGAGCAATTGATAGAAAAGCGCATAGTTATGATGATATCTAGGCAAGATCATGAACATAGGCATGACGTCCGTGTCAAGTAGACCGAAAAGATTCTGCATCTACTACTATTACTCCACACATCGACCGCTATCCAGCATGCATCTAGAGTATTAAGTTCATAAGAACAGAGTAACGCATTAGGCAAGATGACATGTTGTAGAGGGATAAACTCAAGCAATATGATATAAACCCCATCTTTTTACCCTCGATGGCAACAATACAATACATGCCTTGCTGCCCCTCTGTCATTGGGAAGGGACACCGCAAGATTGAACCCAAAGCTAAGCACTTCTCCCATTGCAAGAAAGATCAATCTAGTAGGCCAAACCAAACTGATAATTCGAAGAGACTTGCAAAGATATTAAATCATGGATAAAAGAATTCAGAGAATAATCAAATATTGTTCATAGATAATCTTGATCATAAACCCACAATTCATCGAATCTCAACAAACACACCGCAAAAGGAATTACATCGAATAGATCTCCAAGAGAATCGAGGAGAACTTTGTATTAAGATCCAAAGAGAGAGAAGAAGCCATCTAGCTAATAACTATGGACCCGAAGGTTTGTGGTAAACTACTCACACATCATCGAAGAGGCTATGGTGTTGATGTAGAAGCCCTCCGTGATCGAATCCCCCTCCGACAGATCGCCGGAAAAGGTCCCTAGATGGGATCTCATAGGTACAGAAGGTTGCGGTGGTGGAAAAGTGGTTTCATGGCTCCCCTGGATGTTTTCAGGGTATAAGAGTATATATAGGCGAAAGAAGTAGGTCGGTGGAGCTGCAAGGGGCCCACGAGGGTGGGGGCGCGCCTGGCCCCCTGGGCGCACCACCCTACCTCGTGGCCTCCTCGCTGCTTCCTTGACGTCGACTCCAAGTCTCCTGGATTGCGTTTGTTCCAAAAAAGATCCTCGCGAAGGTTTCATTCCGTTTGGATTCCATTTGATATTCCTTTTATGTGAAACACTGAAATAGGAAAAAAACAACAATTTGCACTGGGCTTTCAGTTAATAGGTTGGTACCAAAAATAATATAAAAGTGTATAATAAATCCCATAAACATCCAAAACAGATAATATAATAGCTTGGAACAATAAAAAATTATAGATACGTGGGAGACGTATCACACTCACACGACCATACTGTCCTTTGGTCAGAGGACCACAGATGATGCTCTTGGCAGTCCAGTCCAGTTGAATGAACCTCTTGACATCAGCAGTAGTGACACCTTCACCGACCTTGGGAACGCCGTTCTTGACGACATCCCAGAGGTCGACGTCAATGGCTTCAAGATGCATCCGCATCTTATTCTTCCAGTAGGGGTAATTAGTGCCATCGAACATAGGGCATGTAGCGGAGACTTTGATTGTCCCTGCAGTCGACATAGCTAAAACTCTAGGTGGTTAAACCGAATCACACAGAACAAGGGAACACCTTGCTTTGATACCAATTGAAAGTTCTAGTTATCGACTAGAGGGGGGGTGAATATGCGAGTTTTATGGAAGGCTTCAAAACACGGGGGCTTTGAAGACAAACGATAGAAATGAACCTATTGATATGCATCGGAAGGTAGACTATACTAGACAAGCCATAGTCAAGTAAGCAATGAAGTGAAAACACAAAGACTATCAGCAGCTAGGTAGTATGGATCAGGATGGAAGATAGTATGAAGCCAAACAGTAATGAGTCTTCACTTAGTGAAGTCAATCAGATCATACAGGCATGCAATGACTTCATGAAGACAAACTATAAAGTAAAGGGAAGTGAAGGATAGAACCAGTAGCTTGATGAAGACAAGGATTTGGTAGACCAATTCCAGTTGCTGTGACAACTGTACGTCTGGTTAGGGAGGCTTGAGATTCAACTCAGAAGACCGTGTCTTCACCTTATTCCCCTTGAGCTAAGCACACACAGTCCTCGCCCAATCACTTTGGTAAGTCTTCAAGGTAGACTTTCAAACCTTCATAGACTTCGTTCACCGCCCATCCACAATGACTCTTGGACGCTCAGAACATGACGCCTAACCAGCTGGAGGATTCACAGTCCTCAAGTTTAACAAGTCTTCAGGTCACGCAGACATTAAGACTTCAGTGATGCCTAACACTCTTTGGCTCTGGGTGTTTTGGGCTTTGTCCTCGCAAGGATCTCTCTCTTTCAAAAGCTTCGGAGGTGGGTTGCTCTCAAACGACAAAAGCCGTGCACTAACTCTGAGTAGCCACCAATTTATGGTGTAGGGGGTGGGCTATTTATAGCCAGGAGGCAACCTGACCTAATTTGTCCAAAATGACCCTGGGTCACTAAGGAACTGACATGTGTCCAACGATCAAATTTCAAACACACGCGACAACTTGACTTGGGCTACAAGTTAAGCTGACTTATCCAGCTCTAGATAAGATTTACTCTCATTGTCTTCGCTCGAAGACATAGGATTTGGTTGAGCATCACATCAGTCACTTCTGACTTTGTTCACTTGGACCCCACTTAACAGTGTAGTTGTTCCTATGACTCAAAAAAGAAGAAAAGGAAACTATGAAACAACTATGTCTTCGCACTCCATAGTCTTCACGTGACGTCTTATCATGTCATAGTCTTCAATGTGAATATCTTCACAGACCACCATTATCTTCAATGTATTCACACATTTTTAGGGGCCATCTCTGGTAGGTAAACCGGATCAGTATGGGACTACTACATGTGTTATCCTGCAATTCTTACAAACACATTAGTTCCTCAACCAAGTTTGTCGTCAATACTCCAAAACCAACTAGAGGTGGCACTAGATGCACTTACATCTATTTTGGCTAGCTAGCGGCCGCGAGCGCCGGACGGAGCTGGCATCCGGGCTGCTGCAAGATGGGCTCCGCACCGCCGGCGGGTTTGACCTCACCTTCTGCCAGCGGCGGTAGCTGCGTCCCATGGCCAAGGATGACTAGGTGGACGGGCCGGAGGTAGGAGGTCATTTGGGGATTTTTGTCCAGACTGACATGTAGGTCCCACGAGTCATAATGCCTAACTTGCTGGTCGAATAGAAGGCATTGACTTAAGGGGCGATGTGGGTTGAAACGTGTCTATAACGACACTTTGTAGAGTAGTCATTTCTTGGTAGGGCTGGTTGGTAAGGGCATGTACAATAGTTGATAAGGTAGTCTTATCATAAGTCTACCACGTATGCAAGTGGTAGTAGTTTCTTCGCATTATTAGTGTTTTCTTGGCATTATTAGTGGTTTCTTGTAAGGAACAATGTACTAGCAACAAAAGGCGATTCTCGGTTGCGTTGTACTCCAACGAGTACTACTAGTGATCGCGGGAGTGTATAGCTCATTTTGTGGGTTCGATTCCGGCCGAACGCACGGCGGCCTTTTTTTAAATAGTAACTTTGTTGTGAGCCAATATTGTACACTGGTAGTTTGACTTTTTGCATTGGATAGCCCAGCCACATGAACGGGTTTTCCCTCCCATCATCTCGTGGCTCATGTACTAGAGTAGTACTCCTATATATCAATTCACACCATGCAAAGTTTCTCGCCTGCATGCTCGCCCTAGCCACACCTCGCTTGCAGCTTCCTCATCAGCTAGCATATTTAAACTAGCGCCTCCCAATTAAGCCCGAGGAGCCGGAAAAGCCTGACGCGACATTGGGAACTGTGCAATATGGCTCTGTACGTAAAGTGCTAGTACTCTACTACTCTGTAGCTTGTGGCGTTGCACGCATGGACTGCACTCCATTATCAGATCTATAAAAGAAATTCCTCTTGACGTGATTTTTTTTATTTTGAAACGGAGGCAAAAGCTTTGCCTCATCCCATTCATAAAGAAGGAACTACTAAGAGCAAGTACAATAAGGTACAGTCATCAGGCTTCAAGGAGTAAAGTAATATTTCTATACTTAGTTGGAGGAGAGAGGATAGGAGAGAGAATGTAGGCGGGCTCTCATGCAAGAGCCGGCTGCAGTGCGTGCTCCTAGGCACTATGTGAGAGTGAAAGGCGGGCCATGTATTAATAAAGTAGCACATACTTATAGCTAATTGTTATACATGTTGGCTATAAGATTGGCTATAGATGACATGACACTCTCTTATAGCCAACAATTGGCTATACTATTAACCATCCTCTAACAAAGTTCGACGAGAACCATTACACCTCCACAAATGGAAGAGAAAAGCCTAGTCTCGCTGTATCAAATAACTCAAATGTTCTGCCCCCGCAGTAACCATCGCTGATAAACATGCTGCTAGTGTGTGCGTGAGAGGAGCGGCTAAGTAGACCAGCTACGCGCTTGAATAGAGCACCGAGAGTACCCACTACACAGGTGTACTTTCCCTGCATTGATAGTACAGTGATGGTTCTAGAGAACAGTAGTACCCTCCACTTCCAACTGTAGCTCCTTGGCCCTGAGATTCAAGAGTTCAAAACTGGTGCACTATACTAGAAGTACAGTACATTGCACTACTAGTTGAGAAAGTAGTACTAGTACTGCTATAGTACGAGTATGTAGTAAATAATAGCCTCACCATCGCAGGGCACGAGGCACTACCACTATGTGTGCCCGCATAATTTCCTTAGCGAAGGGACGAGGCCCTGAGGTTTCTACGCTCTTATCTCCTCCTCGCCAATTCCCCTCCCCCCGAAGAGAAGGCAGTTCATCGTTGCTCCCATGGATTCGCCAGGCGGTTCTCCTCCTCGTCGGGGATGGGAGACCTTAGACGACGATTGAGGGAGTCCTGGATTAGGGGGTGTCCGGATGGCCGGACTATACCTTCAGCCAGACTCCTGGACTATGAAGATACAAGATTGAAGACTTCGTCCCGTGTCCGGAAGGGACTTTCCTTGGCGTGGAAGGCAAGCTTGGCGATACGGATATGTAGATCTCCTACCATTGTAACCGACTTTGTGTAACCCTAACCCTCTCCGGTGTCTATATAAACCGGAGGGTTTTAGTCCGTAGGCCAACATACACAACAACAATCATACCATAGGCTAACTTCTAGGGTTTAGCCTCTTCGATCTCATGGTAGATCTACTCTTGTACTACCCATATCATCAATATTAATCAAGCAGGACGTAGGGTTTTACCTCCATCGAGAGGGCCCGAACCTGGGTAAAACTTCATGTCCCTTGCCTCCTATTACCATCCGTCCTAGACACACAGTTCGGGACCCCCTACCCGAGATCCGCCGGTTTTGACACCGACATTGGTGCTTTCATTGAGAGTTCCTCTGTGTTGTCGCCGTCAGGCTTGATGGCTCCTACGATCATCAATGGTGATGCAGTCTAGGGTGAGACCTTCCTCCCCGGACAGATCTTCGTCTTCGGCGGCTTCGCATTGCGGGCCAATTCACTTGGCCATCTGGAGCAGATCGAAAGCTACGCCCCTGGCCGTCAGGTCAGATTTGGAAGTTTAAACTACACGGCTGACATCCGCGGGACTTGATCTTCGACGGATTCGAGCCACTGCCGAGCGAGCCGCACTGTCACGACGAGCATGATCTAACTCTGCCGCTGAATAGTGCCCTGGAGGCCGCACCCGCATCGGCTTTGACCCTTAATTCGGAGCCAACTGCGCCGATCGAGGATGGGTGGTTGGACGCCACCTCGGGGGCTGCAATCCCAACGGCGAACGAGCCGAACACCAGCCCCGCACTCTGCGAGACTCGTGACTCCAAGGAGCCGGACACCTCTCTGGACTCCGAACCCTCCGCGCCCCTGCCGATCGAATCCGATTGGGTGCCGATCATGGAGTTTACTGTCGCGGACATCTTTCAGCACTCGCCTTTCGGCGATATTCTGAAGACACTAAAGTCTCTCTCTTTATCAGGAGAGCCCTGGCCGGACTAGGGTCAGCAAAGTTGGGATTCGAACGATGAAGAAATTCAAAGCCCACCCACCACCCACTTTGCCCACTATCGATGACTTAACCAACATGCTCGACTTCGACTTCGAAGACATCGATGGTATGGACGCCAATGAAGGAGACGATGAAGAACCAGCGCCTATCAGGCCCTGGAAAGCCACCTCGTCATATGACATATACATGGTGGACACCCCAAAAGAAGGAGATGGCGATGGAACAGCGGAGGATGACCCCTCCAAGAAACAGCCTAAGCATCGGCGTCAGCGGCGTTGTTTAAAATCCTGCCAAAACAAATACGATGATTCCAGCACGGGAGATAATAATACTCCAGAAAGTGCCGAAGAAAACCCCCTCCAGCAAGATTTAGCACATGAGGATGGAGAAACCAGCCCTCATGAGAGAGCGGCAGACAGAGAGGTTAAGGACGATAATTATATGCCTCCCTCCAAAGACGAGGCAAGCTCGACGACGATGAATTCGTCGTGCCAGAGGATCCCGTCGAGCAAGAGCGTTTTCAACGCAGGCTTATGGCCACAGCAAGAAGCCTCAAGGAAAAACAGCAACAGCTTAGAGCTGATCAAGATTTGCTAGTCAACTGATGGACTGAAGTCCTTGCGGCCGAAGAGCATAAACTCGAACGCCCCTCCAAGAGCTACCCAAAGCGCAGGTTGCTACCCCGATTAGAGGAGGAAGCACTTGATGCAGCCGACCGGCCACCTCGTGGCCGCGACAGAGAGGCCTCTCGGCCCTCCACTCAAGCCACACCCCGTACCAAGGCACGGGAATATGCGCCGGACTTACGAGACATGTTGGAGGACAAGGCAAGGCAAACAAGATCAATCTATGGATCGCGCGGGCGCCCCACGGCTCAAGACAGTAACCGTCACGCCGGCCACAAATTCGGCAGGGCTGAACACAATAGACAAAGCTCATTGGAGCTACGTCGTGATATAGCCTAGTACAGAGGCGCCGCACACCCACTATGCTTCACAGACAAAATAATGGATCATCAAATCCCCGAGGGTTTCAAACCCGTAAATATCGAATCATATGATGGCACAACAGATCCTACGGTATCGATCGAGGATTATCTCCTTCATATCCACATGGCCCGCGACGATGATTTCCACGCCATCAAATACCTCCCACTCAAGCTTAAAGGACCAGCTCGGCATTGGCTTAACAGCTTGCCAACAGGATCAATCAGTTGTTGGGAGGACCTGGAAGCCGCATTCCTCGACAATTTCCAGGGCACTTATGTGCGACCCCCAGATGCCGATGACCTAAGTCATGTAATTCAGCAGCCAGAGGAATCGGCCAGGCAATTCTTGACACGGTTCCTAACAAAGAAAAATCAAATAGTCGACTGTCCGGACGCTGAGGCCCTAGCAGCCTTCAAGCACAATATCCGTGACGAGTGGCTTGCCTGGCACCTTGGACAGGAAAAGCCGAAGTCTATGGCAGCACTCACGACAAGTTGTCACACCCTAGTTAGCCATGCATTAGAGTGTTGCATCATGTTTACTCTTTCATCAGAAACCTGAAATGGGGATGACAGAACCCCCAGTCCCCTCTGAAACCAATTAGGGTTTACTAAAAACTTTTTCAACCCGCTTTTGCACGGGAGAAGACAGATGGCTTGCTCGTAGCAACAATATGACCAAGAACCCTGGTAATTCGGATACCAGGGACACTAGTGGCAGGTCACGTCGCAACAAGCAGAAGCACCGCATTAACGGCGACAATGCTGAGGATACGACAGTTAATGCCGGATTCAGAGGCTCTAAATCCGGTCAGGGGAAAAAGCCATTCAAAAGGAATCCTAGCGGCCCGTCCAGTTTGGACCGAATACTCGACCGCTTGTGCCAGATATATGGCACCCCCGAAAAGCCGGTCAATCACACCAACAGGGATTGTTGGGTGTTCAAGCAGGCAGGCAAGTTAAACGACGAAAATGAAGACAAGGGGCTGCATAGCGATGACGACGAGGAGCCTCGGCCGCCGAACAACAGTGGACAGAAGGGTTTTCCCCCACAAGTGCGGACGGTGAACATGATATACGCAACCCCGTCCCCAAAAGGGAGCGGAAGCACGCGTTAAGGGACGTCTACACGGTAGAGTCAGTCGCCCCAAAGTTCAACCCATGGTCCTCCTGCCCGATCACCTTTGATTGAAGGGACCATCCCACTAGCATCCGTCATGGCGGATTCCCCACATTGGTTCTAGACCCAATTATCGACGGATTTCATCTCGCTAGAGTCCTTATGGACGGCGGCAACAGCCTGAACCTGCTTTACCAGGATAAGTGCGGAAAATGGGCATAGATCCCTCGAGGATTAAGCCCACCAAAACGACCTTTAAAGGCGTAATACCAGGTGTAGAGGCCAACTGTACAGGCTCAGTCACACTTGAAGTGGTCTTCAGATCTCCGGATAATTTCCGAAGCGAGGAGTTAATCTTCGACATAGTCCCATTCCGCAGTGGCTATCACGCACTGCTCGGGCGAACTGCATTCGCCAAGTTCAATGCGGTACCGCACTACGCATACCTTAAGCTCAAAATGCCAGGACCTCGAGGAGTAATTATGGTCAACGGAAACACCGAACGCTCCCTCCGAACGGAGGAGCACACGGCGGCCCTTGCAGCAGAAGTACAAAGCAGCCTCTCCAGGCAGTTCTCCAGTCCGGCCATTAAACGACCGGACACCGTCAAGCACGCCCGGAGTAACCTACAACAAGACCGCCTGGCACGACCCGAGCTGGCGTAGCAATGCGGCCCCAACCCCAGCGCTCGCAAAAATGCGATACCAGTACTTCACGTACATAACCACGCTCTAGAAATACCATGGGTACAGGAGGAGGGGCACCATCACGGCACGCCTGAAACACGGCTTAAACCGCACCAGGGGCTGCCGATTTTTTAATTTTATCTTACTTTCAGGACTCCACTTTTCGGAACGCCCGTTCGGCAGTTCAATTGCCGAACAAACGATGCAAGAACCAGGGAAGCAGACAAGCCACGCCGCATTACGGAACTCCCAGGTGGTCTCTATCACGAGCAGTATACCTGTTTCGCATACTATTCCGCAGCTTGCCCCTGGAATGGACACGTTAAATAGTCCAACCTTTTGCTTATCGCATTATTTGTATCGTTCTGCTTTGATCGCAGCCCTCTTTAATAAACAATGCATAGCTTTTGTCTATTTTTGCATTACTCTTTTTTTTAATATATATATGTTCCTTAACGATATATTGCACCCGTACACTTCGGTACGGCCTAAATACGCCAGGGGCTTCAGTACCCCTCAATATGGTGTGAGAAGTCCGAACACTTTAACAAGTGCGGCACCCCGAACTTATAGCATTATATGCATCGGCTCCGAATCATGTCTTGGATGAATAGTTGGGTTTGCCCGGCTCCTATGTTTTGGTGCCTTACGTTCCGCTATATCGGCTAAGGTAGCACTAGGAGAACCACTGCGATTGTGCCCCAGTTGAGCTGGGTCGAGCACCTCAGTGGAGAAAGCTAAAACTGACTGTCATGATGAAGCGAGAGCTGGTCGCTGTTCGAGAGGTTTTTCGAGTCCCTAACGACTTATGCAGCTTAGAGCGAGGAGCCGGCTCTGTCCGGCCAAGGCGTGGATAGCGCCCCGGATTCGGTCTTCCGAATACCTGGGGCTTCGCCGAAATTTAAAATTATAGAATTCTATGGCTAAGTGAGAGTGCTCACGCATTATAGTCTGATTGCCTTGTTTGTTGGGATGAGCGCCTCCCTCGAAGGACCCAAACATGGGAAAAAGAGCGCTCAGGTTTATCCCCGAACACCCCAGCAGTAGCGGCACGGGGGCAGAAGCCGACGACTTGCCATCTCTCAGAATTGATAAACAGCCGCACATAAGGTAATATTTTAAATTCCAATAGCATTGCTTAGCGCATATGAACAAGTTTTTAGCGCACAGGACAAAATGAGCAAGTTTCACTCAAAAATTACATCCCTAGAACATTCATCCGCCACAAGGCATGCACCCTTCAGAACATCCTTATAATAATTCTCGGGCTTGCGATGCTCTTTCCCCGGCGGTGGCCCGTCCTTCACAAGCTTCTTAGCATCCAGCTTGCCCCAGTGCACCTTAGCATGGGCAAGGGCCCTACGGGCACCTTCAATGCAGACGGAGCGCTTGATAACTTCGAGCCTTGGACAGGCCTCCACCAGCCGCCGCACCAGCCTGAAATAGCTCCTAGGAAGAGCCCCTCCAGGCCACAGCCGAACTATGAGGCCCTTCATGGCCTGTTCGGCCGCCTTGTGGAGCTCGACCAGTTGCTTCAGCTGGTCGCTCAGGGGCACGGGGTGTCCGGCCTCAGCATACTGAGACCAGAACACCTTCTCTGTCGAGCTGCCCTCCTCGGCTCAATAGAATGCGACGGCATCGGACACACTCCGGGGAAGATCTGCGAACGCTCCTGGAGAGCTCCGGATTCGGGTAAGTAACAAGTAACTCACGTTTATGTGTTTGCTTTGCATAAAGAATGCCTTACCTGCCGCTATCTTCTTCACCTCATCCAACTCCTGGAGGGTCTTCTGGGATTCGGCCTTGGCAGACTTGGCATTTTCAATAGCCACCGCGAGCTCGGACACTCGCGTCTTTGAGTCAAGCTCCAAACTCTCATGTTTTTCCATGAGAGCCTGGAGCTCTTGCCGTACCTTGCCAACCTCGGCCTCATACTTTTCCCGCTCGGTGCGCTCCGTGGCCGCCCTCTTCTCGGCCTCAACCAGCGCTTGCTTAAGTGTCGCCACCTCAGACATGGCCCCTACAATAGCCACGATAATCCTGTCATTTTTTGCAATTGCACCTATTTATATATATTTAAAACAAGGTATTTCTTACCTTCATTGTCCTCGAGCTGCTTCTTGGCACGCCCGAGCTCTTGCTCGGACCGCTCGAGGTTCTGCTTTAACGTGTCCACTTCCGCAGTCAGTGCGGCGAACGCAAGCAGAGAAGCCCGCATACGCATATTGACTCCTTTTTGTTAGACTCCTGCGAATTTTATTTGATCCTCTATTCGGCTTTTCTTCCCGAACGCCAAACAGAGCATCAGGGCCACTGTCTATGCGGTAATATTATTTACACATTCTTTACTTACCTCAAAGCCTGTTAAAAAGCTAGTACAAGCTTCAGTCAGTCCGCTCTTGGCGGACTGAACCTTCTGGACCACCGCACTTATAATGGTGCGGTGCTCCTCGTCGATGGAGGCGCCTTGGAGCGCCTCCAACAAATTGTCCAGCGCCTCTGGTTGGACGGGGATCACCGGCACGGTGGGCTTGCTCCTCTTGGAAGGAGGTCCCCCGCTGGACTCTGGAACTTTTAAAGGTTTCGGAGCGGTGTCCGGCCTAGAGCCGGACTTGGAGCCCTGGGCGGTTTCATCCGCTTTACTCCTGGAGTCTGGGAGGTCGCCTTGCGGCGCCTCCAGGACCACCTCCTCCCGGCTTGGAACCTGTTGGGATAACACTTCGGTGTTGTCCGTAGGGCAGGGGGGAAGCCGTCGGAAGCGAGTTCACATCCGACGAGTCCAGTGAGCCGCTCGACGACGCGTCGAGCCGGTCTTTGGTTTGGCTGCATAAACATACTCGACATAAGGGAAAGCTGTGCAATAAATGAATACTATGAATTACTCTGGTATCCGGATACTTACGATTTTGCCAGGGGCTTGGCCCTGGGCGGCCACTCCTCTCCGCTGTCGTCGGCGTCAGTGGAGTAGTCTGGAGGAAGGGTTTTCCCCTTCTTGGACCCTCCGGCCTCCCCAGAGAGGGCGGCCTTCCTTTTCTTCTCTCCTCCCGCTGGAAGAGGAGAGGTCTCTTCTTCTTCCTCCTCGTCTTCACGGGAGGAATGCGCCTCGGAACCGTCGGATGATGGATCCGACACCTCCTGGCGCCGGGCACTCTTTCGAGTCCCCATGGCCTTTTTCGCGGCCTTCTTCTCTGGCACCACATAGGGTGCCGAAACCAGCAGCTTCGCCAAGCGAGCGTCCGCTGGGCCTTCGGGCAAAGGAGCCGGACAGTTGATCTGTCCGGACGTCACCTGGTAATCCTGTCACAGGTAAGGGAGCTTAGATCCCGCATGGAGTCAAACTATGAAAAACGGATACCCTATAAAAGGAAAAAACAGCTTACCGCATGAGCGTGACGTTGGGTACTGAATCCGTGATCCTCGGTAGCGGATGCGGGGGCCTCGGCGCCCTTAAAAAGCACCTTCCAGGCATCTTCGTACGTCGTGTCGAAGAGCCTGCTCAGAGTTTGGTGCCGCGCCGGGTCGAACTCCCACAGGTTGAAAGCCCATTGTTGACACGGGAGGATCAGGCAGATGAGCATAACGTGGACAACATTGACAAGTTTGAGCTTCTTGTCCACCAGGGTTTGGATGCATGTTTGGAGTCCGGTCAGCTCTCCTTTTTTACCCCACGACAGGCCCATCTCCTTCCAGGAGGTGAGCCACGTAGGGGGTCCAGATCGAAACACGGGGGTTGCGACCCATTCGGGGTCACGCGGCTCGGTGATGTAAAACCACCTCGATTGCCACCCCTTCAGGGTCTCCACAAAGGATCCCTCGAGCCATAAGACGTTGGCCATCTTGCCCACCATGGCGCCTCCGCACTCCGCCTGGTTGCCGCGCACCACCTTCGGTTTGACATTGAAAGTCTTGAGCCATAGGCCGAAATGGGGGCGGATGTGGAGGAAAGCCTCGCACACGACGATAAACGCCAAGATGTTGAGGACAAAGTTCGGGCCAGATCGTGAAAATCCAGGGCATAGTAGAACATGAGCCCCCGGACAAATGGGTGAAGAGGGAAGCCTAGTCCATGGAGGAAATGGGGGAGGAACACCACCCTCTCATGGGGCTTAGGGGTGGGGATGAGCTGCCCCTTTTCGAGAAGCCGGTACGCAATGTCGTTAGACAAGTATCCGACCTTCCTCAGTTTTTTGATGTGCCCCTCCATGATGGAGGAGACCATCCACTTGCCTCCCGCTCCGGACATGGCTGGAGAAGGTTGAGGTGGGGAGTGCGGACTTGGGCGCTGGAGCTCGAGTGCTGCGAGAATGGATAAGCAAGGGAGGAAGAAGGCGTAGGTGAAAAGGTGGACCTTATCCCCTTATATGGGTGGACGCAACTACGTGTCCCCACCAGCCTGGTAAAACTCGCTTATCTCCAAGCACCGTAATCAATGGTGCGGTTGGGTTACCCACGCCCGTATTGATGGGAATCCCGGAATAAGGGGACACGATCTCTGCTTTAACAAGACGTGCCAAGGAAACCGCCTCGCATGACGCGCTGAGGTGGGATAATAAAACAACTCGGATAAAGGCTTGGCCGTGGTGTGTCACACTACGGAATACGTCAACAGATTAGATTTGTGTAAATATTATTCTCTCTATGGCAATATGTGGAAACTTATTTTGCAGAGACGGACACTATCTTTGTGTTCAAAATCTTCTATGAAGTACTTGGAGGAGGAACCCGCCTTGCAATGCCGAAGACAATCTGCATGCCGGACTCGTCGTCATTGAAGCCTGGTTCAGGGGCTACTGAGGGAGTCCTGGATTAGGGGGTGTCCGGATGGCCGAACTATACCTTAAGCCGGACTCCTGGACTATGAAGATACAAGATTGAAGACTTCATCCCGTGTCCGGAAGGGACTTTCCTTGGCGTGGAAGGCAAGCTTGGCGATACGGATATGTAGATCTCCTACCATTGTAACCGACTTTGTGTAACCCTAACCCTCTCTGGTGTCTATATAAACCGAAGGGTTTAGTCCGTAGGCCAACATACACAACAACAATCATACCACAGGCTAGCTTCTAGGGTTTAGCCTCTTCGATCTCGTGGTAGATCTACTCTTGTACTACCCATATCATCAATATTAATCAAGCAGGACGTAGGGTTTTACCTCCATCGAGAGGGCCCGAACCTGGGTAAAACTTCGTGTCCCTTGCCTCCTGTTACCATCCGGCCTAGACGCACATTTCGAGACCCCCTACCCGAGATCCACCAATTTTGACACCGACAACGATCCTCTCAGAGAAATCGCACGCCACTCCGACATCCTCACCGCCACAAGACTCGGTGCTTCCTGCACCAACTTTTTTAAGATGGTGCTTAAATGGGCTTGGGAAAAGGCCATGCTTGTCGGTATTCCATGCGTCCTCGAGGAGAAGGATCTTCTATGGGACAATCCTTCAAACAGTCCACCTCTCCCCGACCATGGTTGCACGTTGACTCCGCTAGAGTTGCCGACATTGAGAGGTAGTCAGATTTTGTCCGATGAGCAGGTCAGTCATGGGGTCGTTCCATCCCGTAATTTCTCTGCTGCACGCCGTCTTATATATAGGTCTGGGTCAGTGCCAACGAAGATTGGCTTGCATACCTCTGGCCAAATACCACCATCATTTTGCACAACATATACATGAATGGGGCCGTTCCCGTAGACCCCTTCTCCACCATTGGGATCGGCCTTCTGGACTGGCTGGGCTTAAATATGTATGATGATGCCTACATGAGATTGAAGATGATAGCAATTGTGGACCCGCCGACAAAGCGACGCGGCTACGACGATTACTGTCTCATCACGGTGTTCGACATAAGTATTGCTATCAATGCAAGAGACAGTAACAGCAGAGGCTGGCGCATGTTGGTCGTGATAGATTTGTACCCCTACACGTTCAAAGATGTCGTGCGTCATCTAGGCCGCATCTTCACGGTGACAAGTGAGGGGACTTGTTTCATATGGTTGCCATCCTACGGTATGGGAGATTACAAACGGAATGCACAAACCATCATTTGCATCCCTAACAGTACTCCATTATTTTGCAGGGACCAGTCATCCCCCGATCAAAATAAGATCGCCGATCCTGGATGTGCATTTGCATCCGTGATTCGGTCTAACCTGGAACCTTGTATCTGACTTTGGCATATTGGGGTCAACTACCTTAGAAGTCGTTACCCATGGTACTATGATCTGCAACATGGTCATAATACATCTACAACGTATCTATAATTTTTTATTGTTCCATGTTGTTTTATTATCAATCTTGGATGTTTTATAATCATTTTATATCATTTTTTGGTACTAACCTATTGACATAGTGCCAAGTGCCAATTGCTGTTTTTCCATGTTTTTTACATCGCAGAAAATCAATAACAAACAGAGTCCAAATGCCACAAAACTTTACAGAGAATTTTTATGGGCCAGAAGGAACACAACGGGCCCTGGTTGTGCCTGGGGGGTGCCCTGAGGGAGGCACAACCCACCAGGGCGCTCCAGGAGGCCCAGGCACGCCCTGGTGGGTTGTTCCCACCTCAGGTGCCCCCTGGACCGCCTCTTTGCTCTATGAATACCCCAAAAATCCCAGAACCCTAGGGGAGTCGACGAAATATTCATACAGCCACCGCAGAGTCCAGAACCACCAGATCCAATCTAGACACCATCACAGAGGGGTTCACCACTTCCATTGGTGCCTCTCCGATGATGCATGAGTAGTTCTTTGTAGACCTTTGGGTCCATAGTTAGTAGCTAGATGGCTTCATCTCTCTCTCTCTTGATTCTCAATACAATGGTCTCTTGGAGATCCATATGATGTAACTCTTTTGCGTTGTGTTTTTTGGGATCGGTGAACTTTAAGTTTATGATCAGATCTATCTTTTTTATATCCACGAAAGTATTTGAGTTTCTTTGATCTCTTTTATATGTGATCTCTTATAGCCTTGTATTTCTTCTCTGATATTTGGGTTTTGTCTAGCCAACTTGATCTATTTATCTTGCAATGGGGAGAGGTGCCCGGTAGTGCGTTCAATCTTACGGTGCTTGATCCCAGTGACAGAAAGGGAACTGACACGTATGTATCATTGCTACTAAGGATAAAAAGACGAGATCTATATCTACCTCCATATAGATAAATGGATCTTGTCTACACCATGTCATCGTTCTTATTGCATTACTCCGTTTTTCCATGAACTTAACACACTAGATGCATGCTGGATAGCGATCGATCTGTGGAGTAATACTAGTAGATGCAGGCAGGAGTCGGTCTACTAATTTTGGATGTGATGCCTATGTAATGATCATTGCCTGGATATCGTCATAATTATTTGAGGTTCTATCAATTGCCCAACATTAATTTGTTTACCCACTGTCGTGGTTCTAAGTCTGACTGTAAAGTAGGGGGGTAAGAATGTAGAGGCAAGATCCTAGCTACGGTGAGATTGTGCACGCAGGATGTACGAGTTCAGGCCCTTCGCGGAGGAAGTAATAGCCCTACGTCTCGGTGCCTGGAGGCTTTGGTGGATTGGAATATGTATGAAGTTACAGGGGGTGCGAACCCTTGTGCCAGAGGAGGGGGGGGTGGCTTATATAGAGTGCGCCAGACCCCTCCTGTCCTCAATTACACAGGGTTTAAGGTACATAAAGATGGACGTTACTGATAACGTTAGCAATAAAGATACATGAATGACTATTAAGTCTATAAGGTAATGATGGACCGTTGCCATTCAGAGTGACCTTGGATCTTCTAGCTGTCGAGTGATTCTTGTCATGGTCGAGTGCTCACTCCTTTGTCGAGTGAACTTGAGTCTTCCGAGTGGAGTGTTTACAGTCGAGTGAATGATGGTATCCTTCAAATGCTTACGACTTTTAGGCCAGTGTCCTTGGGGAGGGTGTCTAGGTCAGGCCTATGACCCTACCCTAGGTACTTGTCTTCGTCATTAGCCCCCAAATGGTTCAGGGTTCGAGTGGAAAAAGGAGTGGAAGTTGATCCTGACTCTGTTACATGCTGCGGAACCATTTTCCTTAGACCGATGAGTTATGCGAGAACTTTGACTTCATTTTTAGTCGCCTTGATCCATTCTAAAGTAGTCGAGTGAACTTTTGCTGATAAGCTTCGAGTGTTGATATGAAGGAACTCTTCAGTCTGACAGGTTGCTCTACGGTTCCCGGATCTTGCGGGATTCAAAATTTTGGGAAGCGCGGGGGATGGAGGAGGCCGCAGTAATCGGGATGGATTAGGCAGGGGCGCCTCGATCACAGTGCCACCTTTTTTGCCATGTACTGAGTGAGTGACAGTTGCAGGATTTGACATGATTGCCAGGGTCCAGTCGTCAGTCACTCAGAAATGACTCCATATAAGGCGTTGGGTTGGGGAATTTTGCACAGTGCGCCTCAATTGATCCTTCTTCCTCCTATGCTTCTCCACCGTTACCACTTCTGCCCTCGACGCCGCCTCCTGTCCGTGCACCCCTTGTTGTGATGGCGAAGGACAAGGAGGCGGCGCTGGAGCGTGCTAAGAAGGGAGCGGCAAAGGGGAAGGGCAAGAAGACCGGCATGAGCGGGTCATCGTCAAGATCTGGTTTGCCTCACGGTTGGGTTCAGGGCGACTGGATCCGATCCACAATCGTGCTGGATGATTTGCAAGACCTGGCCGAGAGTGGGCTGATCGAGCATGATTCCTGGAGGCTCCCGAGGGATGAAACTGAGCCGCAGCCTTAGGAGGGTGAGCATGTCTTGCTCGCCACTCACGTCGACCGCGGTTTTTCTTTGCCCCCACATTCCTT
Organism: Triticum dicoccoides; assembly: GCF_002162155.2. Taxonomy (NCBI): domain Eukaryota; kingdom Viridiplantae; phylum Streptophyta; class Magnoliopsida; order Poales; family Poaceae; genus Triticum; species Triticum dicoccoides. The sequence goes on along the minus strand of NC_041386.1, from coordinate 472,264,849 downwards.
TTTCCGTGCATTCCTGAACTTCTTCGGAGCTCAACTCCAGCATTTCTCTCCCAACACAATCACGTACCTTGCGGCTTATGTCTCCTTGTGTGAGAATTTCCTGGTCTGCCGACCGCACTGGGCCTGTTTAAGCACATCTTCACATGCCGCTTGCAGACTGTGAAAGAGGCCAACCCGAGTGATGAAAAAACCCAGGTGATCCAGATGTGTGGGGGCTTAGGTATCCAGATGAGGGGGAAGAGTGCTTTTCCTCCGATGACTCTCCCTGACTCGGTTAGAGGGTGGCAGTCAACTTGGTTTTATTGCAAAGACAAGTCGACCCATGGTCATTCGACAGGTCTCCCCCCTTTTCCTTGGCGCAAGTCCAGAAACCTACTTCCTTGAGAGTGACTCTTGCAGAGAAGCTGGAGGTGTCCATGTTGATGGAGCGAGTAGTTCAGCTTATCCATGAGGGAGTGACTGGCATGGATCTGCTCGAGGTATTCCTCAGTCGACGTATTCAACCCCTCCAGGCTCATGATCACTCCATGTGGATGTACTCGAGGATTGAAGATTCCACTCAGATCCACCCGGAGGACGTTGATGAGAAGATGGTGGCACAGTGGGTGCAAAGCATGACAGGGAACAAGGATAACCCAGGAGGTCCCGAAGAGTTTTACCATTCGATACTAACAACCAACCATACAAGGTTTATCTCTTATCTCTGAGTGTTTTTCATTCTGACTTGCAGTTGTTTACTAAATCGACTATCCTCTGGTCACCTCTTTTGCTTCGTAGGTTTATACGGATACGTACTCGATGCCGAACAGGGAGAAAGAGTAGTACCAGGAAGGAGAAGAAAGCGAAGGTGAAAGCATGGATTGGCGGTCTGGTGGAGGATAAGAGGAGGAGGAAAGCGAGGACTCGAGCAGTGGTGAAGAAGTCGAGTCACCACCTCGCAATGAAAAGCGTTCCAAACATAAGCATGACCCAACAAGTATCCACGGCGAAGTAGCTAAGCCGATCGGACAGACTTCCAAGCGCACTCGGACCTCTTCCCCTGTGCCGACTGAGAAGGCCCCAAAGAAGCCAAAACTTGCAGAACCAAAGCCTCGGAAGACCCTGCCCAAGATCAAGATTGACGTCCCCGTCGCTTCTGCGTAAGTGTCTTGTCCCCACTTTTCGATCAAGGACTTATGCTGTCGACTCTCTTTCTCATTTGTCCGAGTGAATCTTGAAACTTGCAGAGCTGCTACTTCTGGGACTTCTTCTTATAGGGAAGATGGTGAGGATGTGGAAGACACGGTCACTTCTAACCCGGGTATGACTTTTGCAAACTTGTCTTTGCTTTCTCAGCCATTTTATTGATTGACTGAATTATGACGATTAATTCTTTTTTGCAGCTCCTCCCCATGTCATTGATCTTCCATATGATGACAAGGATGTGCCGCTGAGGCCCAGGAGGAGTAAGAAGGCATCAACTAGCAAGGTGCCCCAGTCGACGCTAGTGACGGAACCGGTGATCCAGGAGACCGGTGATGCCAACCGAACTTCCGTGACTTTTGCCGTACCATTGTCGAGTGCTCAGCCTTCGGCGTCGACTGATCAGATCCCAGCCGATACACCGTCTCCAATCTTCACTACATATCGCGTCCCAGAGGACCAAGTGGGTGCTGCCAAGGAGGCCATACGCCAGGCAGGCATCATGATGGAGCAGATGAAGGTCGTTCGAGGGGCCAGTCAAGCAGCTTATGACGCTAGTTTAGCTCTTCGGAGCAACGTCCAGGTTGGTCGACTTCTGACTGAACTCTTAGCTTGTCGCTTGTTCTATTAGGATATACTACCCAAAAAATTTCCTTGTGCATCTTTTCATCAGTCTGCTTTCTGCATTTGTATACCCACCGGGTGTGTAATTTATTGCTGAATAGTACTGCTGAATAGTTTTTACTTCTTGAGTCGACTAGATTGTGTCGATTGAGTCTTTGAACTAGTGGGGGCACTCTGAGTGCACCCACTGGGTGTAGTCCCTATCGGTGTCAAAACCGGCGGATCTCGGGTAGGGGGTCCTGAATTATGCGTCTAGGATCGATGGTAACAGGAGACGGGGGACACAATGTTTACCTAGGTTCGGGCGCTCTCTATGGAGGTAAAACCCTACATCCTGCTTGATTCATATTGATGAATATGAGTGTTACAAGAGTGGATCTACCACGAGATCGTAATGGCTAAACCCTAGAAGTCTAGCCTATGTAGGTATGGTAATGAGTATATGTGGTGTCCCTTCCGGACTATCCCCTTCGGTTTATATAGACACCGAGGGGATCTAGGGTTTACATGGAGCCGACTACATAAGAAGGAATATTCGATCACCAAGCTTGCCTTCCATGCCAAGTTGAGTCCAATCCGGACACGGTGCAGTCTTCGGCCTTCATGTCTTCACAGCCCACTAGTCTGGCCCGAAGGATAATGGGTCAGATGCCCGAGGACCCCTTAGTCCAGGACTCTCTCAGTCCCCGAGACCGTAGTTGACTATGGGCAGTCGACTATGGTCTGAGAATCATAACTTTCTCACTCGGTCTTGTCGGCGTTCTGGGAACGGGGGTCCCCAGACTTGCCTGCCTGCGGCCTGTGGCGTGGCTCAAGGGGGAGCCCAGCACGGCCCATCTTCATCAACACAGACCCAAGACCCTCGCGAGGGGCCAAGCCTCGTGGGGCGGATGACACGGAGCTTCCTCAGGCATGGCCTCATCAGGCTGGCTCGCGAGGAGGCGGAGAGATCAAGGCGGGGTACCTGATGAGGTGCCCGTGACGCAAACCATGACGACCAAGGGCGCCAGGCGGGTGCCAGCCCGCGCAGTGTCCTCCTTTCCTCTTTGGTGCAAAGGGGGCAAGCGCAGCCGCGGAGTACCGAGGCATCAGGCAAAGGTTGCCATTTTGGTGCAACGAGACCAAGACCAGGAAGACTGCAAGACGGAGGTCATCGTGGAGCCCAAGACGGCGTCACCACCAGAGCTTTGTGCAGGCGAAGACAACTTTTGTCAGGGTAGCGAGTACTAGCTGTCCCCCTTCAAATTAGCCCGCCATTGTTGGCTCCCTTCCCGCTTGATATTTGGGAAGAGGACCAGGGCCTCTATAAATAGGACCAGCGACCCACATAAGAGAGGGGTTCGGAGGGGTTAAGAGGAGAGGATCGATAGGAGGTCGAATCGGAGAAAGACAATCAGAGAGAGAGAGAGAAGGGTGGCTGAACTCCTCCCAGCAGTTCATCGCCCCAGCCAAGAATAGACCCTCGCGAGGCTATTCTTTCTTGTATCATTCATCATCATCAGCCCAAGAGGCAATCCACCACACCACACACTGGAGTAGGGTATTACACCACAACGGTGGCCCGAACCAGTATAAACCCTGTGTCTCTTGTGTTGTTCTTTCCATAGCTTAGATCTTAGCGAGGCGGAGGGGTGCAGGTAGGTAGGAAGCGAAATCTCCGCGCGCACCCCAGTGTTCGAACCTCAAGGGTCTGCCGGAACCCGAAATCCGACATTTGGCGCGCCAGGTAGGGGTGCGCCGGAATTTGTCTTCCACCACCCCGTTCTCCTCCGACCATCGCACCCATGTCTGACGCTCGTTGGGCCCGCGCCGAGCGCCGGCCGCCCTCGCTTCCCACGTCGCCCAGACGGCTCCTGTCGGCGGGCGTCCTCACCGTTCCCCGTCACCTGCCGTCAACGCCGCCAACGGCCCGGCGGGGGACGAGCAGCAAGCATCGTCTCAGCATCCGTCCGTGCGGCAAGACGGCTGCACCGCAACTCCCTCGCTCCCCCCGGCTGATTCTTTGTCCCGCGCGCTCCGCGCACCCATGGAGGCTCGAGCTGCGCTCATCGCGGTGAACGAGCTCCTGCGCTACCACCCCGTCGACGACGTCTACGAAGAATGGCTCGACCGTGTCGCCGAGCTCGTCCGCGCCGCAGGGGGCTCTCCTGCACCGTCCGTTCCGCTGCACCGCACCCCGGCCGCCTCCTCCTCAAGAAGGCGCCATGGCTCCAAGGCGCGTGGCCCCTGGGCGGAACCCGCTCCATCAGGTGCCAGCGCAGCAAGAGCAGAGCTGGCAGGAAGTCCCTCGCCCGCAAGAAGCTGCCTGGGCGCTCCCTGCTCCAGCACGTCGCGACCATGCTCCTGCTCCCGCACGTCAAGACCCAGCTGCGGCGCATGGGGACATGCAAGACCAAGCTCTCCGTCACCCAAGGCCTCCTGTGGCCACAGCAGGCTGCTGTGCCTTCACCACTGAGCTACGCAGTGTCGCGTGGCCCGGCAAGTTCAAGCCAGACCTGCCTCCTCGCTACGACGGCACGGCTGACCCTGTGGAGTTCCTCCAGCTCTACAAGCTAGGCATCGAAGCTGCCAACGGAGACAAGAAGGTCATGGCGAACTGGTTTCCCATGGCGCTCAAGGACGGGGCCCGCACCTGGCTCCTGAACCTGGCTCCCGGCGCGATCTCCTCCTGGGACGAGATGCGCACCCGCTTCATCACCAACTTCCAAGGTACTCGCGACCGGCCACCCGCCGTGAGCGACATGCGCTGCATCAAGCAACAACCCGGGGAGACCCTGCAGAAGTACATCCAGCGCTTCAACAACGCACGCCTCAAGATTCCTAGGGTGACTGAAGAGGCCATCATCTCAGCTTTCTCCGACGGCGTGCGCGATGTCAAGATGAAGGAGGAGCTGGCGATGCATGAAGACCTGTGCACTTCTTTGGAGCTGTTCAACTTGGCAACCAAGTGCGCCAGGGCTGAGGAAGGGCATCTCTCCCTCCTCGAGCTGCCTGTTGCGGACCCGGAAGAGAAGAAGCCCAAGACCAAGGATGTGAAGCGCAAGGGGGCTGCTGTGCTCGCGGCAGAACCAGACACCAAGCGGGGCAGAGATCAGCCCGAGCCTTCCAAGGGCAGCCAGTACTGCGTGTACCACGACCTCCACACCCACAACACCAACGAATGTCAAGAGCTCCGAGCCGTGCGAGAAGGAAGGATCAGTCATCGCCCTGACCGCGGTGACCGGGGCTACGGTCGAGGAGGAGGAAGGAACGCAGGACGCTGGGGAGACCGAGGCCCGCGCCAAGGGTGGCGCGATCAACCTCACGAGGATCGCTGGCAAGACCCGCCTCGCGAGGGAGACTGGAGGAGTCGGCCTCGCGAGGATCGCCCGCAAGGCAACGCAGGCATCCCTCCGCTGCCGCCGCAACCAAGGAGAAATGAGGACCGCCACCAGGATGAGGAGGCTGGGGGCTTCTAGGAGCCGCGTGCAATCGCCTACATCCTGGGTGGGGCTCAAGCCCCAGCCTCTCAACGCATGTTCAAGCAGTTCGCCTGTGAAGTGAATGCAGTCCTCCCCAAGCTCGAAGCCACGCGCCCTCTCAGGTGGTCGGCGTGCGCCATCACGTTCAGCTCGGCAGATCAGCTCAAGTGTGCGGCTACAGCCGGAGTCCTCCGATGCTCTGTTCCCCAATCATCAGCAACATGGTGGTCACCAGGACCCTCATCGATGGCGGGGCAGGGCTCAACATCCTGTCCGTGGAAACATTCAACAATCTCCAAGTGCCCTATAGCCAACTTCAGCCAACCAAGCCTTTCTCCGGAGTCACCGACGGCTCCACGGTACCGATCGGGCAGGTCCGCCTCCCTGTCACCTTCAGGGCACATGACAACTACCGCACCGAGCTCATCGACTTCGACGTCGCTCACATTCGCCTGCCGTACAACGCGATCCTCGGGTACCCAGCGCTGGCCAAGTTCATGGTCGTAACTCACCACGGCTACAACGTCCTCAAGATGCCAGGAAGTGGCAGAGTCATCACGGTGCCCTGTGAAGAGAAGGATGTGGTGTGTTCCCTGGAACGAGCCTTTCAGGCCGCGTCACTAGAAGACCCGGATCGCGGAAGTAGGAGGCTTCCCGAGACCGCCCCCAAGAAGAAGAAGACATCGTCCGGCCCGGCTCCTCAGGAGGCAGGCCCCTCTGGGCCCGTGCCTGCCCAGGGGGAACCTCCTTCCATCGCATAGGAAAGCATGCCCGGCGCCCTCCTCGGGAAGGGCTCGGGGGCTCTCCCCTGGAGGGCCACCGACCTGGCTAGGGTCACGAGGGAGGCGCTTGGGCACCACATGGAGGCGTCTTCCGAAGCACGTTTCCCTCAAGAAGGAGTAAGGCAAGTTGAGCCAGACCCTCAGGAGTTCGTCAGCAAGGCCATTCAGGAGCTACAGGAGTCAAGAGTCATGAAAGGCGGCCGCCGTCTACCAGCAGTGGCTCCCCATCCAGGCGAGGATGGTGGGCTGCGCGTCTGCATCGACATACCAGGGCTCAACTGAGTCGTCTCTCTGGAGCGCCTCTGGCCCTTGCGAGTGGGGCGCTGCGGAGGTCCACCCCATAGCTACATTCGCATGCCTTACGGCTTGCCGAACGCGGCTGCCACGTACCAGCGCGTCATGAGGGACATCATGAAGGCACAAGAGGCCAGGCGTTCCGCAGCCCTGGCGGAGATGGAGATGGTCCACGGGGAGCCGCCAGCACCTCCGGAGCCTCCCGAGGCCCCCGGGCCTGGGGGCTGGTGAGGATTGGCTTCCGCAGCCCACCGAGTCTACTACACCAACACCCCTTCGTCCTCAACGTCATCAGGTGACATCTTTCAAGTTTCACTTCCAGTTGGGAGCGCCCCCCAGGGCTGCATTATTCCTAGGCCGCCTGGGTTCGTCCCTGCGGCATGTATCCCTTTTATTTCATGTTGTTAGCTTACCTTATTGGGGGCGCCCCTCGGGCTGCATGATCCCCAAGTTGCTCGGGCCTGACCCAGTGACGTCCGCCTTCCCAGCATCTATTTGAACGAATCCACTCCTTCGCGGCTAATGTGTTTTACCTAGTTGCCTGCTCAGCTGACGCCAACTAACGGAGCTGCTCCCAAACGGCACGACGCTTGCACATGGGTCCGTCCCTGCAACGCCGACAAACCTGAATGGCTGAGCTCTGGCCGCGGCAGCCCCGCATAGCGTCACCTCGTCAAGCCTTCAGTGCCTCATTACCCCTCGGAAGCAACCAACGGCTGACTGTCAATTGTCATGGCAACCCCTCGTTTTCTTTTCTATGATGGGTCTACAGGATCTCTTAAAGGAGCTGCGTCAGGCGAGGCCCTTGCGGTGTCTCCTCCAATCTCGTCCACGTGAACCACTTGCACCTTAAAGGGGGGGTGCCTGAGCATCGCGACTCAGGGCTCCTACTGGCTCTCCAGCCCTCACCCTCCGGCCTTGTCCATGGCATCGCGACCTCGCATACCAGCGACGGCTGAGACTCGCTCGAGGGCCGGGACCCGAGGACGTAGAGCAGAAAGGGGAACAAAGGCGAGAGGGGAGAGACACACGAGGACCTCGCCAAGCACCCTCGCGCCTGCCGATGCACGGACCCGGCGACATGCCAGAGAGCGGCTCCTGATTCTCGAGATAAGTCATCACCCGGAAGTGCCAGCTACCGTGGCACCATCCCCGCACCTAATGCTATCTCGTGTTAGCGACGCCGCTCTCCTTTCTCACCAAACGACGGCTGCTTGGGCGCCAAAGGGGACCTCCTGAGCATCGCGACTCAGGGGCTCTTACCGGACTCCGGGTCGCTCACCTCCTGGCCTTGACCACGGCATCGCGACCTGGCATACCAGCGACGGCTGAAGCCGCCTTGGGACTGGGACCTGTCGGCGCAGAGCACCAAGCCCTCGTGAGGTTCGAAAGGGAGGACTGAGCTAAGACGGAAAGAGCAACTCGCACAATTCTACGACAAGGGTTATATTAACAAAACAGGATCACATGCACCTTACAAGCCCCCACGGGACGCGTTTTTGATTCCTCGCAGGGAACAGATCCTAAAGGGACACTAACTACGCGCGCCCCAGCAAAAGACGCCATCATCAACAGTGGGCCGTCAAGCACCGGCGCCAACCCCATCTAGATTAGAGTCGGCGGCTGCCTGACGAGCCCGCCTTACTCCAGGAGCAGAGCCGACTCGGGGGCTCGTAGCTGTCGTCGCTCGTCTCCGGAGTCGAAAAGAGCTCGCCAGAGTCGCTGGAACCTCCGACGCCTCCTCCGCCTGAGGAGCCGCCAAGGGAGCGGTCGGCGGGCCCAGTCCTCACCGTAGTAGGGCCCCGGGCACCTCTCCCGGGGCAGCACTCTAGTCGGTGCCCGCTCGCATCGAAGACCTTGAAGAGCATCACCGAAGCACCGTCGTAATCCAAGTGGATCGCGAAGACGCCCCTTGTCCTGCAAACCCGGGCGATCTCTCTCCAGCCCCGAGTCATGAAGACCTCGCCCGGGGCAACGACCGCGACCTCTGCCTCGGTCGCGAGGGTGCTGCAGTCGGCGTGCTGTAGCCAAAGCTCTAGGGGCTCCCCCTGTGGGATGATGGAGGCGAAGAAGGGAGGAAGGCGAATCCAAGACTAAAGAGGAATGGCGACGTGGAGCACGAACTCTCGGGAGGAGCCCTCAGTGTGGACCCCAGGGGGGACGACCCACACCTTCGTGACCCGTCGGCGCCGACGGTGGCGCCGCCCGTGGCGGTCAGCATCAGCTCCTTCAGGGCCCTCGACGTGGGCGTACAATGGAAGCGGGAACCCCGGCGGCGCCCGCTCGCACCAAGGCCTCGACACCACCTGAAGGCCCCCCTCGTCCAAGCCACAGGGGACGAGCCGTTTCTTCGGCGGGAGTGGGTCTGGTTTCTCTCGGGGAACCTTTCCCTTCTCTGCCATCGAGAACCGGCGGATCAGAGCCATCGTAGCAAGACGGAGCAAGTATCGGGAAGAAGGAGAGGCGTAAGAAAGGGGATCTGAGCAGCAACCGTAGAAAGCAAAAAGCGAAGCCTGGGCAGATGCCGCTCCCTTATCAACTCGCGTGGTTGCTGAGGCGCCCACGTCCAGTCAACCGCCACGCGGCGCCCAAGGCCGCAGGCTGTTAGGGCCCGCAGCGCTTCGCTCTTGCCCTTGTGCCTCCCTGCACGGCCAAGTCCGGGCGCGCCTTGGGCCCGGGGGCTACTGTCGGCTCAAGGGGGAGCCCAGCATGGCCCATCTTCATCAACACAGACCCAAGACCCTCGCGAGGGGCCAAGCCTCGCGGGGCGGACGACACGGAGCTTCCTCAGGCACGGCCTCATCAGGTTGGCTCGCGAGGAGGCGGAGAGATCAAGGCGGGGTACCTCACGAGGTGCCCGTGACGCAAGCCATGACGACCAAGGGCGCCAGGCGGGTGCCAGCCCGCGCAGTGTCCTCCTTTCCTCTTTGGTGCAAAGGGGGCAAGCGCAGCCGCGGAGTACCGAGGCATCAGGCAAAGGTTGCCATTTCAGTGCAATGAGACCAAGACCAGGAAGACTGCAAGACGGAGGTCATCGTGGAGCCCAAGACGGCGTCACCACCAGAGCTTTGTGCAGGCGAAGACTACTTTTGTCAGGGTAGCGAGTACTAGCTGTCCCCCTTCAAATTAGCCCGCCATTGTTGGCTCCCTTCCCGCTCGATATTTATGAAGAGGACCAGGGCCTCTATAAATAGGACCAGCCACCCACAGAAGAGAGGGGTTCGGAGGGGTTAAGAGGAGAGGTTCGATAGGAGGTTGAATCGGAGAAAGACAATCAGAGAGAGAGAGAAGGGTGGCTGAACTCCTCCCAGCAGTTCATCGCCCCAGCCAAGAACAGACCCTCGCGAGGCTGTTCTTCCTTGTATCATTCATCATCATCAGCCCAAGAGGCAATCCACCACACCACACACTGGAGTAGGGTATTACACCACAATGGTGGCCCGAACCAGTATAAACCCTGTGTCTCTTGTGTTGTTCTTTCCATAGCTTAGATCTTAGCGAGGCGGAGGGGTGCAGGTAGGTAGGAAGCGAAATCTCCGCGCGCACCCCAGTGTTCGAACCTCAAGGGTCTGCCAGAACTCGAAATCCGACAGGTCTGAATGGATCATGTCGAGTGTAACTTGAACCAGTGGGGGCACGCTAAGTGCACCCACTGGGTGTAGTCCCCGAGACTACTGTCGAATGTTTGATTCGGCAGTAGTCTGAGAATTCTTTTCACTCGAGAGTGAATAACCTTTAATTCTGTTCACTGATGTAACATTTATTGACTTCAGAAATCTTGTGAGCTCATCTCCAAATTTTCCGAATTCAAGGAGAAGCAGACACAACTCAATCTTGACTTGGAGTTGGCTAAGCAGAACTTGCAGAAGTCCAAAGATGAGATAGTCGGTATGGAAGGTAACAACTGGTCGATTGTTTATCTTGGCCGACTCACAAGCATCTCCTTGTTCTTTTGTCTGACCTGGGTACATATCTTTCAGAGAAAATGAAGCAGGCTGTAGAAAAAAGGACCTCGATCTTGCCGCTGCGCAAAAGGAGGCTCAGGAGAAGACTGCACTTGCTCACAAGAAACTGGCCTCAGTGGGTGCGCTGGAGGAAGAAAACACCAAGTTGAAGACATCCCTTAACGAGTCAAACCGAGAAGTGACTCGTCTGAAAAAAGACTAAGTGGCTTTGAACGAGAAGATTGAAGGCATTTCTCGTAAGAGAAATGATCTAGAAGTTTATCTGGGGGCACTCGCCAAGAAGCTATTCCTTGTGCTCGAAGGTATTCTTTCTTGCCCGACTATTTAGCTATCGTCGATTCGCTATGCAACCGTTGACTCATTATTTCTTTGCGTTTGTAGAATTCTGCCAAAACTTTGAAGAAGAAGCCGGACGGATCAAGACAGGTCTGGACCCCTTCCTTTCCCCTGTTGGTGATGAAGCTGCCATGAACGTGCTCCAACTGGAATCTCATGTTGCCAGTGTTACGACCTACCTTGCTCGCCTGAAGGTTGCGGTGTCGCGGATTGACTCAACACCTTGGCCACGGGAGACGCCCCAGAATGACCTTGAGTCTTTGATTACTCGACTCAACGTGATCCCTGGCCGAGTGCAGGAGTGGAAGAATTCATCTGCTCGCTGCGGTGCTGACGTAGCTCTGTCGCTAGTCCGATTCCACTGCAAGGAAGCCAAGGAGGAGAAGCTAACAGCGATCAAGGTTGCCAATACCAGAAAACATGACTTCCAGTCCTTCATGGAGACCTTTATTGCCGCCGCCACTTGGATTGCAGATGGAATCGACTTGGACGAATTCCTCGAGCCTGCCAGTCCTCCCGCAGAGTGAACAAACTTTTTATGGTCTGGTTAAATTTGCCTCGGTATGCCGAGTGGTTTTTGTAACCGTTTAAACTTCTTTGGGCCTGATGCTCGAGTACCTTGAACTGCGATCTGGAACCTTGTAGGATTCTCTGAACTTGGCTGCTTTTGGATCTTTCGACTCTTTGAGTAGAACTTGTTTCTTAAGTTTGAGTTGCTACTGACTTTGTGAGGCAGTTCAGTAGAGTGTATCATGGGCAGAGGTACTTGGTGTTGGTCATGGTCTGCACCTTGTCGTCCTTGCGGATCAGGATGGAGCGGACGTTGTATTTGTGTCGAAGCTCCGAGGATAGATCGTGGTCGACCTGGACCTCGCCGTCCTTGCGGATAAGGATGGAGTGGACGTTCTATTTGTGTCGAAGCTCCAAGGACAGATCATGGTCGACCTGCGCCTCGCCGTCCTTGCGGATAAGGATGGAGTGTGTTTTTAAAATTAGGAGAGTACTGGACTGCAGCTAAGCCCCCGAGTGGGAGGGTTGCTCACCACTCGGTAGGATTTTTTTATACTTAGGCGAGTACTGGACTGCAGCTAAGCCCCCGAGTGGGAGGGTTGTGATATGTCTCCAACGTATCTATAATTTTTGATTGTTCCATGCTATTATATTATTTGTTTTGGATGTTTATGGGCTTTATTATGCACTTTTATATTATTTTTGGAACTAAACTATTAACCCAGAGCCCAGTGCTAGCTTCTGTTTTTTTTCCTTGTTTTGGTGTTTCACAGAAAAGGAATATCAAACGGAGTCCAAACGGAATGAAACCTTCGGGAGCGTGATTTTTCGAACGAACGTGATCCAGGAGACTTGGAGTTGAAGTCAAGGAAGCTTCGAGGTGGCCACGAGACAGGGAGGCACGCTTGCCCCCCTAGGCGTGCCCCCCACCCTCGTGGCTCCCCTGACCGACTTCTTTCGCCCATATATATATATATATATATATATATATATATATCAATATACCCTAGAAACATCGGGGAGCAGAATAGATCGGGAGTTCCCCCGCCAGAAGCCACCGAAAACCAATCTAGACCCATTCCGGTACCCTGCCGGAGGGGGGAATCCCTCTCTGGTGGCCATCTTCATCATCTCGGCACTCGCCATGATGAGGAGGGAGTAGTTCTCCCTCGGGGCTGAGGGTATGTACCAGTAGCTATGTGTTTGATCTCTCTCTCTCTCTCTCTCTCTCTCGTGTTCTTGAGGTGGTACGATCTTGATGTATCGTGAGCTTTGCTATTATAGTTGGATCTTATGATGTTTCTCCCCCTCTACTCTCTTGCGATGAATTGAGGTTTGCCTTTGAAGTTGTCTTATCGGATTGAGTCTTTAAGGATTTGAGAACACTTGATGTATGTCTTGCATGTGCTTATCTGTGGTGACAATGGGATATCACGTGATCCACTTGATGTATGTTTTGGTGATCAACTTGCGAGTTACCTCGTGAACTTATGGATAGGGGTTGGCACACATTTTCGTCTTGACTCTCCGGTAGAAACTTTGGGGCACTCTTTGAAGTTCTTTGTGTTGGTTGAATAGATGAATCTGAGATTGTGTGATGCATATCGTCTAATCATACCCGTGGATACTTGAGGTGACATTAGGGTTTTGGTTGATTTGTGTCTTAAGGTGTTATTCTAGTACGAACTCTATGATAGATTGAACGAAAAGAATAGCTTCATGTTATTTTACTACGGACTCTTGAATAGATCGATCATAAAGGATAACTTTGAGGTGGTTTCGTACCCTACCATAATCTCTTCGTTTGTTCTCCGCTATTAGTGACTTTGGAGTGACTCTTTGTTGCATGTTGAGATAGTTATATGATCCAATTATGTTATTATTTTTGAGAGGACTTGCACTAGTGAAAGTATGAACCCTAGGCCTTGTTTCAACACATCGCAATACCGTTTGTGCTCACTTTTATCATTAGTTACCTTGCTGTTTTTATATTTTCAGATTACAAAAACCTTTATCTACCATCCATATTGCACTTGTATCACCATCTCTTCGCCGAACTAGTGTACCTATACAATTTACCATTCTATTGGGTGTGTTGGGGACACAAGAGACTCTTTGTTATTTGGTTGCAGGGTTGCTTGAGAGAGACCATCTTCATCCTACGCCTCCCATGGATTGATAAACCTTAGGTCATCCACTTGAGGGAAATTTGCTACTGTCCTACAAACCTCTGCACTTGGAGGCCCAACAACGTCTACAAGAAGAAGGTTGTGTAGTAGACATCAAGCTCTTTTGTGGCGTCGTTGCCGGGGAGGTTAGTGCTTGAAGGTATATCTTTAGATCTTGCAATCGAATCTTTTAGTTTCTTGTTTTATCACTAGTTTAGTTTATAAAAGAAAATTACAAAAAAATGGATATAAGGTTGCCTCATATGCTTCATCTTTTTAATGTCTTTCGTGAAAATGATGGGAAGGAAAATTGTGCTCATTTACTAGAAGAAGAATTACATATAGTGCTTGGCATAAAATATGTGAATGATGAGCATGATTGCAATGCTGTTAGTATAAATTCTTTGAATACCCATGATGATAATGATATGCAAAGCCACAAACTTGGGGATGCTATGTTTGATTAAGATGATATGTTTTGTCCCCCAAGTTCTAATGAGAAAATTTATCATGATGATAGCATGCCTCCTATTTATGATGATTATATTGATGAAAGTGGGTTTGGAAGAGAGTCAACTTTAGGAAGTAATGATCCCACTATTTTGGAGGATGTTGAATCTTATTTTGGTAATTATGAAAGTGGATTTGGAGAGGTCATGACTTTATTTAGTGATGATTCCACTATTTCGGAAGAGGTTCCAATTGATTATGAGAACAAAGTTGCTATCTATGATGATTATTGTGATGACATGTATGCTATAAATATTAATGATAACCAGGAAACTTGTCATCTTGATTTTAATTTTCAATTGGATTATGCCTCACATGATAGTTATTTTGTTGAGTTTACTCCCACTACTATTCATGAGAAGAAATTTGCTTATGTGGAGAGTAATAAAAACTCTATGCTTGTGGCTCATGAAAAGAATGCTTTATGTGATAGTTATATTGTTGAATTCATTCATGATGCTACTGAAAAATATTATGAGTGAGGAATATATGCGTGCAGGAATTACAATAATATCAAGTTTCCTCTCTATGTGCCTAAAGTTTTAAAGTTATGATTGTTTTCCCTTACTATGCTAGTTGATTATTGTTCACATCAGTTGTTTAATCACAAAATCCCTATGCATAGGAAGAGGGTTAGAATTAAATGTGCTAGTCATATTATTCATAATGCTCTCTTTATATTTCAATTCTTATCTTTTATGTGAGCATCATTGAAATCATCATGCCTAGCTAGGGGCGTTAAACGATAGCGCTTGTTGGGAGGCAACCCAACTTTATTTTTGTTCCTTGATTTTTGTTCCTGTTTAGTAATAAATAATTCATATAGCCTCTATTTAGATGTGGTTTTATGTTTTAATTAGTGTTTGTGCCAAGTAGAACCTTTGGGAAGACTTGGGGAAAGTCTTTGCGATCTTGCTGTAAAAAACAGAAACTTTAGCGCTCACGAAAATTGCTGCCATTATTTATTGTAAAGTGATATTTAGTTAATTATTTTTGCAGATAATTAATAGATAAATTACTCACGTCCAGCAATTTAATTTATAATTTTTGGGGTTCCAGAAGTATACGTGTGATACAGATTACTACAGACTGTTCTGTTTTTGACAGATTCTGTTTTCTATGTGTTGTTTGCTTATTTTGATGAATCTATGAGTAGTATCGGAGGGTATGAACCATAGATAAGTTGGAATAAAGTAGATATTACACCAATATAAATAAATAATGAGTTCACAACAGTACCTAAGTGGTGATTTATTTTCTTATACTAACGGAGCTTACGAGTTTTCTGTTAAGTTTTGTTTTGTGAAGTTTTCAAGTTTTGGGTAAAGGTTCAATGTACTATGGAATAAGGAGTGGAAAGAGCCTAGCTTGGGGATGCCCAAGGCATCCCAAGGTAATATTCAAGGACAACTTTACATGGAGCTATATGTTTGGGGACGCCCCGGATGGCATCCCCTCTTTCGTCTTCATTCATCGGTAACTTTACATGGAGCTATATGTTTATTCACCACATGATATATGTTTTGCTTGGAGCGTCATTTTATTTTATTTTATTTATCTTGCTGCTTGAATAAAATACCAAGATCTGAAATTATTAAATTTTAGAGAGTCTTTACATAGTTGCATGATTATTCGACTACTCATTGATCTTCACTTATATCTTTCGGAGTAGTTTGTCATTTGCTCTAGTGCTTCACTTATATCCTTTAGAGCACAGTGGTGGTTTTATTTTGTAGAAATAGATGAACTCTCATTCTTCACTTATATTATTTTGAGAGTCCTAAACAGCATGGTAATTTGCTTTGGTTATAAATCTAGTCCTAATATGATAGGCATCCAAGATGGGTATAATAAAAACTTTCATATAAAGTGCATTGAATACTATGAGAAGTTTGATACTTGATGATAGTTTTGAGATATGAAGATGGTGATATTAGAGTCATGCTAGTTGAGTAGTTGTGAATTTGAGAAATACTTGTCTTGAAGTTTGTGATTCCCGTAGCATGCACATATGGTGAACCATTATGTGATGAAGTCGGACCATGATTTATTTATTGATTGTCTTCCTTATGAGTGGCAGTCGGGGATGAGCGATGGTCTTTTCCTACCAATCTATCCCCCTAGGAGCATGCGCGTAATACTTTGTTTTGATAACTAATAGATTTTTGCAATAAGTATGTGAGTTCTTTATGACTAATGTTGAGTCCATGGATTATACGCACTCTCACCCTTCCACTATATACCTTCCTCAAAACAGCCACCATACCTACCTATTATGGCATATCCATAGCCATTCCGAGATATATTGCCATGCAACTTTCCACCGTTCCGTTATTACGACACGCTTCATCATTGTCATATTGCTTGCATGATCATGTAGTTGACATCGTATTTGTGGCAAAGCCACCGTTCATAATTCTTCATACATGTCACTCATGCATCATTGCACATCCCGGTACACCGCCGGAGGCATTCACATAGAGTCATATTTTGTTATAAGTATTGAGTTGTAATTCTTGAGTTGTAAGTAAATTAAAGTGTGATGATCATCATTATTAGAGCATTGTCCCATGTGAGGAAAGGATAATGGATACTATGATTCCCCCACAAGTCGGGATGAGACTACGGATGAAAAAAAGAGAAAAGGCCCAATAAAAAATAAAAAAATAGAGAAAAAGAGAGAAGGGGCAATGTTACTATCCTTTTTCCACACATGTGCTTCAAAGTAGCACCATGATCTTCATGATAGAGAGTCTCCTATGTTGTCACTTTCATATACTAGTAGGAATTTTACATTATAGAACTTGGCTTGTATATTCCAATGATGGGCTTCCTCAAAATTTCTCTAGGTGTTCATGAGCAAGCAAGTTGGATGCACACCCACTTAGTTTCTTTTGTTGAGCTTTCATACACTTATAGCTCTAGTGCATCCGTTGCATGGCAATCCCTACTCACTCACATTGATATCTATTGATGGGCATCTCCATAGCCCGTTGATACGCCTAGTTGATGTGAGACTATCTTCTCCTTTTTGTCTTCTCCACAACCACCAATCTATTCCACTTATAGTGCTATGTACATGGCTGACGCTCATGTATTGCATGAAGATTGAAAAAGTTTGATAACATCAAAAGTATGAAACAATTGCTTGGCTCATCATCAGGGTTGTGCATGATTTAAATATTTTGTGTGATGAAGATAGAGCATAGCCATACTATATGATTTTGTAGGGATAGCTTGCTTTGGCCATGTTATTTTGAGAAGACATGATTGCTTTGTTAGCATGCTTGAAGTATTATTATTTTTATGTCAATATTAAACTTTTGTCTTGAATCTTATGGATCTGAATATTCTTGCCACAATACAGATAATTGCATGGATAAATATGTTAGGTAGCATTCCACATCAAAAATTCTGTTTTTATCATTTACCTACTTGAGGACGAGCATGAATTAAGCTTGGGCATGTTGAGACGTCTCCAATGTATCTATAATTTTTTATTGTTCCATGCTATTATATTATCTGTTTTGGATGTTTATGGGCTTTATTATGCACTTTTATATTATTTTTGGGACTAACCTATTAACCCAGAGCCTAGTGCCAGTTTCTGTTTTTCCCTTGTTTCAGTGTTTCGCAGAAAAGGAATATCAAACAGAGTCCAAACGGAATGAAACCTTCGGGAGCGTGATTTTTGGAACGAACGTGATCTAGGAGACTTGGAGTTGAAGTCAAGGAAGCTTCGAGGTGGCCACGAGGCAGGGAGGCGCGCCCCCACCCTTGTGGGCCCCTCGTGGCTCCCCTGATCGACTTCTTTCGCCTATATATATCAATATACCCTAGAAACATCGGGGAGTAGAATAGATCGGGAGTTCCGCCGCCAAAAGCCTCCATAGCTGTAACACCCCGGATGTAATTTACCTAAGATGTAATACAACTCTTGCCGTTTACGGCGTTAAGTTATTTTATTTCCTCGGGTTCGGTTTTTTGTCTCCGTGTGTTGTTGTCGTTGTCATGCTTCTCATATCATGTCATCATGTGCATTGCATTTGCATACGTGTTCGTCTCATGCATCCGAGAATTTTCCCCGTTGTCCGTTTTGCATTCCAGATTATATTATCTTTTGTGTGTGGGGGTTAAACATTTCCAGATTACACCGAGACTTGCCAAGCGGCCTTGGTTTACTATCGGTAGACCGCCAGTCAAGTTTCGTACCATTTGGACTTCGTTTGATGCTCCAACGGTTAACCGGGGGACCGAAAAGGCCTCGTGTGTGTTGCAGCCCAACACCCTTCCATTTTGGGCCAAAACCCACCAAAACTCTCTCCATCATCTAGAGCGTTCGATCACGATCGCGTGGCCGAAAACCGCACCTCATTTGGACACTTCTAGCTCCCTCTATGCCTATAAATATACCCCCCTCCGAAATTCTCGTTTCCTCTCTCCCGAAACCCTAGATCCATCTCCACCCGCCGCCGCCGGACGAAATTTCCGCAGGCCGGACATTGTCCGACCCGAGCCGCCGCCGCCATGTGGCAAGCCGCCACTCGCCGCCGCCGTCTCCCACCGCGCCGGCCCGGGAGGCCCAGGCGAGGCCCCCGCGGCCTAGTCGCCGCGCCCCGCCGCCTGGCTGTCGTCCGCCGCCGCCCGACGTCTCTTCCCCGCGCCCGGCCGCCACTCCGCCGCCCGGCGCCGTCCCCGGCGAACTCCGGCGCCGCCCCGCCGCCTCATCACCCCGCCGCACCGCTCCATCCCGCCGGCCGCCGGCGACCGCGCCGGCGACCGCGCCCGCGGCCACCGCCCTCACCGGCCGGCCTCGTCTCCCTCCTCCTCGCCAAGTACCTTGACGTCCCCTACTTCCTCTCCGGCGAGCTCTACTATAGGAACTCCGGCGAGGTGCTTCGGGAACCGTGCCGGCGATCCAGATCTGAAAACTAGGGTTGACTCCATTTTTTCCTAAGTTTGCAGATTATATTGCCATGTTCTGCTGCTCCAAATAGCTATTTGTCATTTTTGCCATGATTAATGTGTGCATGATATGCTCCTGAGCTCTACATGAGTTTTGTTATATGCTTTGCCATCTTTCCAGAGGTGCCATCCATGTATTTTTGTGATGTGTGTGTTTACTAGCACAAGCTTGCAAAGTGGTGCATTCGTTAATGCTGATTTCAGGGACTTAGCAATTCCACTAAGTCCTTGATCTGTTTTTATCAATATGCCATTTGGTCATGTTGTTTCCTAGTGATCCGTGCCTCTTTTGAGGATGATCATTAAGGATGATTTGTTAATCTTGTGGTGCTATATCCATCCATGTCTTTGTTTGCAATTATGGAGCACCCTAGCTTGAGTCAATCGAACTCTACTTTTGCTATTTCGTGAATCCTGGCAGATTGTCTACTTGTTAGCGATTTTGCCGAGGATGTTGTTGTTGATCCGTGCATGCTATGTTGTTGTTCTTGCCATGTCTAGCTTATATAATGTGTATTCTTGATGGGTGTACGCTTAGATTGTCATGCCTTGCTCTGTAGTGAGTGCATCGAGCTCGTAAACATGCCTACTTGTTAACATATTTGCATGCTCCAGGTTTTTTCACTAAGTCTGTAACCTGATTATGTTTTTGCCATGTTCACATGCTTGCAATTGTATTTTCTGATCCCTTTTGGCTCAAGGTCACTAAGGGACTTTTGTTAAGCTCTTTGAGTAGCTCCATTCTGTGCCTTGCTTTGCCATGATAAGTTCCTGTAGCATATAGTTTTCTTGCTCCAAAGTGTGCTACCTGATCTGAAATTCTAGGCTTGTGTTAATTTCACTAAGTCTGAAATCTGTTTACCAATTGCACTTTTGCCATGCTTGTTTGAACCTGTTAATGGATGAATTGGCCGTAGCTCAGTGTTCATCTTTTGTTAAGCTTCATGAATGGATCCCGGCCATGTATTTTGTTGTCATGTTTGAGTGCTGTAGCATGTTTGTCTTGTTGCATTTAGATGGCTACTTGCTGTTTATCGCAGACCGGTACCATATTTGAATTGCTTGCCATTTCCAAACCGTGTCTCCGATTCTGGTGTTCTTTATATCGATTTCAACCTAAATCACCTCACCTTTCCAGTGGCATACTTGGATTTCCAAGTTGAGGCCAGGTTCATTCATCTCTTGTCAAATCTTGCATATGCATCACATATCGCATCCCGCATAGCATATCATGTTTGCATCATGTTGTTTGAGCTTTGCACGTGGTTGATTGTGTCCTTTTTTCTTGTTTGTCTTGTTTGGGTAGAGCCGGGAGACGAGTTCGCTAATGAGGAGCATGTTGAGTTTGCTTTCGAGGATCCCGTCAACTCTGATAACTTTGCAGGCAAGATGATCATACCCTCGAAATCACTTCTATCTTTGCTTTGCTAGATGCTCGCTCTTTTGCTATGCCTATGCTACGATGCCTCCCACTTGCTTATCATGCCTCCAAAATTGCCATGTCAAACCTCTAACCCATCATGTCCTAGCAAACTGTTGATTGGCTATGTTACCACTTTGCTCAGCCCCTCTTATAGCGTTGCTAGTTGCAGGTGAAGATTGGAGACCGTTCCTTGTTGGAACATTATTTACTTGTTGGGATATCACTATATTATCTTGTTATCTTAATGCATCTATATACTTGGTAAAGGATGGAAGGCTCGGCCTTTTGCCTAGTGTTTTGTTCCAGTCTTGCCGCCCTAGTTTCCGTCATATCGGTGTAATGTTCCCGGATTTTGCGTTCCTTACGCGGTTGGGTGATAATGGGAACCCCTTGACAAATCGCCTTGAATAAAACTCTTCCAGCAATGCCCAAACTTGGTTTTACCATTTGCCACCTAGCCTCTTTTCCCCTTGTGTTTCCGGAGCCCGAGGGTCATCTTATTTAAACCCCCCCTGGGCCAGTGCTCCTCTGAGTGTTGGTCGGACTGAGCTGCCTACGGGGCCACCTCGGGGCAACTTGAGGTTTGGTTTTACTCGTAGCTAGTCTCATTTGAGTGTGCCCTGAGAATGAGATATGTGCAGCTCCTATCGGGATTTGTCGGCACATTCGGGTGGTGTTGCTGGACTTGTTTTAACTTGTCGGGTTGTCTTGTAGAACCGGGATGCCGAGTCTGATCGGAATGTCTCAGGAGAAGGTATATCCTTCGTTGACTGTGAGAGCTTGTCATGGGCTAAGTTGGGACTCCCCTACAGGGATTTGAACTTTCGAAAGCCGTGCCCGCGGTTATGGGCAGACGGGAATTTGTTAATGTCCAGTTGTAGATAACCTGAACCTAAACTTAATTAAAATGAATCAACTGTGTGAGTTACCGTGATGGTTTCTTCTCGACGGAGTCCGGGAAGTGAACACGGTGTTGGAGTAATGCTTGCCGCAGGTTGTTCTCTAGTTATTCGTTCGTGCTTTGCCTTCTCTTCTCGCTCTCTTTTGCGAATAGGTTAGCCACCATATATGCTAGTCGCTTGCTGCAGCTCCACATATTACCTTGCCTTTCCTATAAGCTTAAATAGTCTTGATCGCGAGGGTGCAAGATTGCTGAGTCCCTATGGCTCACAGATTACTTCCAAACCAGATGCAGGGCCTGATGACTCCGTTCCAGATGACGCGCTTGAGCTCAAGTGGGAGTTCGACGAGGACTCACGCCGTTACTATGTGTCTTTCCCTGATGATCAGTAGTGGTGCCCAGTTGGGGCGATCGGGACCGTGTCGCATGTTGGGTTGATCTTTTATTTTGGCACCGTAGTCGGGCCATGAGTGATTGGATGTTGTAATGCTATTTATGTACTTTGTTTGACATGGAGAGTGTAAGCCAACTATGTACCTTCCCCTTTTATTATATATATTACATGGGATGTTGTGATGATTGGCTCCGCAAGACAGCTAGGGAGTTGACCACAGCAGGATGCACATATGCGGAGAAGGTGAAGTTTTCCACACATCAGCTAGAAGGACCCGCAACATCATGGTGGGAGAATTTCACAGCCACTTTCCCAGTCGACACTGTCACATGGGACCAGTTTCAGTAGGCTTTCCGTACTGCCCATGTTTCAGCAGGAGCTATGGCCATGAAGAAGCGTGAGTTTCGTAACTTGCGCCAAAGAGGGCGGACAGTTGGCCAGTATGTGGAGGAATTTAGTAAGTTAGCACGTTATGTCCCAGATGACGTCGCTACGGATGCAGCTAAGCAGGAGAATTTTCTAGAAGGACTGAATGATGAGTTGAGCATGCAGTTGATGGTAGCCACCTTCAACAACTACTAGGAATTGGTAGATCGTGCCCTTATGATTGAAGGGAAGCAGCAGCAAATTGAGAATCGCAAGAGGAAGTATGGACAAGGAAAGTATAATTCAGGAGCTCAGCAGAAGCCATGTTTTACCCCTAGACCAGGAGGACATTTTCAGCATACCCATGGAGGAGGTAGCTCGCACAATCACAGTGGCACCAAGAATGGTAATGGCAATGGAGGAAGCAACGGCCAGAACCGCACCAACCCCTCAACCCCAGCCAAGAAGGACCTAAGCCAGGTCACTTGCTATAAGTGTTCGAAGACCGGACATTATGCCAATGAATGTCCTGAAAGCCAAAATGGCAATGGAAGTTCTGGGAAGAAGCCGAACCCTTTCAACAGGGAACAGGTGAACCACGTTAGCGTGGAGGAGGTTGAAGCTCAGCCCGATGCAGTAATAGGTAAGTTTTTGGTTAAGTCATTTACTACACTAGTTCTTTTTGATACTGGTGCATCACATTCATACATCTCAAGGGGATTTGTGGATAAGTATAACCTATCAACCCAAGCCCTTAGGTCACCCATGTTAGTAACCTCGCCCAGAGCAGAGTATATGGCTAGTCTATGGTGTGATCGGTTACCATTAAGGATTGGTAACTATGTTTTTCCCTCAGACCTAATAGTATTGGAATCTCAAGGATTGGATGTGATATTAGGCATGGATTGGTTATCAAAGTATGAAGGGAATATTGAGTGTGCTAGTAAGTCAATTTTGCTTACCACCCCAGAAGGGAGAAGGATCAAGTATGTATCCCGGCATGTGCCAAATAGGACTTAAGTAAATTGCCTAACAGGAGTTGCGCAGGAGGAAGTACCAGTGGTAAGAGATTTCCCTGATGTATTTCCAGAAGAGTTGCCAGGCATGCCACCGGATAGAGATATTGAGTTTTTGATTGAGCTATTGCCAGGCACAGGGCCAATATCAAAGAGACCATATAGGATGCCAGCAAAGGATTTGGTGGAAATTAAGAAGCAGATTAAGGAGTTACTGGATAAGGGATATATTCACCCAAGTTCTTCACCTTGGGGATTGCCAGTACTTCTAGTGGAGAAGAAGGATGGATCCTTAAGGATGGTTGTTGATTATCGAGGATTGAATGAAGTAACGATCAAGAACAAGTACCCACTACCAATTATCAACGATCTGTTTGATCGTTTGCAAGGAGCTAAGGTATTTTCCAAGATCGATCTGCGATCAGGAAACCACCAGTTGAAGATTCGAGAACAGGATATTCCGACGACAGCTTTTACTACCAGGTATGGGCTGTATGAGTATACCGTTATGTCATTTGGTCTGACTAACGACCTACCTATTTTATGAACATGATGAACAAAGTGTTTATGGAGTTTTTGGATAAGTTCATCGTAGTGTTCATTGATGATATCCTGGTTTATTCGAAGAATGAAGAGGAACATAAGGAGCATTTGCGTTTGGTACTTGGAAAACTCAGAGAACATCAACTATATGCCAAGTTCAGCAAATGTGAGTTTTGGTTAAAGGAAGTAGGATTCCTCGGACATGTTATATCTAGTGAAGGTATAGCAGTAGAACCCGCTAAAGTTGAAACCATGACCACGTGGGAAGCCCCAACAACAGTTGAAGAGATCCGGAGTTTTCTTGGACTCGCAGGATACTACCGGAGATTTATTGAGAATTTCTCAAAGATTGCGAAGCCTATGACTGAGTTGTTGAAGAAGGATACAAAGTTCATATGGACAGAGGAGTGTGAGGCTAGTTTCCAGGAGTTGAAGAAACGTTTGGTTACCCCACCAGTGTTGATTTTGCCAGACCAGACCAAAGATTATGAGGTGTACTGCGACACTTCACGTCGAGGACTTGGAGCAGTGCTTATGCAGGAAGGGAGAGTTGTTTCATATGCCTCAAGACAACTGAAGCCTCATGAGTTGAATTATGCCACACATGATTTGGAGTTAGCGGCCGTAGTGCATGCGTTGAAAACATGGAGACATTTTCCCATTGGTAATCATTGTGAGGTGTACACGGGTCATAAGAGTTTGAAGTACATTTTCACACAGAAGGAGTTGAATCTCAGACAAAGGAGATGGCTGCAGCTTATCAAGGATTATGATATGAAATTGCATTATCACCACGGAAAGGCTAATGTAGTAGCTGACGCATTAAGCCGCAAGAGCCATGTCAATACATTAATGACGGGAGAAATACCCAAGGAGTTAGCAGAAAATCTTCGTGAACTATGTTTGGAAATAGTTCCGAGAGGCTATGTAGCAGCATTGGAGATTCAGTCAACTTTGATGGATAGAATCAGAGAAGCTCAGAAAGCTGACAAAGAGATTGCCGCTATAAAAGAGAAACCGAGCAAAGGAAAAGCTAAAGGATTTCGTGAGGATGAGCACGACACCCTATGGTTTGAAGACCGTGTTTACGTGCCCAATGACCCGGAGATCAGGAAGTTGATTTTGCAAGAGGCACACGATTCACCATATTCAATTCATCCAGGAAATACCAAGATGTATCTAGATTTGAAGGATATTTTCTGGTGGACCGGAATGAAGAAGGATATAGCGGAGTATGTAGCCGTTTGTGATGTATGTCAGAGAGTAAAGGCAGAGCATCAAAAGCCAGCAGGATTGTTACAACCATTGCCGATACCCGAATGGAAGTGGGATAAGCTAGGCATGGATTTTATCACGGGATTGCCCAGGACTCGTTCAGGCTATGACTCAATTTGGGTTGTAGTTGATCGATTGACGAAAGTAGCTCATTTCATCCCAGTAAAGACCACTTACACCAGTGCTAAGTTGGCAAAGATATACATGACCAGGATCGTATGTCTGCATGGAGTTCCAAGGAGTATCGTATCGGATAGAGGAACCCAGTTTACCTCAAAGTTCTGGAAGCAGTTGCATGAAACTTTGGGTACCAGGCTAGAGTTCAGCACAACTTTTCATCCACAGACAGATGGACAGACCGAGAGGGTAAATCAGATTTTGGAGGATATGCTGAGAGCTTGTGCGCTAGATTATGGATCTAGTTGGGACGACAATTTGCCATATGCAAAGTTCTCTTACAACAACAGTTACCAAACCAGTTTAAAGATGGCCCCTTTCGAAGCCTTGTACGGAAGGAGGTGCAGGACACCGTTGTCATGGGACGAAGTGGGAGACCGTCAGTTGTTTGGTCCTGACTTGATTAAAGAGTCTGAACAGAAGGTGAAGTTGATTCGCGATAGGCTCAAGGTAGCCCAGTCCAGACAGAAGAGTTATGCGGATTCTAAACGCAAGGAGACAGTTTATGAAGTTGGAGATAGAGCTTATCTTCGAGTATCCCCACTTCGGGGAACAAAGCGTTTTGGAGTTAAAGGGAAGTTAGCACCACGATTTGTAGGACCATATCGAGTATTGGAATGTAACGGGGAAGTAGCCTACAAGTTGGAATTGCCTGAAGGATTATCAGGAGTTCATGATGTGTTCCACGTTTCTCAGCTGAAGAAATGTCACGCGGAGATGGCTAACATACCATTGAGAGATACAGTGCCTTTGGAAACTATTCAGTTGGATAATGATTTGACCTACGAGGAGAAGCCTGTTAAGATCCTCGAGTTTGCCAACCGAGTTACTCGCAGCAAGGTTATCAAGTTTTGCAAAGTCCAGTGGAGCCACCACTCAGAGGATGAAGCCACCTGGGAGTGAGAGGAAGATTTGTTCAAGGACCACCCTCACCTATTTTCTAGCCAACCCGAATCTCGAGGGCGAGATTCATCTTAAGGGGGGTAGGTTTGTAACATCCCAAATTTTCAATTTGGAATGTTATACATTAGATCATCAATGCATATCATATTTCTTTTGCATTTTGGTTGATCCTAGAAATTCTACGCAACTCAATGACCCATGGAGAGAGTTGGGGATTTCGATATTTTCATATTTGAGTTCTCTCAAATTTTGAGAATAGGATCATTTGATTTTATTTATTTTATCATCAAATATTTCTATTACAAAAATATGAGAGAGGGAATAAAATGACTTTCCTAAAATAAAGAAATATTGAGGATTTAATAATAAAATCAAATAGGATTTTTATTTCAGAGTTTTTCGGTGTTTTTTTTATTTAGGAAAAATGCGTTTTTTCAAAATTGCATTTAGGTCCCAAATAAATGTTCACTTTGTCGGGCTTGATTTTAGAAGCCCGGGAAAATTTATTTCGGGAAATTTGGAGTACGTTTAGTATTTATTTTTATTTTTCTTCTGCGTGTAATGTTTTAAAAAAAACGCGCCGCGTGTCGACTGAGCCAAGGCCCAGCCGACGGCCCACTCCCCGCCGCCTGCCGTCTCCTTCCAGGAGACGAGCGCGCCGCCGCCGCCGAGTCCGGCTCCGACACGCTGCCCCCGCCGCCTTG
The DNA here is from genome assembly GCF_002162155.2 of Triticum dicoccoides. Classification (NCBI taxonomy): domain Eukaryota; kingdom Viridiplantae; phylum Streptophyta; class Magnoliopsida; order Poales; family Poaceae; genus Triticum; species Triticum dicoccoides. The sequence goes on along the minus strand of NC_041386.1, from coordinate 472,238,350 downwards.
CCCCCTCCCCAAGGCAGCACCCCCCTTCTCTTAAATACCGAGCCGCCCCTCACCTCACC